>NC_091821.1:421190397-421490397 GCF_038994185.2 Dermacentor albipictus
GAGGACTGTGCTGTTTTAGATGAGCGACGATAGGACACGTCGTAACCACGCAGGAAGGTAACCTTCATTTCTTACTCGCTGGTATTTGAATCGCCGAGCTATTTTAGGCGTTTAATAAAAAACCCTAGCCGCATATCTGGTTTTCACGCACTTCCAAAAGCAGATGCAACGCACCGAAGAATGCGCCTTGCTCGTACGTCTTTCTGCCGCCATGTCACCGAATAAATGATCAGTACACAGCTTCCATTCACTCTCATTGAAGCAGTAACTTAGCGCGATAAAAATCACAGAGACAAGAAAGGTGGACAGAAAACAAGCACAGAAAAGGAATTGCCCAACGTACGAGAAATGTATTCTAAAAGAGTTGATTGTTGGGCTAGTTGGTGAACCAACTAGCCCGACGATCAACTCTTCCATTCACTCCAGCTCGCTGTAAGCTTTGTGCGCGTTGGTTCGGCTCGGAGTAAGTTAGGCAGATGGTACGCAGCAAGCCAGATGGTATATACGAGCAAGCTTTCGTCTGCGCATTTTTTTTGTCCAAATCGGAGCGTGAACGTTCACCATAACTATTGCCCGCCATGGTCTCCCATGTCCCATTTTCGGCCATGGTTTCGGACAATGAGTGACTTTCTTTTTTTTCTCAATTTATCTGATTAGCAATAATTCGTAGAAGAGGATTGGCGTTCATGCCATTGTCTTCGCGTTTCCTGCGCGATTATGACATGCGTATAGTAATAATCTTTTTTTTTTGCTTGAATAATAAACAAGATTTTTTTTATTAAGAGTTCCAATTTTTTTCTAAGTGTCCTGAAAAACACAGAAAAACTCGTTTCTTTATTTTTTTTTTAACTCCCGCTCATAATTTCCGGAAACTTTGCATCCCTACGCGATGCACCCATCAGCTCGCAGCTGGCGTAACCAGCTGTCCCGGTGACGTCGCTTTAACGTCGCTGAACAGAGCGATGACCCCGCCCACCTGCAATCGCTTCTGCAATTGAAATTATATGCGTGTACAAGGGAGATGATCCGCAAAGCGTGCTTAACCTTTCGGGCAAATGCGAACGACCGAAAGGACATTCCGCGACGAGTACCGGCCTAATAGGCCAAGCTGTATACGTACCCTTGCCGGCGCGCCTACGCATGCGCAGATGGTGCGGGGCAGATCACAACCGTTCAAGCGCGGCATGCGCACGGAGATCTGTTCCAGACAGATGTTGGGCTCTGGCTGCCTCGCTTTGTAGATAAGCGCCTAGCTACGCTGCTGCTGTGTGGTGCAATCAACGCTGATTGAGGCAGATTTATCTCATGCGAGAATGTGCTTTTTCTTTACTTTTTGCGCTGACCTAACGGCCCTCAAAATAAGAAAAAAAAGAATGCACTTATCAATATTCTAGCGTGTTGAAGTACTGTCAGTTTACAAGTTCAAGACAATGTCTGTCAAAACAGCTGTCACCGAGCCGAGCGAGCGCGCGTCTCGTGTACATGCACACGTCATTCCTCGCGAGGGAAGGCTAACGCAAGACGCGCCTGCGCGAGCTTTCGATCCGGCAAGCGTATGTGTAGTTTGGCTTTAAGGTGATGACGTTATTCTAGAACTGATGCAGTGGTGGGATATCGTTTCAAAGAGCCGCTTAATTCGCTATAGAGCTTGGCGGGTGAAGCTTCCATGGGCTACGCTTACCACCCATGCCCTTACCCACTTGCCCAAATAGGCCGCGAGCGCTAAATATTCTCTCTCTCTCTCTCTCTGCCTTCAACGCGACGTTTTCTCCTCCAGTATGGAGGCATTCCTATCGATGTCGGAGACGATATAGATAGCAGTGGCTGATGACACGAGGTATGACTTTTCAAGACGATCTTTAGTATCAAATTAAGATAAAAGTGTTTCCCACTTATCGTACTTTCTGAATGTCACCCTTCTATGTGCGAGGAGCGCGTGATAGTTATCGTCTCTAACTGTGCGTCAATACCGGGATGGGAAACATATAAAATAAAATCAACAATGTTCCTTGTTGACGCTGTAGTGTCCCTTCATCTGTTTTACTGAGCGTGCGCAAGAATTCTTCGGCATTGTCGTTACACTTTTGTTGAGTTTTCCTTGCGGCGCTTCGTATGCATAAAACATCCGTTCCAGGACACGCCAAAGCTGTTCCGCGTTTCACGTGAAGTGCTCGTATGTCCAGATTTATGATGCGAAGAACTTTTAGATCACTACCCCGGGCTTCCTTGATCCGGCCTCCGGCGGGGTAGCCTCAATCGCACAATAAAAGAATGGTGTATCCGATTTTGGGATCTGAACTAGGGTCCTCCAGCGCACCCGCCCGATGCTTCGTGTCTCAGACGCATGCATGGCACGAGGGGTCAACGATATTTTCAAGTGCTTCCGTCGTGCAACTGGTGCTTTTGAGACGCTTGGCGTGTGCTTCAAAGTGAGGGCGCGCCAAGTTTCACCATCCTTCTCTCGTGGCAGCTTCTGCTCTGAGACACCATGTGACGACATTGCACCACCCTCAGGATCGGCCCACGTCAGCGGCAGAAGGGACGCGCTCGGTGGTGTGTGTGTTGTATAATATATTATATACGACAAGACTGACGCACCCGTTTGCAGCGATGTTCATGCACATCCACACGTGTCGCTGTCATCCCAACGCTGGGCTGCTAAAGGCGGCCTTGCAGCAACCGCAGACGACAACAACGCTTCGAAATTAAATTTCTCGCCAGCGAGCATCGGGGAACAGCGCGAGACAGATCTGGGGCAAAAGCGGGGAATTCGGCGTCTGTGGGCGTACCGACGATGACGCCAGAATAACGCGACATGTTATCATTAGAGGATGTTACGCATTGCGTTGAGTAGAGCGTGGGATGCTGCGTTTTAGAGCGCAGTTCTTTTAGGTGCCCGTTCCTGCGGCGAGCGTCGGCGTAACCGAGCGAACGAGCACAGCGAAAGATGAAAGAGCGAACGGCGGAGAGAGAGATTCTTGTTTGGGAAGGAAGAAACATGGGGTAAAGTGCAGCTTAGTAACTGTCTCTCAGATGAGGACACCTCAACCGCGCTGCACAGGGGGGGAAGGGGTAGAAAAGAGTGGTGGAGGAAACAGGGAAGCAGCAGCAGCGGTCGAACCACCGTAGGCGTGGGGAGGGGGCTCGAAGGCGATCGGCTAAGGCGATGTCCTCGGCGAACACCAGAATCGCTCGGAAGAGGCGCTTCTGGCTTGAAATGCAGCCCGTGGGGTGCAGCAGATTGTCTACCGCTGCACAGGGAAGGTTGTGTGCTATGGTAGAGACCATCGCGGAGACCAGTGTGGCCCCTTCAGTGACGTGCGCTTGGACAACGGGTGCATTCGGACCCTCCCGACCGCTCGATGCGTACTCGTATGTGGTCTCAGCCGGACCGCTCGTTTCGTACTGTCGTGTGCTCGCGTCACCTCTCGCTGGCGCTTGTTTAGTTAGCTTGGTTTGGTCTCGTTTGCGCTTGTTTCGATTGTCATGGTTTGCGATTGTTTTGTAATCTGATTGTATGCGCGACGCGAATTATTTATACTTTCTGGAAGCCACGCGGCACCAGCGATTACACTGGAACCTTCGACGAGTCATGTGTAAAAGCCGACGCGCTTGACCCGCACATCGGATTTTCGACGATCGCCGACTCTGCCACATTTATCTCTCAAGTTATCTGCCTCAGTATATCGCGCAATGAAAACTCGTGTAGACCTGCGCTCAAGTTTCGCATTAGGGAGTATCGTAATCGTCGGCGATTTTTTTTTTTACTTTCATTTCGTGCTTTCGCCTTCGGTTTTGCGTCATAAGATGCCACTTGGCAAGTAAAGAATCCCGCTGTCGCCCTATTCTGCTCACATTCCTTTAGGTTTATTCACTCCCGTCGAAACCATCCCTTGGAGGTCGCTTTCTGAAGTTCATGTTATGAAATATGTGAGAGCGCAGTATTTCCACTCGATCTAGATCCCCCCAATCATTTCTTTGTCATGCTTGTACACGTCTTCCTGTATAATAACGTGCAATAATAATAATAATAATAATAATAATAATAATAATAATAATAATAATAATAATAATGGGAAAGGCTCGCTTTGATATATTAGTTTAGCCAAAGCAAATATATCTTCGGTGCATCGCGGATGCGGGTCTGCACTTGTGATCTTTTTTTTTCCACGCAGCTGCGCTACTATCGTGAAATCTGCAGCTGTGCCAACTGCTGTTTATTCATTGTCACCATTAGTTGAGCTCGTCCGAGTGCTTTTTTTTTTGTGTGTGTGTGTCTACTGTTGCCTGACACGAGCTTTAGCGTAGGCAGATGTAAATTCTTTTTTTTTTTAACTACGTGTTGTGCTTGGCAGCAGACAACCTCGTGGCTGTTTGCGCTACACAATGCGTTTTGCGTTATCACTAACGTAGACGTAAAAGAGCACTTGTGATGCCGACGTCGCCTTGCTTTACACGAGAGACGTTCCGAAAGTTTCGGCATTTATTTTCACACAGAAACATTATCGAAAAAAAATCACAACCATTCCACTCTGAGAAATTGGATGACCGGCGCAGCTGTATGTAGCTATAAAGAGAATAAAACAAAACAATATAACATAAATATGCACGTTGTTGTTTTTATTTGCATTTACGTTTATCTGGTTGCTGGTCGTTATATGGTCGCTGTGATAGACGGCCATGGGCTCTGTGACGACACTGGAGATGTTCTTAGCGAACGTTAGGTCTATACACGACCGATGGCACGTCCTACAGACATGGGTCTTGGTTAACATCGAAGGCCGAACTTTTCCAAGAGAAACGCCAAGAACCGTTTTCCATCGAGACGAGACACATCGACGTTAACGTCACCCACAGTGACGATGGAATTGGGGTTCACAGGGACTAAACATCCAAATGTATCGATCATAAAGTCTTCAAGGTCCCTCTGTGACGTTCCGGGACGAACGTATACGGTGACGACAACGATTCCTCCGTCACCAGTCTCTACAGCGCACGCGGCGGCACATCCCACGGCGAGGCTCTCGCCCGTCGTCGGTAACACATAGGGCGCAGCGGCCTCGCTGTAGTTGTTTGCGTAGATCGCAACTCATCAAACCATCGTCCATCACCGGTTTTGACACATCTGGCCTAGGACATCCAGCTAGGACACATGCGCTGATACGATTTTGCCCTATAGACGCCGCCATCGTTTTTGCCTACTCACATCACGAAACGCTGGAAACTGTAGCCCAAGACCGCTCCGCTGTGAAAATTATACCGCGGCATCACGACTATTTTTTCCTCACAGTCGCCGCCGACATTCATACATTTGGCGCAGCGTGCAGTCAGTCTGAAAAAAACTACTGTGGTAAAACTCGGTGCCCTGCGATGCGAGGGAAAGTCTCACAGCCTGCTCCATCCACCTCAGCATTGTTTTGGAAGCGACGTCCCGAGAGTGCAGCTTTCAATGCAGGGAACAGCTGCCCATTCATACCGCATAACTGCACGCACTTCCATTGGCGACCACGTTGTCAGCACACGTTCGTCTGCCGTTGTGATGTGGCCACGCCGGTCTGCCGCAGTGCTACCCTCATCTTTGGCGCTCTGCGCATGCGTCATTCCTCCTCCGCCAACTCTCCTTTCGTCGTTGAACCAGCAACGGGCGTGGATTCTTATGGCGATTGTTTGTTTCACCTGGTGTACTATCTTCTCTTTAAAAAAAATGACGAAACTTGCTTTCAGAACGTCCCGTGCCGGGGTGGGGCTCCCGCGCCAATATCGCCATTTTGATACAAATGCATATTCCTGCGCCAAACTGCGCCAAACAAAGAACGTCGACTGAAATTGCGTCGCGCTGCGTCAGAACGGCTTCCGCATGTGTTCTCCGACAGTGGCCGCGAACAGCCAGCGGATTCATTCCCCGAAAAAAAAAAAAAAGAAGTGCAGCCGTTCACATGCCGCACACTGCGCGACGGCGCCTCCTGGACTTTTCGGCGCTTCGGGCAAGTGGCCGGCGCGCGCGGCCATTTGGGCAGCTGTATTTAGAGTGTACTATAATAGGCTTATGTGGGCTGAGGGCGCGGCGCTCCCTATAGCTGAGGCGCGAAACAACAAAAAGCAGGCTGACTTCGCTGCCAGCGAACTAGGCAGATGTTAGGGAAGCGCGCGCTGCAGCTCGTTCAGCGGGTGGGCGTCTCTGTCCCCATTCAAGGCTGGTATAGCGTAAACCTATGTTTTTACGCTCATATGGGCAAGGCCTAGGCCATTTTGACCTAATGATGAACTTGAAATAAAAAAGTTGCCATTTCGTCGTAAAGGCGAAGCATTGATTGCGATAGCAAATTAGTAGACTGCTATAAGAAGTAGAGATAATAGCTTTATCGGCCCTATAAACTTGTAACCATTTGCTTACTAACAAAATAAATGTCACGCGGGCACAAGCAGACATGGGCCCATCTCACTCGATGACCGTGGAAACTCGTAGTAAAAACTCTGGAGTGAGGAAGCGTGGCAGCAGCAGTGGGCGAATTGACCTTAGTGCTGCCTCTCGCTTCAACGCGATCTGAGTTGCGAAAACACAGCGCACACGAAGCTATCAGCACTCAGACTCAGTCCCGATTGCAGATCGCTTTCAAGATAGGGCCCTGCGCGCGTGGCCGCGCCATACCCAGAAGCCGCCGCAATAGAACGCCCCCTCCTCCCCGGTGGCGTTTTTACAATTACTAGTAGGTACAGTGGGGCGTAGCGTTTCTCACGGCGCTCGACGTTTCTGCGCAGGCGCGAGTAAGAGTGGGTGCGAGAGAGAAAATCTGGGGGCTTTTGCTCCTTGAATGTGCGAGTCTGCCTAGGCATTACAGAGGAAGTTCCTTAACGCGTTATGTATGCGCTTGTATCCTGGGCAAGCCAGCATTGCAGAGTACAGTCCAATTTGTTTACGCTCCGCCGCTGGCTGCCCACACGCTGAGGTAGTGGGCACGGACGCCCCATTTGGTGATCGCTCTGTCTGAAGGGGCAAGGTTCTGACTGGTGTTGTATAAGTCGCGATGGTAGATTGCATTATTTACTAGCACTGTTCCAGGAGGGCACATGTAACTGGCAAACAGAGGCCTCAGGAGAACACCTGAGGTTATATTAAAGCAGGCAGTGCATGATCTCCAGGGCACCCATGGGGTAGCGAGGACACCAAAGCTGGAAGCAGGGCGGCCCGTGGGTTGGGGCTGCGGAGGCCGAAGCATGCCGTCCTTTTTTTTTAAATTATTCGGAAAGGTTATTGGCCTTTGAACAATGCTCTTGTGTGCAAAAAATAAAGCGTGAGTATCCATTGCCAAAGCGCGGACGCTCATTGAATGTATGCTGAATGCAAGAACAACGCATGAACTGCTAACGTAACTGCAGTTTTAACAAGGTGTTAACCGGCAAATGTTCTGCCGTGGAGAATCATGCCGAAGGCGCCTATGGTTAAGGATCCGAAAAGCGTGCACAGAAATATGGGGGGGGGAGGCGTCTGCATATATTGAATTATGATGATGATGATGATAAATGGCAACAATGATGGTGACGACAACGAAGGAGAAAATTTCTTGTAAAGGAGTGCATTTCACGTGCTCTTCTCGCCGTAGCAGCTGTAGAAACCATTTCTGCACAACAGCTGTGGTAGTGCAGCAGATTTCAGGCTGTCCATATGATAAATAGGAGCGCAGCAGCAGGGTGTGACATACATCCGTGAGCAAAATTATGAGGATGACAGGCTCACCAAAAAAAATGATTTCTTTCTAATTATGATGCACAAAGTGAAAATGATGAGTGCGCTGGAAGGTTCGCAATTCCAAGCTTGGAGTGCAGTCCTCAATTTCAAGTTACCTTCATAAGTCTAAGGAGAAAATCGCCTTTATTTTGGAATCCCTTGTCCGTATGCCTTTGATCATAGGTGCACGTGTATGTTTAAGCAGGAGCACGCGCTCGCTGCTGGGAAGGTGGTGGTCACAACTGTCACTGCAACGTCGGAGGCTCTAAGTTAAGGATGTGAAACAAGCCTTTTGGAACTGCAACGTGGCACTGTTCATAGGAGCGTTTGATGTAAGGCATAATCAAAACATGTCAAGCAGGCTTCAGCACCTAGAGCAATAAGGATCTCGAGTTTAAACTTGGCACAGGTATAGCCAAGCCTTTATACAAACGAACAGGTGTATTGATAAATGTCTGCACAAAAAAATACTCAAGCGCATTATCAGACCAGGTGCACTCGGCGGTGGTGGCTGAGGAAATAACATGAAGAGCTCATGTCACGGGAACACAGTTCCAGAGTATGCAGTACGTCATGATGGCACAACTTTTTTTTTATGCGAAAGTGTGACAGCTTAACAGGTTTCGATCATTGGTTCAGCAAAGTTGCATAGCTCTGCTAGTAGTAGCATAAACTTTATTTTGTCCGAGATGGAATTTAGGGAGAAGGGGAATGGGAGGGCCCGTCCTCTTGTTCCTAATGCGGTGGCCAGGCCTTGCGCTTTGGCAGCAATTTTGGCCATCTGGACGACCCGGAGTTGTAGATCCAGGTTTGAGCTGTGCAGTGCAGTCTCCCACTGCTCTAGGGTAGTGATGGGCAGGGGAGTCAATAAAGCTAGTGCATTTTAAGGTCCTTATCAGGGGAGATGCCCAGATGATGTAGTGAAGATCAGCTCTACCTGCGCATAATTTACAATCCGCCGTATATAGCCCTGTGTAGAGGTCACTGTACGTCACTAGGTTTGGGAAAGTGTGCTTCTGTAAAAGGCACAGGTAACTGATTGCTTCTTATTAAAATTTTTGTGAGCGTCAGGGTAATGCTTCCTGGCCTGGCGGTAGAATTGTAGAATTTCCGTGTAGGATACTATCTGGTCCCTGCCTGAGCGGTGGAGGGATTCGAATTGCTGTGAAGGTCACACAGTGTAGGTAGGCAATAGAGAACAAAAAAGGACAGGGAGGCTAACCACTTTTTCAAGCGAAAGTAATCAGTCACTTGGGTAATTAATATGACCCAGTCGATGTGTTCAATGTGCCAGTGATGACTCTTATGTGAGTACTTCCACTGCACATGCGTACATGTGCACATGCAGATAGTGAAAGTATGTACGTGAAATCAGTTCACCTCAGACTTATAGTGGTGGACAAAGATTTTGTCCCCTTGAAGACTATTTCTTTTCTAATTTACTTCTGGTGCTTTTCTTCTATTGATTTTCTATCCTTTCTCTGTCGTCGTCTTTATATAATAATTCTCTGCTCATGGGCACTTACAAGTGCAGACATAAAAATTTTGAGTTAGCAATGTTCGCATGTTTTCCAATACTCCCAAGTTGCATTTGAGCAAGAGAGGGAGAGCGAATCTCGCCTCAAAATTGTCTCCAGCTAATGTATGAGTGTGTTCCTGTGCAGCATTTGGCAAAGTTTATGCAGGAAGCTGCTTTGTTACACTGCAGTCCTGGGGCTACTTGTGATTAATTACTTCTCTAGCTGCTGCAATTGCGTGTGCCTTCACAGACACACACATGTACGCATGCACACACACACACGCACACCTTCCCTATCTTAAGTCGCGAAGTTGCAAGCTGCGTTCAAAGTAGAAAACACGTTTGCTAAATCATTCCAGTCTGTTCGATGGAGTGCAGGGGTGAGATGACTGTTTGATCTCTTGGAAATTATTGGAACCCCATGGAGAGTTGTTGGACAGAACTGTTTTTACAGCTATTTGAAAGACAGATCTAATAATTCTTACACACACATGCACATTCACACTTAGGCAATAGTGCACCTGCACAAATGCATACACACAACACATGCAGGAACATGGACACAATCCAGTTACTAGTAACTGCATTTCTAAAAAGACTGCTCTCTGTTGCTTTGAATGTGCAGTGGCTGGCGAAGGACCATGTCCAGGAGGGCACTGGGCAGCACCAGCGGCACCTACCATGTCCAAGCCTCCGAGTCAGCCCGCGACGCCAAGAATGTCAAGACCCTCCGTTGCATCGTCTTCTTCCTGGATGACAGCCAGCATACCTTCGATGTTGAGGTACCTACGGTCCTGCTCGTTAATCCACCGTTCAGCCACTTTTCCTGCTTGCTAGAATTGCATGGAAAAAGTAGCACTCCTTTTGTCAAATTTGATGGAAAGATTGCACATTGTCAACTTAGATTTGAAGCAGGGAGATAAGCAGATTACGTATAACTTGCTGCTCCCTATAAAGCAGAACCTGTGAAGCCCTTGTTTGCTCTTCAGGGCCGCTTTTTTATACTGATATATCATATCTAAAAATAACTTTTATTATTAACATTATTATTCTTGGCTCAAACATCATTTATAAACAACTATCAAAGCATGCAAAGTTACGCAAAATTGTGTTATGTAACAAGTTGTGAGCTGGATTTTGCTAAACAAAAACTAGAATACATTATCAGGTTTCCTGTTGGTGGCACTTGGTGATGTGCGTGATGAAGTATTAGGCTCCATCAGTAAAACGTATGTATGTTCTTGGGGCACCCAATCTTGGTGATGCGGTAACAATGAATATAAACTTGTTTGTTTGGTTGCTTCCATGACCGATACAGGTAAAGTTTCAGATCTAGGAGAACACACAAATGGCGTGGAGTTTGTCATAGAGTATAGGTATGTAATATGTAAACCCCTAAATGTAATACCCCTAAACTGTGCGTTCAAGGTATTAACATGAATGGCAAGAAAGCCACAAACAATTTTTTTTTACTGCAGCATTATTAGCAGTACCTCATATGAAGCTGTAAAGAGATGAAAAATCTTGTCAGTTTGCAAAAATTAACGCTTAGCATGAATGGCATAAGGTTAATGTTCTTGTTCAATCATTTTCCCTACATCAGTGAAGCAAATATGTGTAGCTACAGGCCCTTTTTAAGCATGTTCATGCAGAAATAAATTCTGTGGTTGCGGCATTTAGGGAAGCTAGGCAAATACAGAAACATTTGAAACAAACGTCAAAATTTTCATAAGAAATTTCTCTTTAAGAAAGTTGGGAAAATATTTGAAGCTCTGAAACGTTGCATTGCTCAGCATTATCAGAAGAAAATTATTTCCTGTGTATGATCAATGCATTCAGGTGAGTGGAGAACGGGTATCCACTTGCCATCTGCATTGGAAACTTTGAAATGTACTACTGTGTTACGAATCAAGGATCTCGTGACCTTCTTTGCCAACTCGTGGGCAGAATGACCATTCATGGCAAGAGCAAGACTGGGACTCACTTGTTGCCTTGGTTTCTTCCATTATAAAATGCTAGGCTCAAGCTGCTGAGGGTATTGTAAACATGTGTTCACTATTTTGTTTTATTTTGTTTTGTCCTATAATGTAAGTGGATGTCTTGTGCTGTTGTTAGGCTGCTCATACATAATAATGTTTGCTCAATATTTTTGAGTGATTTAGTAAATTTGATGGCACCTCTTCATTTCTAATAGCAAATGAAATGCCTTGATAGTCAATTTTTTTATTTAAGTGGTAGTGTATAATTATACTAGGGTAGAGTGAGGCAAAAAATTTTTGGTCTTGTGGAAGCCCAACATCATAGGCTGAAGTCATTATGTGGACATCCTCTTGCCATTGAGCTATCACATCTTCAGTGATCCATGTCCCAGATGTGTAAGAGGACAGCTGTATATTAGAGGATACCTGGCTTGTGGTCCAGACCAATAATTAGGCAATTATACATATTTGCCTATTGCACTGAAATTGAAAACTGGGCAGCTATCTTATCAGCGCAAGTAAGCTAACATTTCAACTCGTACCTCTGCAACAGTTAGCATTTGTATAATATAGATTGGTGCTCGTTTTCATATTTTTGCCCTCTGTACATAATATGCATCTTCAGTTATGCTCTTTTGTTCATTAGTATAACTTGTAAGCTTCTTGGTGTAATGTTTCAATAATTTCTATGGACGGAAGCTCTTAAACTTGCTTTGCTTTAAATGCCAGTGCTATCTTTCTGGGCTTCATGCAGGTGACAAGGCTTAATAATTGTGTATAACAAAGTTTTAGATGCTATAGGGCAAACTTATGCAAAAGAAAAGTGTCATGGCAGGACCTGGTAATTTGGCCCTCATGAAATTTTAAATGGAAGCTATCCCTTTTTTAATGTGGCATCCTAACTCCTAAAAAAGTTTTAGCATATATTGCTGATGATACACCATGCAATTAAAGAGTAAAACTGACTACGCTTTGTTCTAGACACTACAAAAATTCTGATAATGAAAATTATACTAACGAGAACATTTCATTAGCCCTTTCAGGCATGAGTGTAATTTAATATATATAATTCTCCCTCTCGCTTCCAAGTTTCAAAATTTTTTTTGCTTATTTTGGTCTCACGGTATGTGTATGATCAGGCTGGTTCTTGCTTTTTTATATTGCAAAACTTTCAGCGCACCAGCTGATTATTTGTGGACCTAATGCCACAATTTGTCTCACCATCCACTTTGATTTTCCTTTTACTTATTATTTCTACATTTTAAATAAACATAGCACCCTATGCTTTCCCTGGTTTTGTTGTCTGTTTCCTTCATATGGTTGTAGGAAAAATATAGAGTCTTCAGCCCCCTTATTTTTCTTCCCACAATTTAAAGTAGTTTATATAAGTTGCATAAAGTACACTTTAGCAAACAGTCGGGCTTTGAAAACTTTGGAAAGCAATTGCAGCTTATGCATTGAAACATCTTTGTGTTTAATTGTTCATATTGTGCACATTACTTCTAAACTAACATTTTCACGGAATGGTTTTGGTTTTGCATTTGGTGTTCAATACTTCTGCACTCTGGCCACAATCTAAATGAAGCATATGTTAGCCTATGCAACAGGCAACCTTTCTTTTTCTTAAGAGAAGAAATGTGATTGTTACAAGAAGCAGTGAAGAAACTTGTAAGTAAAGTCGGAGTACGAAGAGTGTTGATAAATGTTTGGCTTTTGAGATCAGGGATATTCAATACCAGTGAATCAGGAGGCTGCTATTTGCTCAACTCTGGTAAATACCTCCATATAATTATGAATGTCTCACTGGGGGAAGGTGTTTGTTGCATAAATAGTTCCAGAATCCCGACGTTGCCTACATGTGAACTTCCTTTAGATTTTTTCCATTAGCAGTATATATATATATCTATAGTTATGTAATATTACAAAAAATTAAGCTATATGCCCATGTCTTGTGGTATTTCTACAACATTGCGGTGGCTCAATGACCATGGAATTTTGTTGCCGAGTGTGAGTTTGCGAGGTTGATGCCTGGCTGCATCTGCTGAATTCTGATGGGGGCAAAACACAAAAAACACTTGTGTAGTTACAATCAATGCAAGAAAGGGTGGAAACTGAAAAAGCTTCTTTTTTTTGTCAGCCGCAACCATACAAAGCCAACAGATAACGAAGCAAAGGAAAGCACAGGAGAAATTATTCATTGTATCAGTTGAAATGTAGAAATGATAAGGTAACAGAAAATTATAATGGATGAGAAAAAAAAACAACTTGCTGCCAATGGGCAGAGGGTGTAGCACCCAAAAGCGCATCCAGCATAGTCTTCTCAAGGGAGCCCTCATCCCAGCACACAGATAACAAGGGAGGAGTTGGGGTTTGCAGGTCTCGCTGCATGCCCATTGCTGTCAGTAGGATTTGTCTTGGGAAGAGTCTAGAACTCCAGGGTCCACCCTCCTTCTGGATCTGCCAGTGGTAGGACGTCAGTCATAGCCTTGTCGTAGCATGCTTGCCTTGGCTGCGAGAGGTCATGGGTTCAATTCTTGCTGCCACTGTATACCCATCAGTTCACCCGCTTACCAAATGAGGAGGATGTGGGTTTAGTTCCCACTGGCAGCAGGTTGTCTTTTCATCTGCTTTAATTTACATTTACCTCAACATTTCTACATTTTGAATAAAACAAGAAACATTTTCGTATCCTTTCCTTGGCTTCATTGTCTGTTGGTTTCACATTGTGTGCTTACAGGCGTAAGTAGATAGCAAGGAACTACAGGTAATAAAATTTAATCCAGGGTCCCACAGTGTTGAGTCTCTCATAGCCCATGCATTGCTTTGGGATGTTAAACCCCATGGGATGTTGCTGTGGCCGGAAACTGACCATCTTGTGTACGCTTTTGATCACACTGCAGAAACGATCCAAAGGCCAAGTTTTATTTGACCTCGTCTTCCGACACTCCGAACTGGTGGAAAAGGATTACTTTGGGCTGCAATTTTCAGAAAAGGCATCGTCCATTGATGGCATGGTATGTATTAAATATGGCTTTGCATGTATGGCATTTTCCATTAGCATGTTGTTGCTACTTTAGTGGATGTTATGCCATGTTGTGCAGTTTTTAGGATTGTCTGGCTACAAAATATTGCATTCAGGCGACAGCCTGTTTTTTAGCAGACTATGGACAATGACTTCTTTTCTCAGCTTCTAACAAATTTCTGATATTGTCTTATACAAGTACTTGAAAGAAAAAAAGGCAACACTGATTTGCAGTGTCTCTAACGTGTGTGTGTGTGTTTGTGTGTGTGTGTGTGTTTGTGTGTGTGTGTGTGTGTGTGTGTGTGTGTGTGTGTGTGTGTGTGTGTGCGCGCGCGTGCGCGCGCACATGTTGCATGGAGTATGCCATGTACAAAAGGTTGCATTTCATGATTTGCTACATGCATGCAATGCCATTCACAACTTAACTTCAGGGCAACAGAGGAGCTTTTAAGTGATAGACTTCCTGGCTGATCCACATCTTTGATGAAGAACTGGTACCTCTCTGCAGCATTCGGAGCTGTCTAACAGCAGAATTATTCCGAAGAGTACTCGTTTGCATCGGTCTTCCCCTTGACACTCCCATCAAGTGTAATCTCTTTTGTCACATCTTTAATTTGAACAAAGACAATAATTTGGCAATTTTGAATTGTGAATTCTCTAATCAAATACGAATAAAATAGCACAGACTATTTGATTTGTATTATAAAAATTCAAATATTGGCACACCTTTCATTTTTTGTGCTTTTTATAAAACTGCACTATGCTTTTTATGAAAGTGCTTAGTGCATCCAAGCTACAGTGATAGTGAAATCCATGTAAACAGTGTGGCTGTGATTATTTCCTTATGGTTTTGTATTGTTCGATTAGGAATAACTTGTAAGGAGCTTGACTCACTTGGTTTTGATAATACGGTATGCACATACTTGTTTATTTCATCATCTTCTTGTTTTACATGTTTAGCTTCAAGTGCATTTTTGAAGCAAATGACAGGAAGTCCTGTATATCTGTTTGAGTGCATTAGGGTATACCCTTCACTCCAGCTTTTCAAGAGGGTTTAGCTTGCATTAACCTTAAAATGCTGAATCAGTATGTTCTTTTTCAGTCAGTGGTTCAGTTGTGTCATCCAACTTATGCCTTGCATGCACGGCAAGTTCCAGCTCTGCAACGTTTCCAACTCCAGTCCTGGAAGTTCAGGCACTAGGCTTATGACAGATAAAAAAAAAGTGATAACAACAGACACATTTCCATCTACTGCAGGTGTTCTTTTTTTTCCTTTACGAAGCCTTAATAACTGAAATAACTTTATAAATGATTACACTGACATACAAATTCATGACCTTATTATTTCTGTACTAAAAAATTTCTTAATTAATATTTTTTTGTTTTCAGCTGCCATTTCTTGCAGTTCTTTGTGGCATGGAGTAACATTGCTTGTTTATCCAGAAATGCATTAACTTATAGCTTTAAAATAAAGCCAGCAAACACTTTGTAAATGAAAAAAATAAAACAAGATTTGAGATATGCAGCTACGCTTCAACCATACCTACTTCACTAACCATCCTCAACCCAAGAAGCTGTGTTGGCTTTAACAAATCTTTTTTTAATCAGCAGACCTGAGAGGAAGCTTATAGACAACATGCACTGCTACTGTGCATGTAAAGTCTCAGGTTTTGTCTTTTCCTTCTTAGTTTCAATTCCTCGCCAACATTCTCCATGCATGGTATCCAAATGGATGTTTGTCTGGTTAACTTCCCTGCCTTTGCTAGTTTCCTCTCTCTCTCTCTTGAAAGTTGATTTTAATAACAGTGACATGCCATAGTTGAATATGTGACAGATGTTGCTGGGATGCTGTTTGCAAGCTTGTGTTGGTTACTTGAACTGCTCATATTTTAAATATATTTTGTGACACCATCCTTGGAATTGTGCATGCTATGCAATAGCTCGGATGGCTATCTAATTTTTTTCTTTTTCTTTTTAACTGCGTTTCAGAGGTGGCTTGATCCTGTAAAAAGTATCAAAAAACAGAT
Organism: Dermacentor albipictus; assembly: GCF_038994185.2. Classification (NCBI taxonomy): domain Eukaryota; kingdom Metazoa; phylum Arthropoda; class Arachnida; order Ixodida; family Ixodidae; genus Dermacentor; species Dermacentor albipictus. The sequence goes on from NC_091821.1 coordinate 421,206,671, forward strand.
GAAAGGTAAGTTCAGTTCAAATCCAGCTTTCTTTTTGTTTTTCTCATTGCCTAATTAGACATTAACTTTTCCTCAAAGAAACAATGGCAACACCTTGTTTGACAAATGCTAGTAATTACTGCAGTGAGTGAAGTTCTTGCTTCTTGCTTTCCACCATTTTCAGTTGGACCTCCGTACCTGCTTTACTTTCGTGTAAAGTTCTACGTTTCTGACCCTAGCAAACTTCAGGAAGAGTGGACGAGGCAAGGATCATCTCTCCCCTTACTCAAAACAAGCACTGATGTACCCATGTGTTAGAAGTGACAGTTCTTCTGTGCTAAGCTTTCGAAATCTAATATCTTTTTTCATTTCCTCGTTGTCAGGTACTACTTTTTTCTTCAACTCAAAAAGGACATCCTGGAAGGGAGGTTGGTTATCCCACCAGCCACGGCAGCTCTTCTTGCCAGCTACGCTGTTCAATGTGAGTGCTGCTGTGCCCTTTCCTTCCGGGATATTTATCTCAAATGTCAGAGCATTATAGTGTAGTGGAGGCATGATGGTGCTGTGAGCTACCTAAAAACTGCAAGAGATATGGGGAAGCAGCAGCACTGATAGTATGTTGTGATATCGTTGTCATAAACAATGTGCTTAAAGCATTGTTGTCTTGTAAGAGCCTTCTTTTCAAAAAGAAAAGGTACAACAAATGCCGTCATAATGATTATCTTACTGCTGACATGCACCATCAAATAAGCAAGATATAGTTGGTTAGTCTAGTAAGAGTTCTGCCCGCTTAATTTAAACATGACATAAACCATCAGCACTGCTGTGTCTTTATTAATTTCCTAACATGCCACTATAGATAAGTAATACTACGCATCAAACTTTGGTATAAGTCTCTATTATACTGTGCATCCCAGCTATCATGCACCAAGTTTTTAAAGAACATGGATTATTCCACACAAGCAAAACGAACCGCGTAATGTTTAGAGCTTTGTTTAGAAACTGCCAGTAATATTTTAGCCAGTGACCTTCGGTTAGTAAATAACAATTACCGCATAGACATGTAAAGGCCACACCTGTGTAAAGGCTGCATCCCCAATTTAGCAGCCCAAAATTTGGGGAAAAAAATGTTCCAACAGAGAAGCAGTCGCGTTTGATGCCCCGCGCACTGCGTACTTCGGCATGCCGCTACTAGATGGCGGGAGCTGTGCATTGATGTCTGGTGCAACGAGTCCAGGGTGTGCACAAGCCGTCAGCTGTGCCAGCACCATTTTGACCAAAAGGTTCGGTCTTGTGTAAAGGCCCCACCTCGTCAAAATTCTGGGAAAAGAAAATGCAGCCCAAACACGAGTCTATAAAGCACTTAACATTTTAGCTGTTGCTCAAATTGTCAATTACAATTGTCAATTGTAATTGTCTCAAGTAGTCAATTCGGAGGTTGTAGGAAATTCTGACAGACATAAAAGTGAAAGGCCTCCAGCAAGGTGCACATTGTGTCTACTTCTTCTTTCTGGCAAATAAAGGAAGCCCACGAAATATGAAAAATACCATGTGACTGCGCACCCGTGCGCACGGAATAGCAATGCCATCAAACAGTCTCAGCGGGAAAGCAATGTAGCAGTGTCTGAGCAAGTAACCATGGAGGCCCTCTGTTATTGCTCAGAGTTCTAATTGCTCAAACCTGGCCACTATTTGTAAATTTTGCCATCTTGCATAAAACGGAAGTTGTGTTTAGATGTAACAACCAGTCAACCTCGAATGTAGTAGGAATGAACACATTTATCAAGATTTAGCCTCGTATGTCACCCACGCTTTAATTAAGCATGTCAAAGAAGCGCAGCATATGTGCGGCATGCTTTAATGATGAGTTAAATTACGTCTTATCTTACACATACCATACAACATTCTTTGTGTTTGTGAAGCTGTTAGCCTGTCGGTAGTCGGCATTTCTCGTGTCTGCAGCTATTAGCAAGAATGTGGGCCTATCCCGGCAGCAGTGCAGGCCAGGAGCAGTGGCTCATACCCTCTGTTAAGGCACAGGCTTCAAGCACTCAGCAGAGTGATGCAAACAGTGTGTACATTCTTTGGAATCGTACATACAACATACAGAACCGCATACTTTTCAATAAAGAACGAGCCCAAAATGAGCATTTCAACCACATAATTGATGATAAGGCGCTCTGGATAACAATGCGAAGCCTGTAGCACTCCCTGCATCGCAGTAAAGATTACTGTTATACAAGTTGCGACAGCAGCTTACAACATGGGTAGTGACGTCCCTAGCCTTCTGTATGTAAACAAACCAGCTTAGCAACCGATTTCAACATTGTTGCCGCACCGCTATGGGTGGTCGCATACTGTCAAAATTACCCTTAGTCCAGTTACTACCATTACTATAAATTACAGTTACGACCGTTACTCTATAGCAATAAAGCCTTGCATACCTCCCTCAGCAGTTGTAGTGGTCATTTTCAACAGCTTCGCTGGACATCCATATTTCCAGGGCCGGGATGGTGGGTTAATTGTTATGCTTCTTGCTACAATAAATCCTTTAAGTGCGATCACAGCGTTTGTTTTGACTGCTGCTCTCTCTGTCCTTCATTTGATTCGCATTGTTCCTTCCTGAAACTACAAGCCTGCCCTGCTTGTGGTTTTGATTCTATCATATCAAAAATGAGGCCTTTGGGCAGTGGTTCCAGGTTACGACAGTAAACTCCGGAATATTTACTAGTGCTGACTCACACCGGACAAGTTTTAGGTGTTTTGATGTTGCCACACCTGTTTTGAGTCGGTGTTTATTTGACAAGTATGGCAAAAAGCTTTGTTGTGATTATCTGTTGCACCAAACAATGTGTACAGCTCAAGACTGTCAGGTGACTGCAATATGTAAATCTCACTAGAGTCCTCAGTATATAGCACACAAATTGTGTAATGAAAGAACAGGGTATTACCCATTGCATGGACACCTTGGTTCTTTATTTTTCTTGTCAGGCATCTGACAGGAATCGACATGCCTTAACAATGCCCTGAATGACTTTTTATCAAAGTGGGGAAAAGCACTTGAAGTGAAAAATCTGCTGTTTCAGGAATACTTTGCCGCAAAAAGTACCTGAATGCATTCAGCTGAAGCAGAGTTATGGACAATCAAAGACGGTCTCCGTGGTGCTTCTACTTCTTTAGTGCCTTGTACTGCAAAGGCTACGGCAGAGTAGGGCATGGCCACAATGCTCCGCCTTCTAAATGTCACTGTGGCACGCAGTCCGAATTTCATTTTGGATGTTAATGTAGATGCCACAACTTCCTATTTTAGTGTCTGCGACATGCTAAACGTAAGCCAAATGTAGTTTTCCTCAGCGTACTGCAGTGCGCTTAGCCAGCAGACCTGTGGCGGCACCCTGCGGCAGCCGCGGTATCTACGCTACGCAGCAGGCCGCAACTGCCAATAGCAGCCACGTGTGGGAATCCACTTTATTATGAAATAAATTGTCCGGAAGAGAATGAGGAACAGGCTTCTGTTGAAAAGGGAGTGTTTGAGAGAGGTGACTTCACGCTCCGCTTGCGAGCTCCACGCACCGCGTGCAACAGCAAAACTTGACTGAGATGTTCACAGGAGCATATGCTACCCGCATACTTTGTTATTTCACCAAGCCCCACGGGTGGTTCAGGGCCCCTTTAAAGGTGTATTGTACAGGTAGCGTTACTGAAGCTTATGATAATGAGCTTGGCGAGGTGACTGGCAGTGTTGCTTTTGTTCCTATGCACGCACACACATATAGCCTTTATAATGAAGTGCTTGGGGCCTCTGAAATCATTCATTATACAAGTAACTTTGTTGTAAAGGTCGTGAACAGTACCGCCCGCAGTGGAACTGGGGCAGAATTATTCCTTCATTATGCAGGTCATTTCGTTGTACAGGCTTTCATTGTAGATGCGCTCTACTGTACATGTACACTCACATGCACACACTCACGTGCACACATTCACACACACACAAAAAAAACCCTGTAGTGTCTAAAATACATTTTGCTCATCACACAGCTGAACTGGGAGACTACAATCCTGATGACCACAAGCATGGCTACCTGGCTGACATGAGATTAGTGCCTCATCAAACGGAAGAACTGGAGGAAAAGATTGCTGAGCTGCACAAGCTGCACAAGTATGTATGATAGCCAACATCATCACCTTCACCTACAAAAGCTTTCAGCAACGTTACGCAAGTTTTAAACAGCAACGATGTTTAATTGTCGTAGCAAAATTGAAGCCAGTCAGTTCTAAAGGCATGTGTGCTCAGTATGAATCTTGAGGCTAACAGCTGTTTTGTGCTATTCTTCTGAAAACCATCAGCAATATACACTGGCATTCCAGGTAGTTTTTTAACAGAGGCATTGCGGGAAAAGGATATGTGGAATGTTAATGGCATCTTGCTACATGGTTGTGGATGAATATCTCAATAGTGGTGCACGTCTGAACCTACTAAACGCACCTGCTTTGAGCACTGCCAAGCTTCAGTTCTTCATTTGCAACATGTGTCATTTAATAATGTTTCATGAGCTAATGAGTTAACGTAGTCTAATTAAACAGTTTCTGTTTGTCGTTAGCGCACATTTTCAGTCTATCACTGCAAATGTTTAGTCGACAAAAATTGTCATTCATGTCTACTTGACTGTCTTTGTTAAGAATTACTCAAAATTTATGCTGGAGCACCTGCTATAGGTTACTGGTGGCACCACCTGCTGGAATGTTTTATAGAAGACACACAGCCCTGGCTGTATTCTTTCCTCTGCTGATTGCTCTTAGAAAAGCAGTAAAATGTTGAGACATGACAAAACTACAAACAGCTGCAGCAGACACCTGCTTTTTGAACAAAAAGCTTGTCAGTGAAATTGATGAATGTGGCCGCCATGTAAAAAGTTAGACGTTCAATAACTAATATTATTTATGTTCGTGCCAAAATCAGCCAGCTTGTCATCACATTTCAGAATGCCTTTGGAATTATTGTCACCAGCTTTTTTAAGATATTGAACTTTACATTTTTGTGTACTCCATGTTTGTCAACATGGGTGAAAAGTTTTCTATTAAAAAAATATGGTGCATGCCAGTGCTGTTCTCAAGTAACCTCGTGTCCCGTTACTGCTGTGTTTTACAGCTCAACTCGTGAACTAACTAGTCCAAATGTCTACTCTTCAACTGCTTTCCATTTTTATCACAGGAAAATAAGACAAAGCACCATGTAGTGTAACTCTAACTCATTAGTGTTATTATCAGTATTATTGACAGTATGAATATTATCACTGACAGCATTGGTGATGATCATGACGATGAGCAGTGATGCCATCATTGGCTTTTGCTTTGTGCCTGTTACCTGATTTTGCCATTCACATCTGGTGGTGTGCTTGGTAAATGGTAATACTGCTTAATCCTGAGGTGGCATTGTTGCAGGAGTGGAAAAGTGCGACCTTATATATAAAACAGGCAGTGGTTAAGTTTACTTGCGCATGTTGCACAAGCCATGTTTTAGAGTGCCGCTCTTAGGCACCCGTTCCTGGGTTGGGTGTCGGCGTCCCTCGGCGTAACTGCGCAAATGCGCTCATGCCACTGCTCACGTGTTCATCATCGTCTTCTTCCACAGCCGGCTCCAAAGCCGCTCATCATACTGCATTCCCATACTGTTCTTCCTTCTGCGAAGGCGATGGTGGCACTAGCCCACTGCCAATCGGTGTGGTGATTTCGGTCTCAAATTCTTTGCCTCAATATACTGCGAAATGAGAGCACGTATTCAGCTGCATTCAAATTTAGCATTAAGGAGTATCATAATCTTAAGACCTTTTTATTGCATTTGAGCTATATTTCACAGTTGCTGGCGTCAGTCCGAGCATTAATTGTGCTTAAAGTGATTCATATTAAAAAAAAAATAATCTGTCATGTTTAAAAACAGAAATGATAAGGAAGGCTCTTCGGTGTATTTTGTGGATCCGGCCAGAGAAACAAGGAACTAGCCTTCTCTGAATTTAGGATCTCCTCTTTCTTGGAATTGTAAGACCCTAATCACATTTCATCTTTTTAAATTGCTGTTTCTCACGCTTCAGAGGCCAGAATTCAGCAGACGCAGAGTTCAACTTTCTTGAGCACGCAAAGAGGTTGGACATGTACGGTGTGGATTTGCACAAGGCAAGGGTAAGGGTAAGGAACGTTTGCATGTTTGTATTGCATGTTCTGTAGGTTAGCAGTATATGTGTTTGCTTGATTGTGCCTGTATGTTGTAGCCACCCACATTTGTATCACGAAAGATGGCAACATCCTAGTAGGTGGTCATGCACTCATGCATCGTAGTGTAGTACTGATATGAAATAGGCTTACCTTTACACGCTGTTGTCTCCTGTACAGGCTACATGCATGCACCCAGTCCTGGCTCTTTATTAGAGTATAAGTTTTTGTGTTATTGAAAGGGCATGATTTTATTTGATTTTGATTGGTTTTGCTGCATGGAGCACGAAATCTGTGGAGTTTATGAGCATGGACTGGTTGCTTGTGCAGTGTTTGATGCAGCAGATATATACTGACAGTTATGGATGCAATGAAGTCATACAACTCAAAATGTAGAGCATTCTTTTACTGACTAGTGTAATAGTCGAGAAATCAAATGGTACTTCTGCGTCATTGAACTGTGTTGATTATGGCTAGAAATTTTCGTTGTCTGTGCTTGAAATGCTTGTTCACACCACCTGAATGTTTTAGTACCTTAACATTGAGGACAAATGAAAGGTCATATTGAGCTGAACTTACAAGTCCATTTAATAATGGCAGCCGGGCATCTCCCTGCCCTTTAGAACAAGGATAAAGCACATGCAAAACGTTTTGCAGCTTAACATCCTGAAACTATGCAATGGATTATGCGGGACACTGTAGTGATGCTCTGGACCAATTTTGGCCACCTGATGTTTTTTATAAGCACCAAAAGCATGGCACCTGGGCATTTCTGCATTTCGCCCTATTGGAATGCTGGTACCACGGCTGGGAATCGAACCCATGACCTACGAACCATGGTTGCTTAATGGCTATGGTGCTGGGCTGCTAAGCAAAAGGTTGCAGGATCGAATCCCGGCCATGGCAGCTGCATTTCGATGGGGGGTGAAATGCAAAAACACCCATGTACTACTTAGACTTAGGTGCACGTTAAAGAATCCCAGGTGGCCAAAATTTCCTGAGTCCCCCACTACAGCATGCCACATAATCATATCGAGGTTTTGGAACGTAAAACCCCATTATTTGATTTTTTTTTTTTGAGCCCACGACCTAGTGGTCAGCAGTGCAGCACTATTGCCGTGGAGCCACAGTGGTGGGTCGTACATGCTTAAATGCTTAGATTAAAATTTTTCAACTGTGCAGAGCTGTGCAGTATGGAGCTGTCTATAATAAAAGGTCATCACCTCCTTTCTAGAATTCTTATTAGGCATTGCTATGAGGTCACTGTCCTATGGAACTGAAATATGAGCATATTGAACTTTACCTATTATTGTATGGAACAGTTTGGGGCCAATGTACACGAAGTATTTTATGCCATTGCAGGACGCTGTGTAATAAATAGCTGTGGAATTTCATGATTAAAGTCTTGTCTGGAAGGATTACTGGTGTCATTCGTAGGTATGATATTAATATAATTTGTTATTTGCTTGCTGTGACCCAGGAGTATTAAATGACATTTGTGATTGGGTGAGTTCAGGGAACTCATTTGCAGTTGCCATCCGACAGTACTCATGGAATCAGTTATGAAGTAGTAATGACCGAGAAAGAACGCAGTGATAAATGATCCAATTGAGAAAAGATACCGCTGCCTTTATAAAAATGTTATAAAATGTTTGTTTATCTTTGCTGCCAGAAATAGTGCTTTAAAATACCACCGCCAGCTTTTATTGTTGTTGAGCAGCACCTCACATAAATGGCCAAAAATCTTTGACCTGTCAAATCTGACAAATCTTTGACACACACACACGCACACACACACACACACACACGCACACGCACACGCAGAGAGAGAGAGAGAGAGATTAATATAACTAACAAATGTATAGCAAATTATCTAAGTGTTGCTGACATCAGCATGCCTATAATGAGCATCATATAACAAAGGTATTTTTGCATTGAATGTTTCACGTTGATGCACTGTGCCATTTACTCTCATATTCATGTTGTCTTCCCAATAATTTGAAGTTTTGTGACTGTGCTGATAATATTTAGTGACATGTTAATCATAATATGAAGCAGAAAAATTCATTGAGCCAAGGCAAACTGCGGGCTCTATGAGCATTGTGAATATGTATGGGGCTATGTTAAAGATGTTGCAGTTCCCACAAGGCCATTGGCATCTCTCTAGAACTGCAGCTGCTGCTGAATTGACATTCTATTGTGTTGATATGCTGAGCTCCACAAGAAGGCAGTAACTTCTGCTTGCTTATAATCTTAAGGAAAATGCACCTTTGTAATAAGCATTTCGACATCAAATTAGACCAATGTTTTTGAAATTTTTTATCATTTGTTCTGCTGCTTTGCATTATTATTTGGCTTCAAAGGGACAGTTGTAGTTAGTTCAAATGTTGTCACGTCTTTTCATGAGTGCACTAAGAAATTTGAGGTCTCACTGAATATATTTTGACATTTTGTGCCAACCTGGTGAAACTAGAAACTTGGCACCGACCACAGGAAGTGTCAAAGCATGATTCATCATGTGAATGCCAGTCTCTTTTCATGAAAATGGCTCCACTTTGCGGAATCTTACAGAACTCACTTGCTTATTCAATGCTAGTTCTGCTTGGTGTAGCATCCATGACATCAAATTATATGGTGCACTTTTAATGCAATGCAATGGTGAAGAGGGCATCCTGTTGCTATGGGCCCTTTGGAAAAGTACCTACTACCAAGTTGGCTTTCCCGAACGCGCACTGTCGAAGATATGGCGACCAAAACTTCACTAAAATGCGGACTAATGTTTAGCTGTGGCTTAGGTTTTTGCTTTTTTCGTGCATTTCTTGACATCGTACATATTTAGCTCTAGAAAGCAAAAACAGTGCACCAAATGACCAGAAATCATCATTTTGGGTATTTGAGCACAGCGAGAAATCTAGCTGAGCATGTTTTATAACGGGTCTAATTGGCACATTGTTTAGCACCTGTAATTGCTTAATGAGCCTAGTAAGATTTGTTCTAAGCTGTGTAACTTCTATTTTTCTATACGCAGGACTCTACACAAGCTGAGATTCAGCTTGGCGTGACGTCCTATGGTCTCGTAGTTTTTCAGAACAACATACGCATCAACACCTTCTCCTGGTGAGACACTTGGTGTTTATTCATAATTAGCTGTAATTCTCTTTTTCTTTACCTCTTGCACAATGTCATTGTATCATTTGCCTTTCTTATTCTTTCCCAGGGCAAAGATAGTGAAGATCTCATTCAAGAGAAAACAGTTCTTTATTCAGTTGAGAAGAGAAGGGGTAAGTATTCTGCACTTTTTTTTTCCCCATTGGGTAACTAAAAAAGTATGCCATGTTACAGCATATATAAGTTGCACTTTGCATTTTTCCTTGGTATTTTTGCAAGAAAATGTCTTTATCTCTAAATGTAGATGTGCTTTAATTTTTAGCTTAATAAATCAAACATGTGACGAATGTTCAATGCTTCACGGGGGTCAACAACATTTCAGTATGTACGATGAGGTTATGGCAGGGATGCCTCACATTGACAGAGAGGGGTGCAATTTTAGGATGTCTTATAAATGATGAGTTCAATTTTAAGCTTGACACAAATGTGGCGTGAGGCAGCACTCTGCCATATGCCATGGCCAAGAATGGACAGTCACATTTAATTTCATGGCATATTATGGCACCTAATGTCACCAACTTAGTCATACTTAACTATACACACTCTTATACTCAAGTTCACTCGGAGTATGAACTTTCATCCATATTTTCCATTGGTACAGAAGCTACAAGCTGCTCTGCGAGCAATAGAAACGAAAATGGAGACATAGCTTAAAGAGATAGGCAGTTGGCAGCGTATACTTGAGAGAAAGCACCAGCAGATTATATGTCTCAGATTAAGAGCAAAAAGCGGCATTAGGCAGGTGATGTTGTGTGCAGAATGGATAAATGTTGGTCTGTTAGGGAACAGAATTTTTCAGGGAAGAGAAACACTGTTGTTGGAAGCTGAGAGTTGGGCAGAGATGTCACAGTGAGTGTTTCTGATGTCTGAACACATATTTCAAAAGATTTTGCCGATCGCAGGGAGTTCGCATTAGAATTTTCCGTGCACATTTCAGATGGCTGTGGGTCTCGAGGCTTTACTGAAAGCCAACAATAATGAAATCTCACGTGAGCTTAGCGTGTTAAAAATGGATAGTAGATGTCAACAAATTCAGTGCAGCAACACCACACAGATCTTTAATTGGCAGAAATGAGATTGCACCCAGTAGACAACAAGCAGTCCCAGTAGTGTGCCGTGCAGATACACGATAGGGAAGACATGTCATCAACCAGGCAATCTTGTGTGACGGACAGGAATCTGTGCCTGTGGCACGTTTGGCCTGTAAAGCATGTGACATCTTGGAAGTGCGTCTGCAGTCAGCAAGCACTGTGTGTAGCAGCAGGCATGTACAGCAGTTCAGCTCAGGTCGAGTCTTAGTTCCGCACTACTTTTGACAAGTTGTAATGGTTGTACTTTTCCCAGCTTCAATAAAGAAAATATAATTTTTAATATCTTTTTTCTGTTGCACACGTTCTTGCACGGAGCCTTCTGTGTATCTATGCCACCACTACAAGTATTTGCTATGCTACACTGAGGCGGCGGTCCGAAAAGTTGGATGTCGGTCCTATTTATTGAACAAACGATAGACCTGAGAAGAGCCACTCACTAGATATAGTTCACTCACATTGCTTGTTTAATCCAGGTCACATTTGCGCTTTACCGTAAATGAAATGAAACATGGGTAGCTTACTTTTTTCTAAACCTGTCTTTCAGCATGCTCGCTTTGTAAGGCCTATGCAATAAAGGGAAGTAGAATATTGACATGCTTATGCTGTTTTATTTTTTTCTAGGGACCATCTTTTACTGGGTAACCATTGCCACAGCATTATTGTCTGGCACAAGATATGCCTACATGTATCGAAATTTCGCCAGATGCTGTCACCAATGCCATAGCAAGAGAACCTTGTGTAACAAATAGCGCTGTGAATTTTAGAATTCACATGAGCACCAGCAACTACAGTGGAATGTACATAGAGTCATGTATAAATAGTCAAGGCCTTGGCCTGAATATACATAGAGTCATGTATAAATAGTCAAGGCCTTGGCCTGTAGATCGCATTTCAATGACCAACAACTGTGCTATCATTGTGCTTTGAGTGGTACTTGTTTTTCTTGGCACAAGTAGTATGCTTAATTGAGAGTCAGATTTGTGACTCAAATTTGGGCACTGTATAGTTATTCACCATCACTACAATGCGAAATTGTTGAGTGTTTTTTCTGCTGCATCTCGTGTCACACAGACTGAAAGCTACGACAATCTCCTCGGCTTCAACATGCTCAGCTACCGGTCATGCAAGAACCTGTGGAAATCGTGTGTGGAGCACCACACCTTCTTTCGCCTGAACTTGCCCCGTCCAACCACCAAGCGGTTTCTCTTCAGCCTCGGTTCCAAGTTCAGATACAGGTATGTGAGCCCCGACAAGCATTTACTTGTCCTTGGTGTTACAAACCAGGTGACACGTCATCAACATTTCTGTGTTTGAATCTCGGCTGTACTGAGCTTTGGTTTGTTGTTGTCTTTGGAAAGATTTTCGAATGTTGTGACGATAAAATAGTCTTTAACGAGCTGTACAAGTATTATGACTGTGAAAGTTCTTGTGGGCGAGCATGTTTCTGGGCAGCCATAAGACCTACACAAGGAACACGTGTTTCTGAATAAGGTTGTTGGGCATACTAAGATGTTTGTTCTTGTGCTGAATTAACATTTTGAGAAGCATTATTCAAAGCAGGAGGGGTATAACATCTATAGCAGCATGTTACGTTCACACTTGCACATCTGTTGTTATTGTTGTTTACAGATTAGGTGCTTCTTTTCACATTTGACACTCCTGTGCAGTTTACTCTGCTGCATGTCTGGCCTGCTGTCGATATTGAAAGTTGTTTACCACTTTTAACATATCTGCCTTGCCCCCTTTTTACATAATTAAATTTTCATGAAGATAGAGGACTGTGTTTGTAGTTGTGCGCTTTAGAATGTACGAATTTGAATGGACAGAGAATTCAATTTGTGTCTTGCGATGTATGTTTATAATGAAAAAAAAATAATCAGCTTTCCCATTTACTTATTCTGTTTCTTGACTGCATTGCTTGACTACCTATATAGGCTTCTTTACATTCTTCAAAAAATAGATTTTGTAGATAAGCAGTGGTTTCGTTCCAATTTTTTCTCCAGTCAACATATATGGTGTTTCAAAAGCCTGGACCTGTGAAAATATAGTGTACGAAAGAGTAAGGAAATTTGGCAAATAAAACCCAACCAGTCAATCCTGGCTTGTGCAGACGGACATTGGTGCTACACGGTTCATATGGATTAATTGAAAGACCATCATGAGGTCATCACAGTTTTACTACAAAGCATATGTGGGCACATGAGCCTCTAACAAAGCTCTACAGCTGATACCTTAACTTTACCGTCCCTTCCTCTCCCTTTCTAGCGGCCGAACAGAATACCAGACACTTGAAGACATGAAGAAGAGGGGCCTGGATGACCGGCCTTTTCTCAGGTACTGCTCCTTTCCCATGTCATCTCTTTATGCAAAACCTTCAATCTGAGAGCTGCTGAAAAATGAGTAGGTGCTTATTTGAAGCACTGTGAAACCTTGTTAATTTGAAGTCTGCCAGACTGTGTAAAATCTTCAAATATAAGTGGATTTTCGAATTACTTGAAAAGGACAAAAAAAAAAAAACACTAGAAAATAAAGGGCAAAACAGCTGGGACAGGCATGTAACATTCGTTTTCTGTGTAGCAGGACTACCCAAAGTTACATTGATGCAGATTGCCTGGTACAGTAGTTCGCTGCACTGAGGAGCATGGGGTGCTATTCCTGCACAATCATTTTCAAATATAGTTTCACTGTCGCGAGAATTTGTGAGAATCACCGCTGAATGGGTTGAAGTATACGACTGACAGCGCTCTTGGCACTGTGAGAAGATAATGAGCATGGCATAGTGCCAGAAACGCTGTCGGCCGTACACATGAATGCATGCAGCTCTCAAAATATTCCAAGAGGGAAATTGTCTCCAAAAATGATCACCCGAGAATACTGTCCATGATCTCTAGCCTATTAATCATGCGCAGGGTCTCACAGTCACCTTCTCTACACTCGGCAAAGCTGCAAACGAAATTCAGAGACTCGAAAATCGTCACTAAAGCGATCGCACAAGTGGGCTCATTGTCGTCTCTGCCATTGCCTACTGGCACTTTGCTGGTAACTGCATCTACCACGTTAGCGTACGGGGCCTGCGTGTCTGCATCCATGTTCAAGTAGCCGGCAAAGCCTAGTCGGCCTATTCCATCACCCTCCTTGTACATGCATGGCCGTGACACACGCTGCACAGATGGCATTTACATGGGAAAACCTAGGAATTAAAAAGCAAAGCGAGCTCTTGTAGCGGGCGCAAACAGATGAAATTAATGTGCACCCGTAGCGTAACATAAGCGCTTCACACAGCTGTACATCAGTGTACATCAGTGCATCAGTGTACATCAGTGCCCACATTGCAGAATTTGGGGTCTGAACCGCAGTCCTGGCAATAGTTATTTCATATCCGGTCTCTAAGGTATGCATAGATCTACTGAAAGCATCATGAGCAATTACGCTATTGGATAACAGCAATTGCAGGAGCTGTAAGAATGTCATGGCCTCCATACTTCCACGATATGCGAAGCTGGGAGCGTGTTGCAGTATGGCGGCCTCGGAGGGCACTATGAGAAACTACGAATTATCTGGACGGACACATGGGCTTTTCAAGTTATCCAGTATAATTCACATTGCAAATTATGGCACTGTACAAATTCTACAATTAACAGAATTTTTGAAAAAACACAAAATTGAATAGTCAAAGTTTTACTGTATACAGTAACCTCGATATATCGAACCCACATAGGACGAATTGTTGTGAAGAACGAACAGCTTTAAAATCATCTTGAAGACTTTTGCGCATTATTTTTATTTTATATACTGAATTATCGAATTACCCAATATCAAACTTTTTTATGATCCCATTCAGATTTGATATATCCGGATTCCACTTTTGCTACTATTTGTGCATTGAGACCTTACACAGTGCATTGTGGGTTTAGCATGCAACATTAGCATTGCTTTTGACTGTAGCAGCCTGATGTTGGCAGTGGCCCGTTAGGAATTATGGCACATTTAATACTAAGATGAGTGCCTTTTGTGTGACTGCTGTCAATGCCTACAGTTTAATGGGCGTCTTAATAAAGCACCAACTTCAAACTTTCAACCCTTACATCCTTTTTTTTTCTTTCTTCAGTTTTGTAAACATGGAAATTCTACTATTGCTAACCATGAAGGACTAAAATGAAATACTAAAGCATCCTACAAATCATTTTCAAGCCTCTTCTACAGGATGCTTTCACTCTTCACAAGTTGAGCACCTGCATCACATAAGGAGCTGGCAGTGGAGGTTTAACTATATTTATCACATGCATTTCCCACATATCTCTCAAACACTGTTCATGCATTCTATCATCCTGTCAGAATTTCTACCATCAAGGAAATCATGAAATTTTCAGGGAATTAGGTTAGTTCTGGAAAACTCATGGAAAAAACGGGCAATTTTCACCCAGGTTGCTTGGAATCAAGGAAATTGGTATCTATAGTTGCATGCCAGAAGGAAGCAGCACATATCAGGGTGAGCAGAGCTTGGAGGGCAGGCAAAGAAAGCTTCGCTTTAAAACCATGCGGCAAACATACTGCTGTAATTTAGTGCAAGTGTTTGTGGATTCTACTTTTCTAATGATGAGTAATTGCACAGAGTTCCCCAAAAAAGAAAGCACAATGTTTTAATTTCTAATGCTCCCTGCAGACAGTTTCTTGGATGGTATTTCAACCAAGGAGATGCCTCTTGTAATATATTGACAAGTATGCACCGAGTAACTGGTTGCTCTACTATGGTTTTGCCCCCCATTGGCGTACTACGAGACCACCCACCTTGGCTCGCACATCCTGTAGATTTAGTCTACATTGTTAAGCTGCATTACATTACATCTAAGCTTCATATTAATGCTCTGCTGAATTTTCAGTTCGTTGCCAAAAATTCCACCCATCTGTATATATATTGAAGACACTGTCACGCATTTCATTATTTTATATAGCATATTCCAGCAGCCATAATTGGCTCACCACAACTAGCTTTTGCAACACTAATGCTACACAGGCAAGCTTAATGACATTACTCTTCTAATATGACTTGACTACAAATGTCGTTTGCACCATACATGGTGTATAAGTTAAGATAAAACTTGATGTCATTATTAGGCTACTGAATCTCAGCGAGATCCGAGTCATATGCCATTGGCATCCGGGTTTCAGCGGCGGGCACTGCAATTTCATCGCAGGTTAACCAAAGGGCTTTTGCAGCTGCCACTGAGTTGGCTGCTCTGCGAGCAGCTTTAGCCTGCTTAGAAGAGCTAACAGTCATCAAATGCCTTTGCACACAATTTTAAAGGTTTCACCACAGTGCAATAGAGCTGAAGGTTCAGCAAGCTGGTTCAGGTTCATCATCACAAAGCTACACTCAAGATGATTCAAGAACAGAAAGAAAGAAAGCTGAAAAATGAGGAACCGATTCATAGCTAGAGATGACACTACAAAGTGACAGTGCATGCACAAACATCTACCACATGGTCCTAAAGAAACAACGGCCTACAAGACAGCCAACGGCCAGTACCCAGTACCCTACAACAGCCAGTACCCAGTAAAGCAGTTACTACAGCTTATCTAAAAGCTCTACTTCTTTCTCTGTGAGCGTAATGGAAGGTTGACTGGTGGCAATATCCCGATTTTTAGTTGTGCACAGAGCTTGAGCGATTTCACTTTTAACTTAACACAGCATTCGGAGAAAATTTTCATTTCAATCAATCAGTCAATCTTTATTGATAAATCACTAGGAAAAGATACGAACTGTCTGTACTTCAGTCAATGTTGGGTTGCACAAACATGCCATGCATTGAAGGGGCAAGTGGGAATGTGTGTTATTTTAAATCAAAGCTTTCTTTGCCTCTTCCTTCGACTTTCCTACTGCTGCTGCTGCGGCTGCTGCTGTCTGGCACACCCCTTTGGGGAGTGGTTCAGAGCATGTGTATACATGACAGGTAGTCATAGAGGAAAGGCGATGGGAAAAACTCCTCATTTGGACCCCACCACATCGAATGTGTCCAGTGCGTTCTGGAGCTCCCTGGGCGTTGCTACGTTAGCCTCTTTACAGCTGTAATTATCTGTGAACCCCACAAAAGAATTGCAGAAACTGCACCGCTTCCCTTTCTGCTAACGTGCGAGTCCAGAGGGCACGTAGATAGAACTGTAGAGAGGAGGTAGTAGAAGAGGCAGTTCCTGTACAAGGGGAATGGGGAACGAAAGTGACGTGAGAAGGGCAAAGAAACCCTACTGCTATACGACAGGCAGTCACAGGGAAACTGTATAAGCTTAAGTTCAAGGTACGGTATAGCACATTCCTGCTATTTCTGAAAAATGAACACTATGCAAATAGGTCAAGCGGACAAATTATGCAGGGCGCGCAGAAGCACAGCCGCAATTATTAAAGTGCCCCACAGGGTCCAGGCGACACTACAGAAACAGTCGATTGTCAAATCAACACTTCTGTGCCCACCGCGGTAGCTTTGCAGCTACGGCACTGCTTGAGGTTGCGGATTTGATCCCTACCATGGCAGCCGCATTTCGACGGGGGCGAAATAGAAAACGCACATGCACTTTGATTTTGGGACACGTTAAAGAACATCACGTCAAAATAAATCCAGAGTCCGCCGCTACGGCTTGCCTCATATCCGATTGTGGTTTTGGCACATACAGCCCCATAATCCAATTCAAGTTTTATACTTCTTCCAAGATTCGATGTGCCATGTGAGGGAATGGCAATGCTCAACCCTTTCAGTGGTTGTGAAATATGGTGTACTACGACCCCTCAAGCAAACACCTGTCCCTGTGTGTTCTGTGTACTACGCAGACGAACAGCAATGGTGAATTCCAGGTAACATTTAACGTCAACTTATCACTCTCATGTTAGACTAAATGTTGAAGAAATTAAGCTTTCGCCGCCAACGTCACCACTAGTTATCGTCAATCAAAGCAGCCAGCACAGAAAGCTTCGTTTGCATCAATTCCCACAAGGCTTGGGATCTGCATAATTTTTGCATATGTATTTTCAATGTCACTTCAGCTCTTCGTTTTTAGCCATTGGTCCATCTATCATCTGTTGTAAACCTTTTTGCAGCACGTATGCAGGCTGTACACACCACCGGTATTCCAGGGTACTAACTGAGAGGAGTATTTTACGGGGAAGCACTTCTCTCTACAAATGCCTTCAGTCTCACTTTGTCTTTAGCCTTCAGGGCAAATTCTGCTCGGCTGCAGATTCTGATGAAGGAGAAAAAAAAATATCACACCAATGCCACACTGTTTCCCCACACTTTCCAGTCCACACAACATTCTATCGCTGTACAGGGCTTCAGTTGTTTTTTTTTTTATCTTCTTTCTTCGCAAGTTTCTCTCCAGACTTCATCCACATTGTCACATTTTCACATGTACACAGATTGACATGATGGGTGTAGCCAGAACTTCTAGCTATCTTTACCTGGGACCTTAGAGCAAGTGAGCACTGCTATTTCTCGACAGCGAACAGAATCTAGCCTATGCAAATTTTGGCCCCACATTCTCACACAGTTGTACAAAGGATGGCAGTGATCTGAATACTCCACATGCTAGCTAGCTTAAAGTGTGTAAAATAAAAATGTAAATGCATAGCAGCAGTTGTGCTAGTAATGTTTGTTTCAGTTGCTCGTGTTAGCATAACCTAACCAATTGGCAAGTAGTACTGTAGCCTCTTCCAAGACGTGTTGCAGGGCCTGTAAAGAACGGCGGGTTGCACGACAAGATTGTCACCTTGCCACCCGATTACGACAAGGGGTGCAAGACGCGCACCTCCCGCTCTCCGCCGCTGCAGCTGCAAGGCGAACAAAGAAGCGACCTTTGCACTGGAATCCGCCGCCTTCCTCCAGCCCGCTTCGACATGGTGACGAGACGAATTCGGTGTGGGGACAATGATTCCAGAGTTCGCCAACGCGGGGCTGATTTGACACGCCTGGAGAAGCTACCGCGGGAAAGTCTTATTTGTGCGCTCTCACGGTTCCGCATGTTGCAAAACAACGAGCGTCCCTCGAGCGGCGTCGATTTTCCGGAACGGCACCACCTTCAACGCGGTCGCTTGGGCTTCGGAATGTGTGTGCCTTTGTGTCTGTAAACTGGTCTTCAGAGCAGCTGCGAGTTGGTGATGTGTAAACGAACAGCCGCCGCGTCGTGGACGGGCGGATCGAGTGTATAAAAACTGTGGTTGTGCGATTGTTGGACGCACTTCTCTTGAGCAGTCATGTTAGACTGGTTCACTTCTCTCATGCAGTCCTGTTGGACTAATACTATTTTTCTCAAACAGTCATGTTAGACTGAGTTAATTTTCTGTAAATAAACCCCTTTTTCCCCGTTCTCGATGAGAAGCAGTTCTTCACTTCATCAACGATCTCAGCGTAAATAAGTTGGGCGACGGCATGGGCCAGCTACCTTCGAATTCATGCCGTACTCCAATCTTGGCAAAGGACCACGGACGAAAGGATTGAGCCCCCAATCCTGACAACTGGCTGACAGCGGTGAGATGGACTTTGCGACATGGTGCTGTATCTGCGGTGAGTGCTTGGTTTTTGCTTTGACTCTCTAGGCTTCATTTTGTGGTTGTTCTGTTTAGAACAGTAGGGAAGCTAGATTGTTGTGTGTTAGCTAGGTTGTGTTTTCCTAGCTAGATTTAGAGAGCAGAATCAAGGCAGTAAAGCAGCAGTCATGGAGTTAAGGACATTGCTGAGAGACGAGTTGTTGATTGTTGGTGAGGAACTGGGCCTAAATGTACGCAAGGAAATGCTCAAATCGGAATTATTGGAGCTAATTTCCAATCAGGCCAGTGAGCAAGATATTGAGATGGGATTGGAACTTCTCAAAAAGAGAGAGAAACGGGAAAAAGAAAGAGAAGAACGGGACAGAGAAAAACGAGAGAGAGAGGAACGGGATAGAGAGAGAGAGGAACGCGATAAAGATCGCGAGATAACAAAAATGCAACTTGAACTTGAAAACAGACGTTTGGAGTTGTCTCAAGGAAGTGAAGGAGCTCTGGGTCGATCAAGTGAGGCAGAATCGTACCGCATGGACAGGCTATTAAAGCCATATGAGGTCGGGACCGACATAGGCTTGTTCCTAAACAATTTTGAAAGGACTTGCGAGAAGATGAACTTCGGCCCGAGTACATGGCCACAGCGGTTGCTGTCTATGTTGCCGTGTGAGGCGGCGGAAGTAATCGCCAGACTAAGTGTGCAGGATGCATATGATTATGCGAAAGTTAAGGCTAGTCTCCTGAAGAAATACCGCCTTTCAGCCGAAGCTTTTCGGCAAAGGTTTAGGAGCACAGGCAAGAAAGATAGCGAGGGCTATCCGGAGTTTGCATATAGCTTAAAGGCCAACCTAGTCGAGTGGCTTAAAAGCGCGGAAGCGTACGACAGCAGAGACATGATCATTGAATGCATGTGTCTAGAGCAGTTTTACAAAACCATTCCCCAAGCTGTGAAACTGTGGGTGCAAGATAGAGGTAATGTAAACACTGTGGAAAGGGCGGCTGAATTAGCCGAAGAGTACGCAACCCGTAGAAAGTTGAACGCCGAGGAGGGAAACTGGGACGGTCGAAATGGACCGCGGAAGCCATTTCCGTTCAAAAAGGGTGCGCAAGCTAGACGATCGAAGCCTGTAGACATGGCGGAAAAGCCCGCAGAAAAGAGCGAGGAGAAACTTAACGGAGAAACCGCACAAGAACAGAAAAGAAAGTTCGGATCTTTTAGACCAATTCGCTGTTACAGATGCCACAAACTGGGACATATAGCTGTAAACTGCGAGAAGCCTAGCGTAGTTTTTTCCTACGTAGAGGAAAAGGATGAGAATATGGAACTTTTAAGTCCGTATCTCCACAACCTGCAAGTTAATGGAAAACCATGCCGAGTGCTAAGAGACAGTGCCGCCACGCTGGACATTGTCCATCCGTCTTACGTGATGGTAGAGGACTTCACCGGAGAAGTAGCATGGATAAAACAGGTTGTAGAAGAACACAGCGTATGTCTGCCCATGGCCAAAGTCAAAATCAGTGGACCATTCGGGGAGCTAGAGACTGAGGCTGCAGTTTCCAAATTTTTGTCACTGCAGTATCCCTACATCTTTTCGAATCGTTCGAATCAGTTACTGCGTGACAGAGGGCTCAAACTAGGAGAGGGCATAGTACAGGCATTGACCCGAGGCCAAGCTCGTAAGATCGCGGCGCTTTCGGCTGAAAATGCTCAAGCTCCTCCAGCTGAAGCAGAAAAGGGGATAGCTTCAATACCCGAATCCGAGCTAGGCCCGAGGGACAAAAGAACAGTTGAGGAGAGCCTGCCAGTCGACCAGCTCAATGAGAGCGTAGCACTAGAGTGTCAGAGTTCTAGCCTGCAGGAAGAGCATGCAGACGCGCTCCCAAGCGAGACAGGGTCGTTGTTATCACCGGCCTCAAAGAACTTTGATCAACTCTTACGCGTGGATAGAGAGTCACTGGCAGCTGAGCAAAAGAATGATGAGAGCTTAGCTAAATTACGTGACACGGCTAAAGAAGGCATTGCTAGGCGCAACGTAACGATACATGAGAGAGGAGGATTGTTGTATCGGCATTACAGAGATCGAAAGGGTAAGATTTTAGATCAGTTAGTCATACCTACTAAGTATAGGGAGGACCTTTTGAGTCTTTGTCATGGAAATGGGTGGTCCGGCCACCTAGGCATAAACAAATCAAAGGAAAGATTGCTTATGGAATACTACTGGCCTGGCTGTTTCAAAGATGTAGAAAACTTTGTAAGATCATGCGACGCCTGCCAGCGTTCTGGTAAACCAGGAGAGACTTGGAAAGCTCCACTGAAGGTAGTGCCCTTAATAACAGAGCCTTTCAGACGACTTGTAATAGACACGGTAGGGCCTCTTCCAAAAACAAAATCAGGCTACAGGTACTTGTTTACCATGCTGTGTCCGGCCACCAAGTTTCCAGAAGCAATCCCTTTGAAAGAGCTCAGCTCCACTGAAGTAGTAGACGCGCTTTTGACAGTGTTTGCACGAGTTGGGTTTCCAGCCGAAATTCAGGCAGATCAAGGGTCAGTATTCACGAGCGCACTGACTTCCACATTCTTGCAAAAGTGCGGGGTAAAGTTAATACACAGTTCTGTCTATCACCCTCAGTCGAACAGTGTAGAGAGGTGGCATTCGGTGCTTAAGCGAGTTTTGCGTGCGATCTGTTACGAGCACAAGGAGGACTGGGAGAACTGTCTGCCGGCAACTTTGTTTGCTTTGCGAACGGTTCCACATGAAGCGACAGGGTTCTCACCAGCAGAACTAGTGTATGGGAGGACACTCCGGTCTCCACTGAGAATGTTAAGAGAGATGTGGGAGGAAAGAGGGGAGAGTCCAACCGTGGCTGAATACGTGCTAAATTTGCTGGAACGGCTAAGCGCAACCCGAGAACTAGTCGGAAATAACATGGAAATAGCTCAAAGGAACGCCAAATTCTATTACGACAAGAATGCGAGGCTTCGTACATTTGAAGCCGGCTTAACGATGAAAGCGGAAAAGTGTAGGTTTGGTTGTTCGCAGGTTACTTATCTGGGCCATGTTGTCGGTCAGGACATGAGACGGCCGGCTGAGCTGAAACTAGCGATGATTGGAGATCTTTCTCAGCCGCGCACCAAAACGGACGGTCGTTCATTTTTGGGACTTGTGGGGTACTATCAACGGTACATTCCGAATTACTCGCAATTGGCAAGTCCATTAACAGACGCCCTCCGAAAGGGAGCACCGAGTACCGTACTCTGGGATAAGGACAAAGAGAACGCTTTCCAAAGTTTGAAAACGCTATTGGTTTCTCGCCCTGTGCTTCGCGCGCCAGACTACACTAAGGAATTCATAGTTCAATGCGACGCAAGCGACAGAGGTATGGGCGTGGTACTTAGTCAAGTCGGCGACGATAACGAGGAGCATCCTATCCTCTACGCCAGCCGTAAACTAAATGTAAGAGAGGAAGCCTACAGCGCTTCAGAGAAGGAATGCGCTTGTTTGGTTTGGGCCGCCCAGAAGTTGTCGTGTTATTTGTACGGAGCGAAGTTCATCTTCGAGACCGACCACTGTCCTCTGACGTGGCTCAATCAAATGTCACACAAAAACGGCCGCTTGCTCCGATGGAGCCTCACTCTCCAAGAGTACAACTTCTCCGTTAGATATAAGAAGGGAAAGTTGCATAGCAATGCGGATGGTTTGAGCAGGCTAATTTGAATTCTGCGTTTGGGGGTCCTGCCTAAATTTTAGGGTTACTAGTGTTAATTTTATTAAGCGAAGAAGATCCCCTCTCGTTTAGCAGGATTCCCTCCATGATTGCTGAATTTGTCAGCAGGAATTTGCTTCAGAAATTGGCATAGTGAAATGCAGCATTTTTTTTGTTTCTGCACTTATGTTGTTGTTGTTTTTTTTTGAAGCCTAGCGAGTCTAAAGTGAGAGCCAATGCACGTCATCTCGGCGCAGAGCCGTGTTGTGGGGTTCATTTTGCAGTTGCCTGTCCTTGTTGGATGTTTTGGGGCGGTGACATCAATGCACAGGTGGTCGCTGCGAGCCAAGACATCAATCCCCCCCTGACCAGCAGCCATTCTCTTCCTGCCTAGCGGTTGTCAGCGCTAGACAGTCGAGACTTTTGGGGCCATGGAGGCGCTGTAAAGAACGGCGGGTTGCACGACAAGATTGTCACCTTGCCACCCGATTACGACACGGGGTGCAAGACGCGCACCTCCCGCTCTCCGCCGCTGCAGCTGCAAGGCGAACAAAGAAGCGACCTTTGCACTGGAATCCGCCGCCTTCCTCCAGCCCGCTTCGACATGGTGACGAGACGAATTCGGTGTGGGGACAATGATTCCAGAGTTCGCCAACGCGGGGCTGATTTGACACGCCTGGAGAAGCTACCGCGGGAA
Source organism: Dermacentor albipictus (assembly GCF_038994185.2). Classification (NCBI taxonomy): domain Eukaryota; kingdom Metazoa; phylum Arthropoda; class Arachnida; order Ixodida; family Ixodidae; genus Dermacentor; species Dermacentor albipictus. The sequence goes on from NC_091821.1 coordinate 421,230,042, forward strand.
AGTCTTATTTGTGCGCTCTCACGGTTCCGCATGTTGCAAAACAACGAGCGTCCCTCGAGCGGCGTCGATTTTCCGGAACGGCACCACCTTCAACGCGGTCGCTTGGGCTTCGGAATGTGTGTGCCTTTGTGTCTGTAAACTGGTCTTCAGAGCAGCTGCGAGTTGGTGATGTGTAAACGAACAGCCGCCGCGTCGTGGACGGGCGGATCGAGTGTATAAAAACTGTGGTTGTGCGATTGTTGGACGCACTTCTCTTGAGCAGTCATGTTAGACTGGTTCACTTCTCTCATGCAGTCCTGTTGGACTAATACTATTTTTCTCAAACAGTCATGTTAGACTGAGTTAATTTTCTGTAAATAAACCCCTTTTTCCTCGTTCTCGATGAGAAGCAGTTCTTCACTTCATCAACGATCTCAGCGTAAATAAGTTGGGCGACGGCATGGGCCAGCTACCTTCGAATTCATGCCGTACTCCAATCTTGGCAAAGGACCACGGACGAAAGGATTGAGCCCCCAATCCTGACAGGCCCAATCCAACAGCTAACACTTCGGTTGAGATGTACAGTATTAGTCAAAAGTAAATGGGCTACATTGCCTGTGACTGTGAGGCAATGTAGCTTCTGCAATGCGACGTAAGTTCCACTGCCCTGGGGAATGAAAATAACTTTTGTACTCTTCATTCAGAGGTAATGAGTGTCAGAAACGCCACAGGAACTGCACCACACAATCGAAAGCCACACCAGTATAGTAGACTTCTGTTAATTCGGCTCCAGTTAATTCAATTTCTTGGTTGATTCAATACAGACTTAAGGTCTAGGAAATCGACCATACATTTCTGTGGGCCCAAACTTGCGTTATTTTGATCGCAGAATCGGCCTTCGCCAAATAATTCAAGCTCGACTGGTCAACTTCGCCGCAATATAGCAGTGGTATGGGGTGAAGCAGGCCAAGAAGAGAAAGGGGCCACTGTCATGGGACATATTCGCGTTTCTTAATTGTACGCGCATGCACGCGCCTTGTCCGGTCACAGTACGAGCACCTGACGCTAAGTAAGCATACTGGCAGCCATTCAGGGCTGTTTCTGGCGTTTCTGTGGTGATTTGAGCCCTCGTTTCGCCCACCATGCGTGTCTCGTATATGATACCGTTACGAGGCCTAGTACGCGTTCCTTAATTATATGCGCGCGTACGCGCCGTGCAGCGAGAAGCGGGGAAAAACTAACTCTGCTTTGGAAAAGATAGCGGAAAGGAAGGTGGTAAGATGAAAAATTCCGAAATTCGAGGGGACATTTAGGGCCAACAAAAAAGCGGGGGTCGATCTAAAGCTCTGAAAACCTGCCAGTAAACTTATCAGGCGTCTCGGTGCACGCACTCTGACTGGCAACGGCGCAAGTGCGTGTGTAAATTAATGAACACGTGCTAGGTCCCATTAAGGCGCGTCCACGTTACCGGCACGGCAACTCGCCGGACGCCGTTTGCCGTTCGCGGTCCGCCGTGCCACGGCGGTTTTGCTCACGAACGGCGAGATTGTCTTGCCGTTCGGAGGATGGGACGAGGACCCATTTGTGCGGCTGCCGTACGGCGACGTGGCCAATCAGCGACCGAGGAGTGGTTGCCATGGCTACCGTCAACGCGCCGCCGCTTGAGTTCCCGCGCTTGGCACCGTCTGCTAGGGTCCATATTTGTGTGTGTGCGCTCACCGATCAACAGAAATGGAATTCCCGATCGAGAGATTTTTAGAAGTCGTGCGGCAGTACCCGTTTTTATATGATAACAAAGCCTGAATGGGAAAGGCGCGCAATCTCGTCGGATCACGTTCGTGCTGCGAGCATCTGTGAGACTGGTTCGTGTCACGTGACTGCCGCACTGGCCAAACTGCCGTGCAGTTTGGACGACCCTTGCGCGGCCGACGTTCTACGGTGCCGGAAGCCGGCGCGCCGTTACGGCACGTTTGCCGGTAGCGTGGACGCGCCTTTACAGTGGCACCGTTCTTTGCTTGATATGCTTCACACCACAACATGGCTGTGCTGTGGCAAAGCTAACTTTAAAGGGGCACCGGGTCTGGTCATCTTGAGCCGACTAGCGCAGTGCATAAAATGCACGGTCACGATCATGTCCGCTAAGAATTGCGTTACTACGCGCCGCGGAAAGGGCTAAAATTTCAAACTAAACGCCGTTTGCCCTTCTCTATTCTCCTCGCGGATGCCGCGCTCCAAGACGCGGATGATGTACATCAGCAAGGGCCCCTATGTGTACATTTGTGTATGCTGTGACGTCGCTCGTAGTGACCCGTCACACTTCGAGAATTATTCAAGGCAACATCTAGCGTTTGTGTGAGCTGTTGGTTCAGTAGACAAATGAAAGTTTAGAGAAATAATAAAACACACAAACCGAATATGTGCATGTTTTTGTTTTACTTCGCACTGCAGCAAGAGAGACATACCTTCGTTTCGTTTGCTTGTTGCCACGTCGTGAAGTGGCTCGCGCTGAGAGTGAAACTATGTCATTTTCTACCGTGTTCCAGTGCGGGATCATTCTCTGTGATCCGCTTACACCGACTGACTTATACTCCTAGCCAGCTGTTCTTATGCACAACGAGCAAAATCGTGCACTGCGCGAAATGAGACAAACACAACAGTTCACGCGCACGACCTCCAGCCGAAGTGCGCTGCGTATCAAAAGAGCGCAAGAAAAAAAAGAAAAAAAAGAAGGCGGGGCCCGTGATGTATGTGTCATGCAGCTCAGGTATGGGAGAACGCAGGGAAGAATTCTGCTTCGGAAGGCTAGGCGTGGCAAGTGAAGAGAGTGTCCTTGTTGGCAGTGATGCTTGCCTCCTGAAATCATGGGTTTGCGGCACTGAAATATTTCTATCTCACCTATTAAGGAACCAATGTGAAAAATTTTTGCACTAGAACGCTATAACGCTATAACGCTATAACGCTATAATATTTATAACCAAAATTTCCTGTATGGCCTGGTGAGGGGCCCTTGAAGGTGAATACTGTCAAGTGAATCAACAGCGTGCTTCGGGGCATTTTCTGTCTCTTGTTTAATTTGACCCTACGGATAATTTGACCGGCTATGTCGGTCCCGTCATGGTCGAATCAATGGAAATTCACTGTATTTGGGGATGGGGCAGAGTATTTCATTTTCCTCTGACAAATTTTGTACCAATCTGACTTGAAGATTGTTGTAAAAAAGTGTGGCAGCACTTAGTTTCTTCTTTTCCACGTATACCATAGGGATAAGATGCCATTGTACTCTCACCCGGATCACTTTTGTTTATTACTTGTGTGTCTAGAAGTCCATGCTGACACATACTTCTTTATTGTATTGATTGTCAGCTTAAAGTTTATACTGCTTTTTGCTTTTGTACTGTGGGCTTCTGTCACAGCATTCTTAAGAGTGACCTGATTTACCTGTGACCTTCTCTCGTAAACCTCTCCTATATTATCAAATATTATAAAATATTTTTGTGTCGTATTGTGTGGCATTGGTATCCTCTGAGACGATGGGGAGCGCACGAAGCTACCTGTTGTAGTGGAGATGATTAAGCCTATAAACATCAGTTCCCTCGTAAAGTTCAACATCGACCATTCCAAAATGGTGTGCATGGTTTATTAGCCTGCGGAATACATTGCCTACAAACTATCGTGTAAAACAATTCTACGTTGATAGCGTAAAACCAATACTGTGACATAGTCATGCTGTATGATGTATGTATTAATGTGTTTTATGCATCTTAGAAAATGTGAAAGCCTTTCATACTGTTATTCTTTTGCTCCAAAACTGCTCTAACAGGTGTTTAACCAAAACATTTTACATTAGGCTTATCATTTCAAAAAGACGTTATCATAAGTTCTTAAATCCAGTACTACTACTACTACTACTACTTTCCCCTATGTTGTCCTTGGTGTCAGTGTTTGTTGGCTTCTTATGATGTGACTAATAAAAATCGGGCCCTTTGGTTAACCCCCTTTCCTCTCGTTTAAATCTAGTACTGTCATTCAGGGATGTGGGAGGGCCTTCCAACTGTGCCTTGAGATTCAATGCTAAAATTAAGAAAGCAATTGAAGAAAACCTATTTTGAAGGCACTGGCATATGGGAGGCAGTCAGCCAGCATTGAAAATAGTGAAATGCATCCCGGACCATCAGTCATTCGTGTTCAAGGCATGGCATGGTTCACTGATTGTATTTTGATGTCCTTTCCTACTGTTGAAATTACTGCAGGTCCCCCAGCAAGCGTTGCATCCGACAGACCGTGCCGACGCCCGCAGATGCCCGCGACAAGCCGTCCAAAAGCCTGGCCCGAATGAACGGGACGTCCAGCGCACATGTGCGCCCCTACGACAGCTTCAGCCACAAAGTACAAATTTCCGGGCCCGAGTACCTGCCGCGCAAAGCCTGGGTCGACGGTGCTGTGTGAGTTTTGCACTGCCCACACCTGAATTACTTGCCCTAGGGGCACAGTGCTCATGAGGTTGTACAGGGAAGCTGGCATATGAAGGAGAATATAAGTAGAAATTACGCAAATTTGAGAGAGGATTGGTGCCACCACTCGGCCGAAAGCAGCAGGTGCAGATGTTGGGCATCGGATCAAATGCCCGCCCACACACTTGTTTGTAATTTATACCTGGTGTGCGCATCTTGAAGCCTGTGTGTAGAACTTGTCTGTCGAGCCCATCTATTTGTAAAGATTGAGAGTGTTCAGGATGCATGAATGATCTGAACTGCTTGCACATCGAGTTGCTACAACAAAAATGCGACATCAAGGTGGCAGCAAAGATGGTGAATCAAAACAAGAAACTTGTGTAACTCTGGGAAACTAGCCCCTGACATTTCGTTTCTTTTTTATAGTGTTTGAATAGCACTTGACCTCTGATAATGAAAACGTTGATTAAGTTTTAGCATGAAATAACATGAATAATTTAGCCTCAACGCGAAAGAAATGCACTTGAGACATTCTTATAGGAATTTTATACAGGAGTTGATTATTGCCAGTCAACTAAACTTAAGAAAGAAATTCAGTTAGAAAACGGTCATTTTCCTCACCGCCTTCCTCTCTTCGTCCTGTACGCAGGGATGCCCAAGCATTTACACCTGCTATTCCTCCCAAGATGATCCGATACGCTGACGATGACTCTCTTCCAGAGCTGATAATGGTCAGTGTCGCATGCATTCTTCATCTTTCTTTTTTCCTTTTGCAGCAAGTGCACTGAGGTTTGTCAAAGGCATGCTATGTAGCGTGTACACATAATTGCGGCGTTGATTGCGGATGATGCATACGTCTGTGTGTGCGAGTGTGCAGGCTACATTGTGCTTCTGGGAATAGGCTGCCCCACTTCATGTTTTGCGTGGCACCTGTTGTGGCAGCCGCCAGAGTGCGTTTCAGGAGTAACAGACCTAAGAACCTATGAACGCTCTCTGGCGATAACTCATGCACTCCTCCGCCTTTTCGGCCACACTGCCGTCGCGTGACTCGGGAGCACACGGTCTGTTTTTTTGCACGCCACTCATGCTTCTCCGGGAAGAGAGCTGTGATGCATTTCTCGCAAGTCGCATCCTCTAGCGCTTTTCCGAGTGTAAATACCATATTTACTCATGTAAGGCCCACCATCTTGTAAGGCCAGCCCGCACCCCCGCCTTCGGAGTGCTAAAATGATATGCAATAAAACCTCGTTAAACCGTACTCGCTTTAAACAGTAGTTTCGTTTTAAAAGAAGTAAAGTCAAATCCCCGACTCAGCGGCCATTAAACATAATGTGTTTTGTATCCACATAAACTGTACCAGCTTATTGCGTACGTATCGGTTAACACATAGTGTTTCCACTTTTCATCGCGTAAAGACGGCGGTGCGTCATCTCCATCGGGTCGCCCAGCAGAACAACAAGCCTCAGAGATAGGAACCATGGATCAGAACAATGACCTCCAAGCACCCTGTGCGTTTGCGCGTGAAGCCACATCAACATCTACATCATTTCAGCGCTGTGCCAGAGAGCGTTGTAGCGTCGTGCAAACAAGGACTCTCGTCATACCGAAGCTCGGATAAAAAAGACACTGGGTGCTTAGCATAAAAGAAAAATTAGACATCATTCGTGCTATCGAAAGTGACATGAAGTTGGCACTGGCACGCGACAGGGATCTACTGTTGACTACGGTGTGTGGCATTTGGAATACGAAGCAGCAGTTCCTCGGCAGCGTTGCTGCAACCACGAAGAGATGTCGGCTACGAGGTTAGACTTTTTTCCATTGTTGCCTCTGTTGTTGCCGAAGTGTTGCCGAGTGACAGTGATGAGGACGACACGGAAAGCGACAGCATGGGCGATTCAGGCCCGACAGTGGCGCAAGCTGTGTGTTACATCAGCCTCATGAATGCATTCATCACGACGAAAGCAGCACCCCGCAATCAAAAAGGCGCCCCGCAATATCTGTAGTGCTACCGCGCCCGTGCACGGAGAATATGCAACGCCAACGAGGCATCTGCCATGCGAGTGTTTGCAGAGAAGAGGGGGCTGGCTGAAAATCTGGCTTGCAGCTTCAGTGAGTTTGAGGCCACGGTCGTCGCTTTTAGGCTACCGCGGCACCACATGAAAATCACACTTTTGTTGTGCAAAGTGAATAAATACTACATGTTCTTTCCCCTTTCATCGCACTCTCTCTGAGTTCCGTTTTTGACAGGTAAGTGGGCGATCTCATGCTATTTCGGTCTAGCAGCACTACCGTTTAGTATGTACTTTTTCTGAGCTCCGGCCAACTACAGTTTAGCGAGGTTTCAGCGTATATTTCTTGAAAAACGTCGGTCCACCGACCAAACTTCTGGGTACATAAACCAAAGATAACCGTGAAGTTGTGCTTCTTATCTTTTTAAATACACTTGGCTCATTGAAAAATCCAGTTAATACTATGTGCGTGTGCGTGCGCATGTGTGCATTTCCAGCACTCACTGGTTAATTTCCTCAAGCCGCTACTAGATGACACCAGTTGTCCTGCCAGGGCAACAATGTCAGGGCATTGCTTCTATGCACGCGTTGTAAAGGGGCTGGCCACCACTGCATCATCATCGTCACGATGGCATATTATCGTCCCCATATCCGGGACCAAACGAAACCTACCAAACTACAACCGCCGTACCGCAACCTTGGTTACCTACTCGCCGACTGTTTGTAACAGTACAGCACATCGGCGATCAAGCATGAGAATGCTGGTATTGACAGCCATGTGCATGAAGCGATGCTTCAGTCCGTGAGCTATCAATCGGCAACTACCACAAACGCCTACAAAGGCTGTGTGTGTGCTTACGAAGCGAAACAGCGTACGCTCGCACCTTACTATTAGCCTGCCCCGTGTAAGGCTCGCACCCAGTAACAGATCTGAAAGAAACAGTGCGGGCCTTGCAGGAGCAAATACGGTCGTTCTTCCAGGCACTAGCGAGTCTCACTCTATCAAAGTCTGCTGGTGGATTCATCTGTGATATTGTGGCCCTTCCCCAGAAGAAAAAAAAATGGAGGAAGGAAGGATGTATAGGACAATCTCACTATACTTGCGGACAGTTTTCTGTGGCTATGAAGGGAAAGCTTCGTGGGCAGAGTTTCTGCCCATGCACTACTGCGCCAAGTAGTCCGCCAGCGTTTAAAAGTGCTTTTGGTTGCTCGAAACGGGTGCTGAATCGGCACAGCCTCCACATGCGACGGTTTCACATTTTCCTATAGACACGGAAGGGAAAAGTCACAAAATAAGTAAGCTTTTACATTCAGTGGTGCGTTTTGTCTTATTTTGCTGTTGCTAATATGGCTAGGTTTTCCCCAGCTTAAGCTAATGCAGATGAAAGTGCAGGACTCTCTTCATAAGCGCTCTCACTTGTGCGCGCCTCTGTAGCTTTCCCTTCAGAGCCACAGAAATTTGTTAGAACCTAGTTTAGTAACGTTGGTATGGGGCGATGGGCCAGGGGATTTGCAAGCCCGATCTCCCCCATCGTTCTTTTTTTTTCCCCCATTCTATTTCCACACGCTTGTGTTCGGTGCCCTTTTTAATTGTACCGATCAGTGCGGAAAAACTTCGCTCTTCACATTTTAAACCTGCACCATTTTGGTCCGCAGTTTTGTGTGAAAGCTTCGTGTGTGGCGGCCGCTGTCTGTGTGTGCAATTTAGTTGCAAACCGCATTTCCCTCGATTTAATTGCGTAAGTTGGCATCAGAGCTGGGGCAGAGAGTCCATCCTCGGGACACTTTGTTGTGCAGTGCTTAGGGAGCCGTTACGCAAGTGCAGTGGCTTCGTATTTATTTTAATTTTATTTTTTGTCCCGCCCTCCAAAGTCTGGCTCATTTCTGGCAGCATGGGCAGAAAAATATTTTTCAAAGAGAGCTGGGGAGGAGGAGGAAGGGAGGCGTCGCGCCAATAGGTTTGATCAAGAATAGCTCAATCATCGTTAGGAAATTATTAAATTCCGCTTTGCTGAGTGCTATGGCCCATTATTGCCATGGCGCCCGGCACATTACAGGGTTCTAGCTCAACCGCAGTCCGCGCTGTCACGAGCGCTGGCCTCTCGAGATCGCGCTGTGCTTCGAGGCATGCAGAAACCGTGTGTTGGGTACACCCCGCGGTCTAATGGTTAGTGCGTTGAGGTGCTGTGCTGAGGTAACATGCAGAGCGTAGTGCACTTGCCAATTCAGAATTCGTGTGGCAAGTCTTAGCAGTACTGACACCATTGCCGCTTAACTCATTTTCTTGTGTTAAACATTTAAGGGCGCCAAATGACAGTCCGTCTTCATCGGGTTCATGCATAAAGTGTAGCCTGTGTTTCACGATTCCTCTGATTCGGCTGAACTTGCTCATATTTGCTACTGGGATATGGAGTATACTTTCTCGGTGTTCTCTCTCTCTCTCTCTTAGTCGTTCCTTTCTATGACCGTCGCCGTTTTGATGGAGGCCAAATATTGCATTCGAGGAAGCCGCAGCTGCTATGCAGTCAGACTTTCCAAGAATAAAAAGAAAGTGTCACATCGCGTTTACCGTAGAAACAAGCTCCCTTAATGGCGTGTCATAATAAGCTCGGGGTAATTCCCGACATAAGCACTTTGGAACAGCGCGCGACCGCTCTTCGCGTGTTTCCAGCAGCCGCGCAAAGAAAGCGTGTTTCTTGCTGTTGAGTGCAATACGCAACGCTAACGCGCGTAGGTGAAGCCAATTAAGGCGGCGCCGGTTGAGCCCGCGGCTTGTACTGTAGTGTGTACGCGAGGCGCTGCTCTCTCCCATCGCTTCGTTCTCCTCCTCCTCTTCACGAACCCTCTCTGGGTAAATCTTGCTGCCGTTTCGCTGGGCTGGTCGTATAAACAAAGAAATAATCGGGTGTGGGCGTCGTCGTGGGTCGCTGTTCGCGGTGTCGGGACCCCGCGACGGCTTGTGTGTCCGATGCGGCACCCAACCCTGGTTCCGCGTGGGCGTCCCGCGCGCGGCGTTGACCGACAGCTGCTGCAGGCGGGGCTCGCATCGCGTGGGTTCACGTGACGGACGTGCGCGCGCGCGCACGCACTTCGAACGCACGTGGGCCGAGCGCGGACTCGCTACACAACTACGCGCTGTGCGCCGCCGCGCCTGCTGCTACATAGTGTACGTCGCGGTCGGCGGCGAATCGCGTCGAGCGCCCGTAATTGGGGGCGTTTGCACTTAAGCTCCGAGGAGGACTCGCCTGTGCGACGAAGGCAAAAAAAGAAAAAGGACATGTCCTCGTAGAATGAATCCTATTTACGACCCGCTGGAATCGGTGATGCGAAACAGTGGGCGTCCGCGTTTTCCCGAGCGTCCCAGTTCTATTTTTCTTTTTCTTTTCCTTTTCCCAGCGCTGCGACTTCACTGGGCAGTTTCGATGGGCGTGATGATCCCGCCGGCGGACGGGCGCAGACTCGTCGTATGCGCACCCATTTTGAGTGTCGAAGCGTGTTGAAATACGCACGGGGCGCTCGCCCTGCTGCTGTCAGAAGGAACATACGACGGGGGGCGCACGTGCGAAAATTGTTCACGTTTGTCACGTGTACAATCGCCCAGCTATTGCAGCCGACTACTTGCGGTTGGTGGCGCTGTCACCTTCTCAGCACGCCTGTGCGGAGCAGGGACATGGCTTCAACCGCCACTTGCACCTCTATATATATATAGCGCCAGCAAAGTGGGAGCCCCACATTTAGAGGGTTCCCTTTAAAGGGATACAGAGAAAGGCTAACCCCTATATTCAGAAATGCGTGTGAACTTGAGGCCCGTGTTTTGGCTAGATCCAAGTGACGCCTGGCGTGAATGCATACCACCCCTATCACGCTCATGGTGTTCCCTTATGTGCGTTCTCGACAGACGTCATTTAAATCCACGTCAAGTATGCGCTTCAAGCTAAGAACGCATGTCTGAATACGTGGGGTAACAAAGTATTCCTTCAAAACACTTTCTTCGTTAATTTCGTGGTACGAGGTTGATCGTTATAAGAACGCCCACCTGCTTGTATACGCCCACTTGCTTGGTCCTTGGACTGTGGTGTATGTTAAATAGAATAAATAACAATTACAAAAGAACAAACGAAAGCTAAAACTTCAATTTCTTCAGTTTGGCACTGAAACCTCAGCGCCGGTACGTCAGTATTACGTCACAGATTTAAAAGTATTTCCTCGTATTTGGGCCGTTGGTTGAAGTTCTCGAAACTTGCGAAGTTCAGTCTTAGTCTCTTTTACAATACAATGCCACCCGTATTTGCCGGTATACAATTAACTATAGGCCCGAGCAGGCTCCGTTAAAATTCATGACGTCACAGTGAACTGGTGTGGGAACGGCAAGGCGGCCGCCCCTCCCGTCTTTTGTTATGGCGTTTTTTGCGGCCTACCAAGTCTCTTCTCACTGTTAGCGTTTTCCTTTTTTTTTTCTTTTTTACGCGAAGCATTTCTTTGCGAACCTCGCCGGGTTTCGTGGCTGTGGCTGCAACCTTACTACTATTCTCTTGCCGAATATACCAACCACTCACAGCGGAGCATTCTCGCCGTTGGGTTCCTTGCACCACCAGATGGCGGTTGGGTTCCTTGCACCAGATGGCGCTCGCATCCCCGGCAGCGTAAAGCCCCTCAATCTCCCAAAGTAGCGCCATTCACTTCCCTCCTCCTCCGCTCGGCGCGGCCTCGACGGTGGCGCCGCCGGTGGTGGGCCTGCCGTAGCAGACGACGGCTAACACGCTACGGGAGGAAATCCGCGGAAACGTTCGTTCGAGTCCTGCGGAGCAGTTTTTTCAATCTAGATCTTGCTTTGTCAGTCGGTAACTGGCCTTAAGAATGTCGTGTCGGATTTGCGGAAGAAATAGAGAAAATCACCATTATTCAAGGCGTATTTAAGGCGTAAAGCGCGCGCACGTTGAAAGTTCGTGTTGCTGAAACACAAGCACGCGGTGTGCTCAGACACGCGAGTAATTACCAGAGTTTCAGGTTTTGACAGCGCGAAAGTATGTGCACGTGGTTTCGTAGGTTAATTTACGTACCTGCAGGATGCTTTTGTTCGGCCGGCGCGTGAGAGATTCCGACTGTCTGCGGTCAGCAATGCCTGGCAGCAGGGCCGTTTCTGTTCCGCGCCTTTTACAGATGTACTTAGCTCATGCACAGGTTGTGGTGGCCATGAGCAACGTTTTCACACATAGGCGGTATAGATAATTTTAACAACGTACCAGCATATGAAATCGTTATTTATTTATTACAGTGCAAATGGTTAGAATTTGATAGAAAAGAAAGAAGGAACTTGATGGGACAACTGGAAAGAGGTTCAGAAAATAATTATCCCCCTCCCTCATTGGCACCAGCAACACTTTTGTTGAAGTGCTAATTTTATCTCTGTATACTACGTGCGTCTGTATTCTTTTGCGTTGTAAGTTTTCACAAGGAAGCAGTGTTGCGTTAACTGGAACAGTCAAGGCACACAAGACAGAAGAAAAGTTGATTCTTGGGTTTTACATCCCAACACCACGATCTCATAAGGCACGCCATAATGGGGGCTCTGGATTAATTTTTTTTTGCAGCTGGGGTTCTTTAACGCACCCCCAATGCACTGGACACGGGCCCGTTTTGACACGGGCGTCAAAAGAAGAGGTTGGAGGAGCCGTGTCACTTCACAAAGCCGCGCGTTCTTTGCCACTTGCTCGAAGTCAGCCCGCCCGATCTTGTGAATCCACACTTTTCTTCGTTTTGCGTTGCGCCCGGCGGATGGTAAAACAAAAAGCTTTTTGCCATCACTGGGTCTGTTGTGGCAACCGTAGGCGCAGCAGCACGGCATCGCAATTAAGCACTCGGCCCTAACACATTGTATAAAACTACCGCGCTCCTTCAAACCGCCTGCCGTACTTCGTCGCGCAGGCCCAAGAATGGGGGTCGCAGCGCGCTGGAAAGAAAAGATATACAAAAGCGCGGCGCCTGCTCTGCGCCGGAAAGAAAAAAATATACAAAAGCGCGGGGCCCGCTTTCACGTGACACAGATTGGCCAATGGGGGAGCGGAGGAGGCTGGGGCGACAGGAGTGGAGGAGGAAGCGCCTGGGTGAGCGGGGTGGCGGAAAGATCTAAGAATGGCGCTACTTTTGGAAAATTGAGGGGCTTTACGGCAGCGCCGGCCGTGCGGGCGAAAGAAAGAGAGCCAGAAAGCTCGCCTTCGCGCATCCGTGGCGGCATGATAATGAGGAAGTAAACGCTTCTTGCGGATAGGGTGGATTCTAATTGCGCTATATACGTATGCGTGTGTCGTCTCTGAAATCATGATGCGCTCAAGGCGTGCGTCGTACTCCCTAGTAGTCGGCAACTCCGCTCAACAAAAAGATCGGTATAGTTTGTGCGCGCGCGCACTGGTTCTTGTGTATGTGTGTGTGTTGTAGGAGGTATAATTTATTCTTATAATGCTGGGGTTGGGCTCCTCCTCGCTCCATCACTGATCGGACCGCGCTGACATTCGGTGTGGCGCGCTGTTTGCTTCATTCAAAATGCACCAACCACTCGTGCACAGGTTAGCACCGTCATCACCAAGCCGCGCGTTCCGCCTCGCATCATATCGGCGCGCGCGGCACTCGCCCTTTCCTGTCCGCGTTTCACGCGCGGCGTGCGAGTAACGGAAATGTTGGTGCGGATTCCAGGGAAGAACCGCGCGTTCTCGGTCAGAGGTGCGCGATTTCCCGCCGTGACTCATGAGGTTATAAGCGCACGTGACGGGAGAATGGGGACTGATATTGCTTGTTCTTGTTTCATTGCTAATTTCCTGTCTCCGTCACTTCCCCTGTGACGTAAGGCAAGGCAGTGGCATATTGCCACCACGAGACAATTCAATTAGCTAAGTAACGAACGATTCGTCTGTCAGGACGTTAGAACCTTTTTTATAACGATCAAGTTTTTCATTGGATGGACCGCAGAAATCTCCGGGTATCCTTATCGCCTAACCACGACGTTGTGTTTCGAAAAATTCCTGGTTGTAACGAAAGAAAAAAACACGCAGAAGACTGCTCGACGGAAAAACCTTACACGAACATTAAAGTTAAAACTATATATATACTCTTATTTTGAGCTGATCTAGCTGCTCGCGCCACGGTTACTGTGACGTTAGAGCACCTACACAGCGTCGTTGTAATCTCCTAACACTCCTTCGCTATAGCTGACGATCAGAGTTTGTTATCTGCACAGAGTCAGCAAAATTCAATCTACAGTGGAAGAAGAAGAACAAAAAAAAAGAAAAGCGAGTGGAAAAATGTTCGGTAATTTCAACGCGACTCGAGAGCTGTGGCGCTGTAACCGCGCCGAAGTCTGGGCGAGGACGGCGAGGTAGTGTCGGCACAGAACACCTATACAAACTTAGAGAAGGGAAACTGTACCTTCCACAGTGCTACGGAAATAAGCGTAGCGGTGGCGTCGTGAACTAAAGTATGCGACCACCGGTGGCGCTGTACAACAGGAAACGGAAACGGGGTTTTGCACACGCTTTACCAGGTGTTCTGTGGTTTTACTGGGTTTCTGGCTTCTGCGCCTCGATCGTGCTCCCGCCAGTTTGGTTGCTGTGTGGCAAACGTAGCGCCTATGTGTATATGTAGGCGCTACGTTTGCCACACAGCAACCAAACTGGCGGGAGCGCGATCGAGGCGCAGCAGAATACATGTAGCGCTGAGTCATATCGAGTTAAGGCACACTCTGAACTGACTTTTAAGGGCATCCCGAGCGGTTTTTCGTTTATTACGCCGCCGTTACCCCGAGTTGTGCCGCCGCGCTCCAGCTGTTGCATTTCGTGTAGGGCTACTGACAGAATGCGGTTTCCAGGTGACACGATGGCCTCGACTGGAATAAACGCACATGACACCAAAGATTGAGTAAGCCTGAAAATATTTTATTTGCATTTTACAAGTACAAATAGAAAGCACACGTCTACGCATCCACACAAACGCGGTTACATAATCAAGAAATGGCTCATTAATAAGGGTAGCACAAACGCACAAGAAAGAAGACCGAAGCTACAAAACGTACGGTCGGCTGCTAAGTATAATAATTTCCCTGTCACCGCGTGTCACTTTTATACAGCATCTTTACAGCACTACCAGGCCGGGTAGTTTGGCCGAAAGAACGCAACAGCTTACGGCCGTCAGCTGCCTCTTCCTTACGGGCGTCATAATTATCCTAATCTCCGCATCAACGTCGTGCAAGTCCGCATACAGGCATCTGTATCTGAACCATATGTGCCAGCTTAATACATGTGTAGTGAAATTATGATAACCACTGCGTCTTATCAAACGTATTGGTTTTGCAAATGCGCATTACAGCTGACGGAACGACATACTGTAAGTGAAGCACAAGAGAACAAGAACAAAAGGAGGGTACAACACTTGAAGAAATGAAGAATTAGTAGGCGTACAGCAAACAAGCGATGACGGAGAACACACAATAATGATGCATCGGGTGTTCTGTGACATCGGTTTGCGTACTCACGGTGTTATGGAGATCAGCGGCATAAAAACGTACCTTCAAGCGTACTCCCTCAACCTCCGCCGCATTCATTATGATAATCAACGCCTAAACAAAATGAGGCACTATTTTTTGCCAAGAGTAGACCTCTTTACAGCAAGTCAATGTAATGACTCGCAGACGAAACCAGCATGCTTTCGAAAATGTTTTACCGGTTTTACCGCCGCAGTATTCGAACGCCAACGGCCAGGAAACACATCGATACCAATAGGCTGTCGGCTGTCGGTGGTTAATCAAGTACAAAAGCCTTGACGCTATGACTAAAAAGCAGCTTCAACAATCAAATTAAAAAAAAAATCAACTGCCTATTTGCCTGAGGTAACAAAACATCCTTAGACGCCTCGATTGTTTATGTCAATGGTTTGTGTAAAGTAAAAAATTCAGCATGTTCAGCGCCCCTAGCAGAGAAAGCACAAATTAAAGTATTCGACCAAATTACAGTAGCTCCACTTGCGCGCTTACGCTGAAACGCGCCTCGATTGATTTTTCGCCCTCTGTGGCCATTTGTTGAACTTGAGAGTGTACGGGGCCTGGTGTCGGTTTGAACAAGCAACGCGAACTCGCCTTGCACTTGAGTGCGCGACTCTTCGGGCCGTTGCGACAACAACCGCACCCACTCATCACCGGCGAAGCCTTATGAACACTTCGACCGCTATTGTGTTTTCGTAACTTCGTTTCTCCCAAATGAAAGACAAAAAACAAGTAAGAATAAACGAGGCCGGAATATGAGGAAGGAGCGACAAGTTTGGGGAAATTTTGCAACGGAGCATCACGGCCTGTAGAGAAGCTCGGAAGGATGGCGGTGGTAGAGGCAAGTGCAAGCGTACCAGACACTATAGAAAGGTCACCGTGCAATCGTCGCTGCTTCCGCTTAAGCGCTTTTGTGTTTTCGCGCGCACTCGACGTGGCAAGGTCGCTCGCCATCTTTTTTTTTTTCAGTGGATGTCATCATTGCCGCGTTTTCCCGAAGGCGTTGCATCATGCGCGTACTTCTTTTAGCGCGAGCGCCACTCTGCCCCGCTCGGATCTTCGATGAACTCTGCATTATATCGAATTTCCTTTCTTCTTCCTTCCTTTCTTTCTTGTAATCTCCGCTGCGGGTCCGCGCTATACGACGCAAGGTCCATCGAACGCTCTTTCGCAACGCTCGAGCCAGAGGGTCGGCGCTGCAGAAACGAATTATGAGCGGTGATATGATGCGCGTCGTGGAGATGACGTAGGGAAATCAGTGAAGCGTGTGTATAGTCGGTACGAAGTTCTGGGTCGTGATTTCGACGACGCCTTCTGTGTGCCTCCTCCGCCCACGCTCGCGGCCCTTGATTATGTGAGTGACGTGCGGCGGGCCTGGCGAAGGCGTCTCCGCGTCGGCCCACGTTTTATTGGCAATCCGAAGGTGCCCGCGTGGCTACGTATACGTGGGCTAACGTTTCCGTTCGCTCGCGCTCGGTCGCCGGCGTTCTCACGCCTGTTGGTTCTCTCTGTCTCCCTTTCCCTCTCTGACATCACCGCTCACTGGAGCGCCATCTTTCGCCCTCGCTTCGTCCTCACTACTTCTGGCTTTGAGTCATTTCGAACAAAAAAAAAGAAAGAATTAAGGATTACAGGCCAGTGTTTCTTTCCGACCACTTGGGGTGTTCAATTCTCTCGTTTATATTTTTTTTCTTCCTGCTCCTTCCGCCCCCCCCCCCCCGTTTACGCGCAGATACGCCTTTGAGCCAAGTCTTTTGTGCATTTGTGAAAATTCGGTTTTTGGTTCGCGGACGCGTTCGTTTTTTCCTTTGCTGGTTTCCTTTACTGCAGCTTTCGCTCTTTCTCGCGATAATTACGCAGTGAAAATTTTCCACTAGAACGTTTCACGTGTTGAAATATAAAGAAAGAAGAACATCAAGTAAATCGGGGTTTTTTTCCGCGCCAGCCACTGTAAGCTCAAACAAAATATTGCTTCTGGACACCTTTGTTATAAGAACACAGGTCCTGTACAAACAGGAGCCTGCAAAAGCCCTCTGTTTGCGGCGCTCTGGCTGCACCAGATTCGCTGCAGGAATAAATAAAGTGGCTCTGGCCCGATCTATTCAGAGTCGCAGTGTTAAGACTGACGTTGCTGATCTCAGTATTAGCGCTCGGCTGCCGCTAGGCGCTATCACCGTCGCCGACAGGAACAAACAGCAAGTCACTGCTGCAGCAGTTTTCGAGAATGCGATGATTACTCGAGAAAAAAATACATATAATTTCTGAACTGCAATGTGGACGGGTTCAATCATTATGGGAGTAAATGCGGTACTCGCAGAGCGTGAGTGGGTGGAAAAGAGCAACACCTCATTTCTGTATATTCATCACGATCATATGTTGTAGAAAAGGCCGCGACGGAAGTTGCCAACATTTCCGATATCACCAATAAGTAAATAAATAAATGAGTAAGTCGTGAAAGATAACAGGGAATTGTGAGTGTTCAAAAGGAGGAGTCGTTTATGATTGTGTGGGGAAAATAAATACTTCAGTTCATTAGTTGCCTCTGCCTCGTTAATTTTGCTGCACTGGGGGCGAGAAGATGCATGGTGAGGTGGCGTATGGGAAACCTTGATGGCCTTGTTAGCACGCACACAGTTAGCACGCACCAGAAAGAAGAAGAAAAGGAGCACGGGATCCTTCTTGCCAGTTCATTTTTCGCTATAGCGAATACATACTTCAGGCTTTCTTAGCAGCAAAGAAAAAAAAAATTTTAGTGGATAGCAAGCTTCAGTTAAACCTTGCCTTGGCAGATCGACAGAAACATTTCAGGGGATTACGAGTTCATCTTTAGAATGTAGATTTAGGTGTGTCTTTGCAAGAGGAAATTCGAACGACTATTTGCGATGTCTCTCTCCTCCGATGACAAGCGACGTTTCGCGTAAATCCTGTTTCACAAAACGCGGTGATTTTTTTCCGTCTTTTTTTTTTACACGCATAGAATGATCGAGCGCTGCATGCAGACCGTCGCACCTACCAGCTTAGTAACAGACTGCGCTGCTGCTTCTACGTACACTAGAACTATAGCAAAGGGCGCTGACCAAAGCGCAACGCGTCACCAGCGGCTGTCGTGTGGGACTCGTCAGGGCTGGCAATGACCGGCGCTTGTCGTAGACGCGTTCTATTTGCGGAGGTTGTCTCCTGTCGCCTCTGTAGCTGTCGCCGCTGACAGTCGTTGTTGTCTTTCACGCCAGCGCATGATTTATTAATTTTTTTTCCTAGCCCTTGCATCGCGAAGACAAACAGATCGAGTCCACTGTGTGTTCATACTGCGCAGGTTTCGGGCCCTGCCTATAACCGCCGGTCGCACGCCTATGCCGTCTTCGTCCGCACCTCGCCAACTCCGATATTTGTTTTCTCGTAGGTATAGCACGCGTCGTATGTATCTGCACGCTTTGTCCTGGGTCGTTCGTGCCTTGAAAACGCTGAGGTGGTGAACGCGCCGTCGACTTGTGTAGGAACGGTCGCCGCTCAAATGCGGCTTTCTGCTGCTGAGCAGCAGGTCGCTGGTTCGATTACCTGCCGCGGCGGGGCGGAACTCGAAAACATCAGTGTGCCGCACTTTGGGTGAACGTTAACGGAGCTCAGCTGGCCATAACTGGTCCGGAGAGCTCCAGTGCGGTTCGTAGGCCGCTGTGCGGCTTCGGTACGTCGGACTCCACAATTCATTATTGTGCTACCATTTATAGGTGTATTGCTACATTTCTTGCGTGTGTGTATTTCCTTAAATTTTTTTATTACGTAATTAGGATGTTTGAATCTTAAAACTATTCATTTCATCGGCCCAAGACGACCAAAGGTAAAGCTCACAAAAAGTTCCATAAAAAAAAAATTAAATCTATGTAAGCTTTCTGTGCCGTTTGCGTTCATTGACGGTATTTGACGGCGATGTCGACGGCATTCGACAGTCGTGGTGTGATGTTAAGTGTTGCGTGCAGCACTTGAGTTTTTCCACGTAGTGCACAGAACACAGAGACGTGTCATTTATTCACTCGTTCCTTTACTTAAGAGAGCCTGAATCAGCAATACTTTCTGACGACACATTTCTTTCTCCCGTGTAATGTGTAGGTGAACTGCCACGAGCGCAGAGAGGTAAGGTTAATCACGCGTTTCCTGACTGCGTCGGTACGGGATCCGGTCGCACCCAGTCCCTGCCTCCTCCCTGGATTGTCGTTGCTGTTGTGCCTGAGCACGGAGGCAAGCGCGGCAGCTCCTGCAATGCTTTTTCGGGCGGGGTCACGCCTAATTACGGTGTCCAAGAGGGCATTGTGACGTCCCCCCGGGTGCGTCAGACGGCATTGTGGCCCTGCTCTGCCGAAACTTCTTTCACGTCGCCAATATCGTGTACCGCACCCATGCCGTGCGCTCTCAACCACCCCCCAACGCTGCTTGCAAGGCACAGATGGAAGTGGGTCGTTGTGAGAAATGAAAGGTTGGCGCTACTTTCTGCTGCCCTTGAGGGAGCACGGCTCAGCGCCAATGCAAGGCAGCAGCAGCAGCAGAGGTAGTCGTATTGTCTGTCACTTGGTTAGGTTGGCGCACACGGGTGTGTTGAACGTGTGCCCGAAAATTTCAGGCCCGCGGTCTCCGGGATTTCACCAACATGCAATCATTTTGGATGTATGCGCCGGTGTCACCTCGGAGGCCGTGTTGGCACTGACGTGGCTTAGCGTGAGCTGCCCGAGGTCGCAGTTTCGAAGAGTGCGAGTGCCGTGCCGCTGCCGTAGTCGCTTCCTCGTTACCGTCGGCGTCAACGATGTCGTCGTGCCACCTATAGTGTTGGTTGGCGGATGGAACTCGTGAGGGACGTTGGAGTAACAGTATGCATCATCAGTTTGACGTGGTGAAGCATTTCTTTCGAAATTCTGCTTTCTTTAACTATACAATTAAAAGTTTATTAGTGTAGGGGACACTTTTTCTACCCTCCCACGGCTGCTGTGGCCCATTGCGGTCAAAAAGCGCTTCCGTCAGCTCATCGTCGCTGAACAGCGTGCCTTCGCTATGGTGTTGGGCTGCTGAGCACGAGGTCGCGGGATCGAATCCCGGCCACGGCGGCCGCATTTCTATGGAGGCGAAATGCGAAAACACCCGTGTGCTTAGATTTAGGTGCGCGTTAAAGAACCCCAGGTGGTCAAAATTTCCGGAGTCCTCCACTACGGCGTGCCTCATAATCAGAAAGTGGTTTTGGCACGTAAAACCCCAAATATTATTACTATTATTATTGAACAGCGTGCCTGAAACTTGCTTGCTTGCTCGCACGTACGCGCGGCCACCTCGATGTGCTTCTCTGCGCGTCCATTCCCGGCGTCAGCCGTGTTGCCGCAATGCTTTGTTTCTCTCGCATTCATTTTTCCCCGTCCTTCCTCGTCTCACGGCCGTGTTCTCGCATTGCCCGCAGCGTCGCACCTTGCAGATTCACCCCTACGCGCTCGGCTGCGCGCGGCCCAGTAGCTTCTTGGCACTCGGGGATTCTCTCAGCGCTGCGCTCGCTCGTTAATGCGCGTTTTTGCGTGTGCACGCCTGCTTCGGCGTAGCTGTGCGAGCTCATGCGTGGATGTATCCGTTCCTGCGTTTGTGTCTGCGGAAAGCGATTTCCGAGCTCCGGTGGCGCAGAGCGCCGGCGAGCTGCGTAGCTTCCGCGAGCGCGTGTATGAAACAAGCTCCGCGGGGCAGATGAAAAGAGGGAGCGCGGAGGCAGTTCGCGATAGCCGGCGAATTTGTGCGGAGAAACACGCGTAAGCCTTCTCTGCTCTCGCGCATAATGTATGTAATATAGCGCGTGCCTGCGGCTGGTAGCAGCGCTTGGTCGTTAAATGTGCGGCCGTTCGGTGGCCGTGACCTATGCGCGCTGTTCGGCTCCCTGTTGTTTAGCCTCGTTTGTTTCCCCTCTCGTCTTGCCCGAGCCTCTCACGCGACGGATACCAGGGCCGTGTGCGCATCTTCGCGCCGCACGCGTCCCTATATACTTCTCGCCCTCCGTGCATTTGCGTCTTTCTGTGGTTGTTTGGTTCTTTTCATTTTTCGCCGACCTCGCCGCTCTCTCTCTCTCTCTCTCTCTCTCGTGCCTGCGGCCTCGTGGCTCGCTGTCGAAGTCGGGTCACGTTCCTCCGTCATGCGAGAGAGCCGATTCGGCGTGCGTATCGGCACTCCTGATCCTCCGGCTCCGTAGCCTCGCATCGGTCGGTCGGTCCGGCGTGTAATGTGCCGCCGCCCGCGACTTCCTTCAACGCGGCGCGGATTAGCCGTTCTCCGTTCGGGGGACGCTCTATCGCTTCTTCCCGTGATCCGCGCCGGTCGGCATCGCCTGCTGCGCGCGCGAGCTGCGTTTATCGCCCACTATACCGTGTATTTTCGCGTGTTACTCTCCGCGCACCGCGCGAAGAGGAACCTGTCGAACCACACCGGTCGAAGCCGCTTTGCCATTAAGCCAGTAAAGCAGTTTTTTTTTTTTTCTCGCTCGATAGAAGGCTGGGGGCTGCCCCTGTAATTTTAGAAACTCGGTCGCGCGCGTCCGTCGCACCGTACGTGCAGGTGACAGGTGACCTTAAATGGATCGCGAATTTGCTGTTCACGTAAACACATCTTAATTGCCTATGCTCCGGTTCGTGCTAAATTCTGTCGCAGCAATGTCTCTGCGTCAAAGACAAACCGAACCTCCACATAAGACGAATTTGCTCGCTGGCAGGTGCACTATGTGACAGCAGTTACTGTGAGCATTGCAGAGTGGCGTTCAAGTGAAAGACAATATTGAGCACTGCTTGTAAACATTGGTTCTATCGGTTATATGGTTACGTGGTAGAAGAGCTGCTTAGGGCGGTCATTGACTCGGGGCTGTTGAGTTTTTCTTTTTTGTCGTTGCTTTTCTTTTTTTCGTGATCAAGTCCCTTCCATGTTACTGCATGGTGTTCCTAACATTCATCGAAGGAACTTCGTAAAGAGAAATGCCGTTTGTGAAGCTTTTAACTATGTTGTAAGGGGGTCTAGCTTGTCAACTTGGAACGATCTGACCGTGCGTAAGTAGGAAACGTGATCGTGTCGGAAGCAAGGAGGGGCTCCAACCAGCACACGGATGTGCGAAAGTATCTCCACTCACCTCATTTCCTTGGTAACAGCAATTAGTTTGTGATCATTATATTGAAGGCTGACTCGGCATTGTGGAACACTACTGAACTGTATAGAGAGAGAGGAGAGAGAGAGAGAGGGGCATAAAGTTCCGGTGATTTCTTTGGGCACCTTTGCTCGTTGGGTTAGAAGAGAACCGTGGAACTTTCCCGGCATCCTGCGGCGTCAAGAGCCGAGCTTCTCCGGGAGATAGGGACTGGGAAAAGACGGCATGGACTCCTTCCCACCCCCCTTCTTCTTTCTTCCTTTTTGTTCTCTTCCTTTCTTTTTTTGCTTGGCGCCATCACTTTTCTCTCGAGCGCAAGAGAACGCAGAGAAAACACTCGGCGTCGGTCGTATCGCGGGACCTCGTCCGATTCCGAGCCGAGATGGCTGCCGGGACATCGCGCAGCAGTCGCGGAAGATAGCGACAAACGCGCGTATCGAGGCAAACGTGATCGCGGCACGTGAGGTCTCCCGCGCCAGCGGCGGTGCGGTGTGGCGCAGCCCGATGGCATCATCGTGGTTGGCGGCCGTACCTGCCTGCTACTGCGGCTGTTCGCGGCGGCCTTCCCCGTCTCGCTCGCGCCTGCGTACGCGCCGGCACTCGCCCCCCTGGAGCGGTTCAGGTTCTGTGCTAGCGCGGCGCTTCGTCCTCTGCTGCTTCTGCCGGTGCCGTCCCGTAGCGCGGCTGCGAGGACTCTTTTGCGCTTGCGGCGGCGTCGCGCGGGCTAGGTCGGTCGCTTCGCCGGTCGGACGGCCGGCCGGCTTCTCTCGCGCGCCGCTAATATAGGCGCGTGGAACTCGAGCTCATTAAGCGCCACCGTGGAAGGAAGCGTCGTCGTTCCTTCCGGTCGGGCGCACCCTGCCTCGCATCCCGTTAGGACGTCGCTGGAACGCCGCCGGGTCTGGCCTCGTTGGCGCGGTAGTGACCCCGTCCGCGGCGTCTGCAAGTGGGCCGGCACCGCTCCTGTGCTGCCCGCGCACGTGCGCGCGCGTATATACGAAGCGCCCGTCGCAATTTACCGCGCCCGTTACGCCACTGTCAGCTCACCGCATCAAGGGCGCGATCTCTTTTTTTCGTATCGCTGTGCGTCGTTCGTGCTCCGCCTCTCCAGCCAGCCAGCCAGCCAGCCGACCCGGCGCCCCGGGGCTTGTCCCACGGGGTCACGGCATCTTCCGTAGCCTGCTGGTCTTATTTCGGCGCGCCGCCTCCGACCTCCTAAAGAGCCGCGCGGCACGCGGTCGGGAACCGGCTCGTCACAGCAGCGGCCAGTCCTCGCCTCCGTTTCAGCCTGGCGCCAGCGACGGACTTCGCAGTGCTTGCCTGGCTCGCCGTCGTCGAGGATTCGCCGGTTTAGGCTGTGCTGCAACCTGCCTCGATCTCCGCACGTGTGACGTATCGTGACTGGCGTTGCATCGGATACGGGAGCCTTCATCGTACCGACCCCGACTCCGAGAGATGCAGTCTGCTCGTGTGACGGTGGTATCGGAGTCTCTCCGCATGCACGAAGCCAACCCACGGAAGTGCGTCTGCGCCACGTGCTGTCCTGACTCTCCGAATCGGTGAATGTGAGCCCTCGTCTCCCGACGTTATCCTCGGTGACGTGTGAAGGCATCGCCGCGTGCGCGTCTCTCGAGAGCTACTGTGTTACTTCCCCCTACAGAAAGCCGGTGCGTGTCGGCGCTCTTTTTCCGGCTGCACGGAATCGCCGGACGTGTTCGTGTGCCCGCGTTATTCAGCCTAACTGCGCCGTTACGTGTGTGGCAACCCTTCGCTTCGGCAGTGTGTACGCGGTAGCCTGGACCACACGTGCGGTCGCCAGCTGCCTGGTAGGACCAGGAAGGGCGGTTACTTTAGCGACTGTTCTCGTGTCTCTTCTTTTTTTTTTTCCTTGATTTCGAGGCGTTTGTGCGAAAGAGAGCTCGGCGGCCTTAATGCGAAGACGTTGAAGCGCCCGGTTTCGCCCCCCCCTGTCGAAAGAAAGAATGAGCGGGAGCCCGTTTCGCACCTTCCTCCTGCTTCTGCCGTCGTGACGCCTCGCGGAGAGCAGCCGTGCCACACGTGAAAAAGGAACAAAACAAAAAGAAAACGCTCTCTTCGCCACCGTGTTCTGTGAATGGAGCCGCTGTCTCGGACGAAAGACCGATCTCGTGGAAAGATCGCACGGACGATGAGAAAGAGAGAGACGGGTCTGCATCCACCCGAGCTCTCGACCTCATATATACGGGCGCTCGTTTCGGCTTTTTTTCTTTCACCATGTTTCCTGCACTCGTGATCGCCGTGCGTGTGATTCATAACCGAGAAGCACGCAGTCGGGTGAGAGTTGCCACACGAGGAGCGAAGTGGCCTCGGGAAAGCGACCGCTGAGTCGCTGGTGACGTAGCGCGTTTCGCAGCGACGCCTTTGGCTGAGCCGAAGCTTCGTGCCGAAGCTCATATTTTTCATTTATATTTTTCTTTATTCGTTTTCGCGTTTGTGCGTGCGTAGGCAGCGGACGTGTGTGAGTACACACGTAAGCGGTACGGACGGACGGACGACGGAACGCCGCGTTTTCACGCGCCGCCGGATATCGTGGAGCCTCCTCCTGCGTCGATAAAACCGAGCGACGAAATGTGCGGCTCATGATCCAAGCGAGAGAGAGAGCGAGTGAGCGGCGGTGTTGTTATTCGTGCGTGCGTGTGTGCGTACGCGCGCGCACTCGCGCCCGCAGCAGCGGCGAGACTAGGATTCTACGACGTCGATGGGAGCAGCCTAGGCCTTCGGTGTGGGCGGCCGCGCGAGGACTTCGAGTGTTGCTAGTGCGTGTGGGCGATGTCGCGTCGGCGGGCATCCGTGGCGCGTGGCTCATTTCGGGGGATTGCCTAATGCCACTAAGGCAGCGGCGATCCGTTCCCCGTGTGCTCGCGTTCAAGGTCTGCCGCTTTTAGCTGCGCAAGAAAAGTTGGCCGCGGAAACCCTCCCGTTCGAGCAGGTCCCCTTGAAGCTAGGCGCGCTGAATCGCTTCGGCGCGTCGCTGCGACTTTGCCAGTGCAGCCGACGAGAGCGGCGCGAGCATCGTCCGTCGGGAACGCGTCACGCGGTCTGCGTTGTCTGTTTGGCACCGAGCGAGCAAGGAGTCGTCGACGTTGGGGTCCCTTTTGGCGAGCCCCGTGTTGACAGTGCGCCTGCGTCTCTCGAGCTGCCGCTGCGCAGGAAAGGACGAACCCCCTCCGGTGACGCGCGCTGCACAATTTGCCAGTGTTTGTCGACTGAAAGTGCTCCGTCATTGTTTCTTTTTCTCCTTGCGGTGCGATCGAGTGGTGTGAAAACGTCTCGGTGAAAAAAACGAAACGACGTGTCTCGGTCGGCCGCGCTTTGCTTGTGCTGCGGAAAGGAGTCTTCTCTGCACGGGCGGTGCGCGTTGCGACGAAGCTGCTGTCGCGGCGCGCGCATCTGAACGGGCCACGCCGTGTCACACACGTCCTCGCCCGAAGATCGCCGATTTTTGCGTTGCGCTCCGACTCCAGCGATGTAGTAGGCTGCCCGAAAGGAACCGCACGCAGCCGACGCAAGACGACACCAGTCACACTCAGGAGACCGTCGTCGTTGGTGTGCGCGAACAGCCATGTCGCGGGTGTCTCACTGGGGCAGGACTGCGCCGCCCGGCGTCGTGTCGTCTCGCTCGCGAGTGCACAGACGCGCCTCGTCGCCCGTGAGCCTGTTGTGCGAGCCGTGGATTTGGTCCTGGAAAGGTTGGCCCCGCGACGTCATCCCGTGGGACATTTTCCTCCCGGACGAGGTACGTGGCACCACCGCGACGTTTGGCCGGAAACCGATTCGGTTTTCACTTGGGACTTTCTTTGCTGGCGCTTTCGACCGCCTCGTTTTCGTCGCGCGTAAAGTAAATCTGGGAGGTTAATCGCATCCACCGCACTGGTGTGTTCTGCGTTCTATTGGTAACCGCTTCAGCGAACGTGCATTCTTTAACCAGAAGAACGCAGACTAGGACGCCTCCTCTCGAGTGTGTCTGTGTGTGTTACTGTGCACATTTAATATTTAAGTTAGCCTTCCACATACCATAGAAAGCTTTTAATGCGATTGCAACATGTGAGTGATAACGGCAAGAAATATTGCCATTGGGTAAACAAAATGCTAGCTGTGAAAACCGTGCCTCTGGTGTGCGTGACAGCGTCGCGTTACGCATGCTTTCGGCGAGGCCAACTTTCTCTCTTATGATTCGTGCCACGTACACGACGTGACGGATCGAGGCTGGTGCGCTGAAGCAACGATGGTTTTTCATTAATGCGTGTGTTGAAACGAAGAGAGCTCAGTGTCATTCTTTTTTAATAATTTTCCTAACACATTGCGTTATCATACAAGAAAAAAAACAAATGTAAAGATGCGTGTTCGCAATCAGTGTGCGCCAGACTTACGCCTATATGTGGCGCCATTTCATTTTTCATCGTTTAAAACGCTGCAGCTTGTATTTAAACAAGTTGTGCGAGGAGTCCCTAACAAAAGTTGATGATGCGTCTAACAACTCTTGACGGTGAGTGCCGAGTTTCGCTCGTCATTAACGTTCACTTGGCTGCAGTCGTATATATATATATATATATATATATATATATATATATATATATATATATATATATATATATATATATATATATATATATATATATATATATTTGTGTGTGTGTGTGTGTGTGTGTGAATAACTTTTTCTTTTTTCCTTCTAATATTTTGCGAAGGTTCCTGCACATACGTTCGCCTCTTTTTATCTTTTGTCCATTAGTGTTTAGTTATAATTACAGTCGACGTGTTGAAAAAGCTTTCTTTTTTTAATGTTTCCTTCGGTTTATATAATACTTCAGGTGAAGATAAAAAGGAATTTTAAAATTGAGCTCCGCTTTAGCATATAATTTTGCATTCAGCTTTACGGTGAAGTCCGCGAGAAGATGTACGGCTGCGTTCAACGGCCGCTTTCCTCGTCGTCGTCGAGACGTGAGTCCATTAATCATGCGTATTTTGATCGCCAGAGGACCATATTTCACGTGTTCTATGTGATATCGCGCTCTATCTGCATTTTCGAGCGGCATATATCACTAGCAAAAAACCGGGCCCCTCGGTTCCAGTTTCCTTTGTTCTCGTTCATATATATATATATATATATATATATATATATATATATATATATATATATATATATATATATATATATATATATATATATATATATTCCATTATGCGCGTATGCTTGATGACAGCGGTTGTAAAGTGATAGCCTTTATGTGTCGATCCTTCCTCCTTCCTCTGGCTATAGGAATGATGTACAGTGGTGCCAGGTTATAACCAACTCTTGGAAAGCGTTCGTTATATATACGCACTTGTTATCTTCATTGGAGAGAATAAGCTATTGGAACGATTCCATTTAACGAGAACGAAGCTTCGCCTATGGTGGCCTATCTCGATGCGCGAAATTGTGCAGACTTGCGCTCCAGCGTACATGCCCTCGACGCCAGCGCATATCCACCGCAGAAAGTGCGCCCAGAAGCGTCGGGCGATGCGTCGGACATGACTCGAGCTCGATTTATTTACCCCCTTGTCCAGTTCGTTGTGAGAGAAAGTTATTTTACGCAATACGTTGGTCACTGAGTACTGCGGATGCTCGGATTCGATTGTATGCGTGCACACGGTCGCAGTAGGAGCTAGTCTCCGAGGTTGTGTGTACGGTAGGTGTCGTTTGGCGTAACCTAAGTACAATGGCTGTTAGCTTCGCCGTGGGCCGCCAGAGGTTGTCGTCCGAAGGGCACGAACACAGCTGCTGCCTCCGCTGCCGACTTTGTTGTTTGCCATCGCAGTTTTGGGAAACACTTGAGCTTTCCTGTCCAGGGTCACTGGGCAGTGTAGCCTTTTTAGTTTTGTTCTTTCTTTGTTTTTTTCGTTGCGCTGGCATATAGAACGGCTGGTGGAAACGTATAGCTAAGCTAAGTCTTTCTATCTGTCAGTTCAATTCGCGAACATATGTTAATCAATACAGGCTAGCTTTTACTGCTTCTCGTTTGTCGAAAGGCAGAGAATAATTTAGAGACGTCCTATACAGTTTGAACTTGAGACGTCTTCAATCAGCGGGCGTTAAGGTTTCTTTTCGAAATGTTACGGTTTCGTTTGTAGCAGACCAAGTGCATTCTCGCCGTTCGTCGTAGGCGGTCGCATTGATTTGCACTTCGTTTAAAGTCCACCACTGCTTTTATCCGGGACAGCTGCATAGAAGAAGAAACAAAACCAAAACTGCGAAGGCAACCTTTTCCAGCCCCTAGGCCAGTCGCGATCATTTCTTTACTATACCTTTGCGTTATATTCCGGGACCACACCACTAACCCTCCTCAAAATTAAATTTCTTTATTAGAGAGTTTTAGCTGGTCCATAAACACGTTGTAGTTTAGGGAATACCGGGTCCCCGGAGAAAAAGACGTGCTTGGAATGGCAGTGCTGCACTCTAGAAATCTTTACATCCTTAAGAGTGTTTTATTCTCGCACTGGTAACACCCTTACCGTTAGGGCTTTACAAAATATATAGAGGGCGACAACGGAGCTCAAACTAGACGTGCGATGACAAAATAAGTAGTTATACCTGGCAAATAGCTAATATGCTAGTTAATATCCGACAAACGAATTTCACAGGGAGAGATATGAAACTCTCCTGTCAGATATTTCTGTGCGCCCAAGGCTGTCAGAATGATTTCATGTTTTTCAACTACGTCTTTTGTCATCGCACGTCTAGTTAAAGCTGCGTTGTCGTCCTCTATAAATTTTCGTAATGCCCCAACGGCAACGTTGTTACCAGTGTGACAGGAAAACACCCTTAAGAGTGTAAACATTTTTACAGTGTGGTGGTGCCATTTTGTGACGCTTACGCCAACTCGCGGAGCTATTTGAGCAACGACGATGTTCTTAGCCTGTATATCTGCTGGTGCATATGCGTTGGCAGCAACAGCCACTAACAATAGAGTGTACTCGAAAATTTTAGTTTACTATATATGACGTGTAGAGCATTTATGCTTTCTTCTGCTGCAAGCGCAATCGCCCGGCGAGAAAGGACAAAGAAAGCTTTTAAAGCGTTCTCTTTGGAGAAAGCGTTGCATGTTGGCGTTACTAAGGAATATGCTGCTACTGTTCTTGCTATACTGTGTAAGTGGTGCTGCCGTCGGCGTTTCTGGCGTTCCGGTATTCGAAAACCTGTAATACGTTTACGGGTTGAGGAAAACGCTTCTTATTGCGCATTTAATGGCGCTTCTTTCAAATCCTACGTCAAAGCTTATGAGGGAAGACTTACAAGCGACGTCCGCATAAGTGTTCATTAGCCTATGAAAAAACTGAATCAAGCTGGAGGAACGAGAGCGGGAAATGAAATTTCGACTCCTTTTTTTTTTTTATGGATACACACTTCCTGATATCGTCACGATGAGCATGTATGACGCACTCACGTTGCTGCTGCACTAATCTCTCGCGCGTGAGCGCGCCCCACCCAACGGACATCAGTTCTGCAGACAGTGGGTGTCCCTGATTGCATTTCCGTATGCAGCCGTGCACAGAGCTCGTGCGTGCGTGCTTTTCGCCCCCAGTGGCGCTGCTAAATGTACGGTGATCTAGAGTGACCGTCCGTGCCGTATATATAGTCGTGGCGAGGGCGCGGCTCATTACGGTGAGTTTACTGATTTTTGCTTCGTGGCACGTGCATACATAAAAAGTGGAAGTCAACGCCCCTCACAGATGTAAGGTATTTCTCTCTTTTGTTTTCTCTCTTTTTCTTTTTATTGGTGGGGGCTGTCTTCCGGTAACGTAGTATGCGCACAACACCGCACCGTGCAGGTAGTCCAGTAAGGCCGTGGAAATCGCAGTCATCTTCAGTGCACGTGCTGAAGTCAGCGTATCGGTCACTGCGGAGGCCAGAACGCGTCTGAGCAATAGGTCGTGTGCTTGCATGGGCAACTCCAGAGCAGGTGGCATACATCGGTGGTAAACTTCGTCGTGCCACGGTTGGAGCGGGTGGCCGCGTCCTAGTGACGAAGCTTTCGCGCTTTCAACGCGAAGCACAGGTGCCTGTGAAAAACGTTCGACCCATCGCGCGACTATATATTTGCAACACCAGGGCACCCAGCAAACTTCGAGCAACTTCAAGCAAACGCCGACAATCCATCTTATCGGCGCGTCTTCCGACCGATCGGGCTGTCGCAACGCGCACATGTTTACCTCATAAAGCAAAGCTATGTGCACGGTATGACCAGTCATGTTTTTCCACGTAGTACCTGTCGCACAGGCTGCAATGCTCGACAAGATTCCAACAGATATTCCACCAGATATTCGTGGCACGTAGTATCGAACGCCGCGTCCTACCTTAACATATACATTCTCTCTTCTGTTTATCGACTAAAGCGTTCTCTTCGCGGTAGAGACGACGTAGAACACGGCAGTGACGGGGATTTGAAGTAATTTGATCTGCTCTACGTCCGCACAACGTCCGCCAGGCGGTTTCAGGTCAGCAGGTGGTCTCCGTTGTTTCCCTTCCTTCCGCCCTGCCTCGCCTTGGTCAACCGCTGGTGGTTTGTTTTGTCTACCACATTGTATGCATACTCTATAGTCTCTCTAGCAATCGCGATAACCTGCAATGCTTTTTTTTTATTTGCGCGCATGCAGTGGATTCGAATTTTGTTAGGCTTTGCTCCTGCGACACACGCCTTCAGCGAACACCGCAAGCGTGTTTGCGGTTCGTGTGCACCGCGTTCGTGCATGTGTATGGGTGAACGTTCCTCACGCGCGGGAGCGAGGTATAGACGCCGTCTTTCTAGCAGGCAAGCACCTATGCTGTCCGAAGATTCTATTTCGGGCCGATGGCATGACCGCACGACAGAAAGGACCCGTTCACGGGTGCCGCTCTGGCACAGCTCTGAACCGGACTCTCTCGGCTTTGAGAAGACCACCGCGTTACGTGTATTTACGTCCTACACGCGTATCCCTTCATCCTGGCAGCATCAATTTTTTCTTTGTTCCCATTTTCGTCCCGCGGCTCTCTTCGCTTTCTCCTGTGCACATCAGTATAGCTGCTGGTGCACTAGCGCGGGACGACCCATTCTGTCTTGAAATAAACACTCCGTCCGTGGAATCGTTCACTGTAAAATAATTCAGGAGAGCACGTTGTTGGGCGAGTCGGTCGTACATACTTAAAGACGGGAATTGCGCTAAAAAAAGACACGGACGAGTAAGGACATGGACGCCCGTCCATGTCCTTACTCGGCCCGTCCATGTCCTTACTCGTCCGTGTCTTTTTTTAGCGCAATTCCCTTCTTTAAACTGTAAAATAACTTGCACCCTTAAAAGTGAAAAAGGGTGTAAATGTGTATAACTCACACCCGTACACCCTTTATTGGGTGTAAGGGTGCGAGTTACACCCTTATCTCTAAGCCGCATTAAAAACGCCTTCCTATCTCAGTAGGCCTGTTCATTGCAACTTCTCCGGCTGTAGCAACGGCTTCTTTGTAGTAAGCACAGGGGCCTGTCCAGGTTGAACTTATACAGGAAAAAAAAAAGTGGAATAAGAAAAAGGAAGAACTGTATAGTGACCCGCTAAACCAAAGGAACTCGATACAATAAGAACTGGCGGCTTGCACGGCCGAGTGACCTTCTTGATATGTTGAGGCGGTTGAGACCTGTAGGAGCGATCGATGGACTGACTGAAACGCTCTGCCAATCGGTGCGTGTCAGCTACCCTCGCTGCCTATTGTTTCTGATTCGCTTTGTTGTGGATGTTATGCAAAAGTGCGGAAAGTCCCCGCGTTATAAATGTTTTCTTATATTTTCCCAACTTCCTATGACTTTTCCGCCCTCTGAATATTTGGATAAAAACACTTTTTAAGAGTTTCATATCTGTTTTGTTGCCCGTACCGTGTTGTCCCCATCCCGCTGTACTGCATGGTTTACTTTGCCCGTGGGTTTTACTGCATGCTCCTCTTCGAACTACGCATAGACGGGGACACTGTAGCATATATATGCCGGGATTTCCCCATTTCTCGAGATCTAAGCTCCTCCCTCTCTTCTCCCCCGTGGGTGCACCGCCCGCATATACGGGACATCGCAAATTATGGGCGGAACGGCACAAGGAAACCGAGGAGGGAGGCAGAGCGATCCGAGAAAGGCCTCGGTGCGAGTTTTCGTTCGAATGAAGGGGGCGGAAAGTGGATGGGAGGTACTTGTTCGCTGCGTTGTCGGAAATGAAAAAAAAAAGGCTAAAGAAAGAAAAAGAAAACAAAAAATAAAGAATTAGAAGTGATAAAGAAATGAATAAAAAAATGGCTTTCTGAGGTCTGGTTAGTTGTCGACTCACGTTGCCCTCTGGGTCAGAAGTCCTTGCGACGAATTTGCCGTAATATCGCAGACAGTTTTTTTTTTCTTTGACTGTTTCACCAGTTTGTGCGCAGTTTGCGGTGGTGTAATAAAATTCAGACCGCGTACGAATAATTTCTCCTCTTTCTGAGTCAGAAAAATAAAAGAGCGCTCGCGTGTAGAAGGCACGGATTGAGAGAGAGAGAAAGAGAGATGAATGAGTGAGCTCGTATAGTCGTGGGCCGGTATGTATACCTGGAAGCACTTTAAATCCACCAACGTGCTCGCGCTGCATACGCCGCGCATACGCAAGCGCGTATAAAAGAGATCGCTTTCCTGGTAGCTGCAGCTGAACTGTTTCGCAACGTTCGGCGAAAATGAACAAGAAGGGCTTTTTTTTTTTTCGCTTGCGCAAGAATAATGGCGGCGGCGGCGTCAAGTTTCGGCTCCCATTGTGATACCCGCATTGTGACGGAACAGGAAGCGGGCTTCGTTACATGGTCTCAGTCCGTTCGTTCGTTCGTTCGTTCGTTCGTTCGTTCGTTCGTTCGTTCGTTCGTTCGTTCGTGCGTGCGTGCGTGCGTGCGTGCGTGCGTGCGTGCGTGCGTGCGTGCGTGCGTGCCCGCCCGCCCGCCCGAGACACTCTCTCTCGGGTGTCCCACGCACCTTAGTCGGAACGCGAGTGCATGCTCTCGGAGGCCGTGCTTGTGCAGCTGCTGCTTCCGCCGCCGTCCTCGATTGTGGCGCCGTTGTTGTAAGTGCCTTAGTGAGGTACACTCACTTGCAAAAGTCTGAGGACCACAGATAACGGGATAACTGTTTATTATTATTATTATTATTATTATTATTATTATTATTATTATTATTATTATTATTATTATTATTATTATTATTATTATTGTTGTTGTTATCACATTCTAATATGCTTCAACTGGTACGTCCCGAGTGCGCGTGTTCGACCGATGACTTGCATTGAAACAATTCCACGTTGCTAAACTGCGCTGGAGATTTTTTTTTTGTATGTTTATTTTTCTCTGCCGTGATATCCAAACTTCTGGCTGTACGTGCTATCTGATAGTGTTACGTTGTTCTACTTTTTTTTCTTCGTGTTTTCATTGTTACTTACTTGTTCATTATACTCTTCGTCGTAGAAATCACTAGAAGGGAACACTCTGGCGTTGCAATGGTTCTTCTACCATGGGGATGATCGACATGTTAGTGTACATGGTTATCTCTGATCTTCGTGCTTCTGGTTTCAAGCTTTCGTGTAGCGTTATGTGTTATGCTGCAACTCTCTAAATTTCCTAGCAATCGCGTAGTTCTCTAAACGCAACGAGGCAATAAGTTTCTGCCAGTCGCTGCGTATTATTGCATTTGCAGCGAAATATTTGGTAGAAGATGGTCGATTTCTCGAAGCCGCGGCAGAGCAGTGCGAAGTCAGGAGGACGGAGTTTAATTAAATTCACGTACTCTCCATCATTTTCATTCTTGCTGACGCATCATAAGCTCGCAGGTTCTGTAGAAACTAGCGCCAGAGTTTGTTCTAGTGTGATTCTTGTGGAAATCCCAATGCTGAATAAAGCAAGCTGCCGAACTCGTTGGTGCATGTTTCCTGACCATAATTGGCGTATAATTGGTGACGAAACAGTAGGAACATAGATGGCAGAAACAACACGGGCAGCGGCACGCTTCCATTAGGATTTATTTTCCAGAAGAAAACAGATCCAGCATGTGCGCAGAGAGAACACCAAAGTGTATATCCACCTGGGTGCAATCAAAACCGATATTCCAGAAAGCTAAATTTAAATGATTGCTTGCTACAATTCTGGTCAAGAAACTACGCGCTTGCGTGAGCTTGTTTTCATCTGAGCGCATTGGTTTCTTTCTCTTTTTTTTTCTTTTTTGATCTTGCACCTCTACGGATCACGTGCTATAGCGTGAAAGCACCAACGCCTCTACTGGGATATCCAAGAGATTACCACCATGGGGGTATAATTACACTTTTGGAAACGTACTCACTACAAAGTCGCTGATCTATAATAAAGTAAAAATAGTCTTACATAATTTGTAGTTGGTGAAACTGTGCGCACGAGAGGGCTTTATGTTTTGTGACGTCGCAGCCTCTATTTGTCGGGAACAGAACGACAGGTTGGGGATCCGTTCCGAAAAATGATTCGTGGAATCGTGGAATTTGAATGTTCTCTCCAAACTGCCTGCTGCACTGGCGTGCTGTGAGGTAGAGTGAAGGAAATGCAGGGAGGTCAACTACAGACGCACTTCCGCTTTATGAAATACGCCATACAACGTGGAGTAAATGGGGTGGGGTGGAGGGGGGGGGGGGTAGTAGAACTTATAGTACTGGCTGACAGCTTAAGAATTCATGAATTGCACAAGCTCCGCTTACGCGTTGCACATGCTCTTTTGCGACTGAGCGCTTCGAAACATAGTTGCAGAGAGTCGGCCTCCACTGCAACGTCGCACAAATTGTCTTTCAGCTGGATAGCCTGCAGGGCATCAGCCACTGCATTCTGTAGTTGCCATCCAATATATAACTGAACTACGTCCTCCGTTATAGGCTCTGTCGCGACAGAAGTGGAGCTGACCCAGCCCGACCCGACACTCATAAATCCAAGCGGGCTTGGCGAGTCAGTGCACCCTTTGGAGGCGGGCCGACATCAACGCGACGACACGTTATTGGCCCGACAAGCCGAATCGATCTGACTCTATACATCGCGTTCGTGCATATGCGTACATATTGTGTCGAGGATACCGATTAATGTTGAGTGCACTTAGTAGTGCAAGTGCTTTCTTTCGCCTTTCTCCCCCTTCGGAATGCGGTCGTCGCTCCCACGAAACACCCGCGACACTGTATCGACATGTTCAACGTGCCCAAAAGCCACCGGCGGTTCTTCCATTGGTGGCGACAACCCTTTCGATGGAACGTTCGTTCGGGTCTGCGACTGGCGCTGTCTTCGGGGGCCTTCGTTTACCGCCCCGAGAGTTGTTGCGACGTTCGTTTGCGCGCACTTTCCTTTGGGTGGTCTCGCTGCCCTTGTTTATAGGGCACACCTCGCAACGCAGCTTTCCTTCGCGCGGCCGATGTTTCATACGCGTCCTTGAGCGGCACGTGTCCACTCTATGTGCGTCTTTCTATCGCGGAAGGCAACATTCGACGTCGCAATATTCCCGGTATACGTTATGGGCGCGTTACGCGGGGGGGGGGGGGGGGGCGACATCTTGCGCCACTTTTGGTGTCCCTTTCGCTCGTGACAAACGTTGCCAGCTGCTGCCTTAGGACGCGGCAGCCGCCCTATCCGTCCGCGACTCCGCAGCGGTCCTTCGCGGAACGACGCGCCGTGAGCGGAGAGCGAGAGAGAGAGAACTTTATTGTCGCGCGGAGAGAAACTCCGTGTCCCCGGGCACGCGCGCGCGCGCGTAGGCGTGCACGCCGCGGTTCGCCTCGGAGCGCAACCGGATCCTCTGCGATGCATGTTTGCGCTCTTGTTGCGGGTGCACGCTTATCTGCGCCTGCTTCCCCCCCACGGCGGTGGAGTGACATGTGCGGGTGTGCGTGCGTGTTTCTCTCCCTCTCCCCTCGCCCCCCTTCTCTGTGCGTGCGCTTTGTTTTCTTTTGGGAGCATCCCTCGGAAGTATACACTTGCGATTGAAAGGAAAACATAGGGCATCGTGCTCGACTCCTCGAACTGGTCTTCGAACGCGCTCGGTTGGGCGGCGACAATTCTGATAAGCAGGAGGAGGCCTGGAATCGACATCGGAACGAGATGAAGAGGAAACGAATCGCCCGGGAAACAGACGGAACAGCGCGCCGAACGACTGGCTAAACGCCGCAACATAGCTAGACAACCAGACTAAACACTGGACTTGCAATCAAGATTAACCAAGGCTAACCGTGCTATGCCTTAGCTTTCGCTGCGCATATCCTGGCATAGCCGAGCTAAGCCACTGCCAGTTTTTTCTCCGGCTCGGATAAGCTAAGCCACTGCCTTTTTTACGCGGCGTCGCGTATACGCTACGTCAACAAGCCGCGTCGCAGCGGCAGCGAAGGGACGCGCATTCAAACGCGGACCGCGGACGACGGCGCGCGTGCGCATCTGGGGAGCGTCAATAGCTTTGGCTCGGCTTAATCCTTGAGCCACGCGGAGTCGCGCCGAGTTTCTCCTCGCGACCGCGCCAAATTCGTCCGGCGGGGGCGCGCACGGGCCCGCTGGGCGAACATGTGGTTATTGAGCTGCGCGTGACCTTTCCTGCTAAAAGTGCCTCGTTGGCCCTAGTGCGCTTGCTGTGATTTTACCGTTTGCACCGGTCACGTAGTATATATATATGTGTGTGTGAGTGTGCGTGCGTGTGTGTGTGTGTGTGTGTGTGTGTGTGTGTGTGTGTGTGTGTAACGCGCTCGCGTAAAGCCATGAAAAGCAGTCTTTTCGTTGACTGTCGTTATTCGCGTCTCCATGCATTAACCGAAACCGAAATAATCTGCAGTTGCAGAGGCAGGTCTTTTCCCGCGTTTCTGACACGGATGTGCGTATCGAACGGAAGTTGTGAAGAAAACTCTCTCTCTCTCTCTGGTTCTTCGACCCGGCACACAGGTGGCCGCGACTACTGCACGGCGTCATGACCGTTCCGGCGCGACCGCGCTGCGATCTACGCGGGTCATTTCGTTCACACGCGTGCCCCAGCGGCACAGGGATGTCTTCCTGCTTCGCCGCGCTATCATGTCACGGGAGGAGGCGGCGGCTCTTGCGTGGGGTGTACGGATGCGCTCTTCAACCGACCGCCACCCTCCACCTCCATTGGTCTCGGTTGCGCGAATTTTTTTATGCACGCGAACCGTTAGAATATCACGCATCGGGGTCACCTCGCGAGCTCTGCATGCGGCCTGTCGTGAGCGCCGATCGGCGCGTAACACAGGTGCTCTGCAAAAAAAGAAAAAAAAAAGGGTGCAGATGTTTCGCGCCTGCATTTTTTATTTTGCTCTTGCGTGACTCTCCAGGAAATAGTCCGCTGTTCGATAATGCATTTCGATTCGACCGTTGTATACGACGGGACATTATACGAGGGGGTTGCGGGCGTTGGTGCTGGGATGGGGGTAGGTAGGGGGAGACAAGCTTTCGAGCGTGCAGATTCACACCCACGTCAACTTGGCGGCATACGTGCAGTTGCAATGTAGCCAACTCTGCTGGCGGCGTCTGGTTTGTCGTTTTTGCCGTCGCCTGTCGACTGTATTCTCTCTTCTTCTCTCCAGGAAGAGCTGGCTTTGAAGAGTCCAACTTGTTTCGGCATCCAACTTCTTCATTGCTCCTTCTTTAATCTATCTTTGTCTTTTCTTTTTTTTTCTTTTTCTTGGGGGCGGGGGGGGGGGCGGTGGGGATGTTACGAGCGCGTGTAGCTATACGCATCCGCAATCTATCGTGTTCTCAAGAAGGAACTCCACGAGAACGTTCGTATGGGTGACAAGCAACCGTAATTTAATCTAGGCTCGTATTTTTTCGGTGGTCTATTTGCATTTATATGGCGTGAAATAAACAAACAAAAAAGAGTTGATTGCGAGTGGATAATTATGAAGTTCAAGTTCATCCTTTCTTGAAGTTAGGGAACAAACCTCGTAGCGCCGGGTCGTCGTTAAAGTATCGCATTTCAGTACATACAAAGTTCACAAAACTTGTTCGGTTCAATATTTACTCCCTTTAAGTTGCAGCTTTGCAATAATAACTACATTCACGGGGAATATTTATCGGGTAGACGGCTAAATGTATTCCCGAGCAGATACCGTCGAAATTAATGACGTCACGTCAGGGATGGCTGGTGCAAGTAAGTTGAGCTGTAATCATAAACTACCCTTATGCAATAAGAAAAACAAAATTAAAAGCAAAATAAAACACGAGAACAAGAAATCATTCTTGCTTTATCACTCTTGCTTTAAGAAGCTTTATAAGTCAGAAGCGAGGTACAAATAAACGAAATAAGTGTGGTGACGCCGGTGTGTCGTGACGTCATGGGTTTTGGCTGCACCTCTTCTCGCCTGTTACATATTTATCCACATAGATTTTATTGCATTACAAGGGAGCCAGATACTTAAGGTGTCAAGTTTCGATAACCTTTGCTGTGCCACAGTAACCCAAATACGAGAGAAATACTTAGAAATCTGTGGCGTCGTACTGACGCGCCGACGGTGGGGTTTTCGGCGCGAAATTCAAGGAGAGGGAGAGTTTGGCGCTCAATTTCTCTTCAAGTAATCGAACTGTTGCCTCAAAATTGACGAAACGTCTCTTGAAAGAAAACTTTTATCGGACCAAAGCTTATTTTATGTTTATCTTTGGTGGTCCCTATAAAATAAAGGAAAGCTTGTCAATAAGAACGTGGGCTAAGGAAGAAAATGGTTGGAGCCGCTGCTTTTCTGTAGGATTTCTCTGTGGGCGACTGTCCGGCGTGCTGGACTTTGTGGCCTGTGCTGATGTCCGTATAGTGACTTTTTTTTTTATGCGAAGCATATTACGAGAGCTCAACCCAGCTCCTCAGGCGCGGCGGTGTCGCCTTCAATGACCTTTGACCCCATGCCATACCGCGTGACACCGTGACATCACGACAGAGGAGAAACGGAGCTCCAACTCGCGCCGTCGCTCGCGGCGTCGCGGCGGTATATAAGCAGCTGCGCTTGTTTCTAGGTGGCTTTGGCTCAACTCTTGCAAGATGGACTGGGTGGCAATCGAACCAGGGTCTCCGGAGTGTGAGACGGAGGCACTACCACTGAGCCACGAGTACGATGCTTCAAAGCGGTACAAAAGCGCCTCTAGTGAGTGCGGTGTTGCCTTAGAAACGAGCTGTTTCTAAGGCTCAGGCGTGCGTCGCATGCTCAGGCGCACATTTCGTTGCCGCGCCGAACGCTGCGTTGCTCGACGCTCACCGCGTCCAATGCGGGGCGCGTAGTCGCTGCACCGTAGCCCATTGTCTTACACCCCTTGGCGGGTCGACGGGAACGCTGTCGCGTTCCACTCTTGAAGGCGAAGCATGCAGAGTAACGCATGAGTTGTTTCTTCGTCTAGCCGAACCAAATATAGCCAAGCAACAGCAGTTCACCAGGCTAAACAGTGGTTCAACAACTAAAAT
Source organism: Dermacentor albipictus (assembly GCF_038994185.2). NCBI lineage: Eukaryota > Metazoa > Arthropoda > Arachnida > Ixodida > Ixodidae > Dermacentor > Dermacentor albipictus. The sequence goes on from NC_091821.1 coordinate 421,269,633, forward strand.
AAAGGCTAGTATGCTTCGCATTCTGGGCTTAACCTTAGCTAAGCCACAGCCATATTTTAATATTTGCCGGATGAGTGTATTTGGTATATCGGGGTAACCGGTTTTCCCATTTTGACCATTTAATAATAATAATAATGATAATAATAAAAATAATAATACAGCGAAATCCTTCTAGACGTGGACAGTGCTTGTTTTCTAGCTTATTGTTAGTCGCCGTCTGATTCGCGAACGAAACCAATTGACGCCTCCTAGATAGCAGGCCTGTGCGTTCTGATTTGCGACATCGTGCCACTTGGGCCGAAATTTCCGCTGTCACGCCCGGCGTGACGAAAGCGGTGACGTCAGAATGATCGTGGCTTACTTGGTAGCATCCCCTTTAGATTCTATGACAGCCGAGCAAGGTAGCATGACGGCATGCTACCTTGCACAGTCCCTGGGTTATCTAGGAGACGTCGGGGAAGCACGCGAAGGGATTATCTGCAGGATGCGTGATGGAGATCAGCCTCGACTTGAAAAGGCGCGCGCCGATCTGCGCGCGGGTTCATTTCTGCGTCGGTTGGATCGGTGCATCTCGCGTGTGTGTGTGTGTGTGTGTGTGTGTGTGTGTGTGTGTGTGTGTGTGTGTGTGTGTGTGTGTGTGTGTGTGTGTGTGTGTGTGTGTGTGTGTGTGTGTGTGTGTGTGTGTGTGTGCGCGTGCGTGCGTGCGTGGGTGTGCGTGCGTGCGTGCGTGCGTGTTTTTTTTCTAAGAGGGAAGCACTTAAGATAATCGCGGCGTACCTTGCCACCGCCGCGCAAAGGTGCTGTTTCCCCTTCTCTCATCGACGAAGCCATCGACGATGTGGACGATGTGGAGCACGTCCACATCTTGTATGATGCCAGGGTTAGCGCAGAGTATGAACTCTATTTCATTTCTAGTCTCGCCGTTCGGGCTCCTCCACGTCCACTTTCGGCTATCCCGCTTGCGGAAGAAGGTATTCATTATCCTCATATTATTCTGTTCCGCAAACTCTACTAATAACTCTCTACTAATAACTCTCTACTAATAAATTCTGGTTTTAATACAGTTTAACTGTGTATACAATTTTCTTTCGCACCTCGTTTGATCTTAGCAACTTTTGTTTCTGGCCCTCTATAGCTACGGTCTTTAGTTTTGCTACCCGCTTCTATATCTGCATAGATACTATAGCGGCGTCACTGTTTTAGGTCAGAATTCATCGTCTAGGAGAAGCACGCGCACTCCTGCGTCTGTATATACCTACATCGAGCAATCAACCGGATCAACCCAGTTTCAGCCGGCCGCGATACTGAGCGCGGTTTAATCGCAACGCAATGAGTGTCTGCGAGCGGAGTAAAAAAAAAAACTAGCCTGAATTTCTGTTCTTTTGACGGCCGCGTACGTGATCCTCCGCCGGAAGTGTAACCGTTGTAGCGATGCTCTGTCGGTTCACGCTGGTGCTATCTCGCATATCATCATGCGTGCACGATACATGTTGGTCGCGGAGACGCAGTCGTGGCGATCATGCTTGCAATATTTGCATAAATAGGCACCTTGTAGTCTGTGAAGCAAACGAATCCCGCGCAGCCGAAGGTTTTTCGCTCGTGTACATGGGCTCAACGCATGCTCAGTGTAACTGTTTTGTTTCTGAATGTTCGTCTTTTGAACATGTGCGGTGTGTGAACTATAATGGGCAAAATGTGTTTGTGCGATTACGTTGTGTGTGGACCTCAGCGTGGTAGTGCCCGTACAATGGGCACGACGCATATTGGACAATGTGGATGTAGTTCATTGTACGACTGGCATAGTCATCTGCCATCTATACGTCTCCATTTCCCTGTATCTCTCCTTATGAGTAACGACGCCAGAGACAAGTTCTTCCGGGCGACATATCTCCTCCTCTCAGTTCGTTAAAGCGTCCGTTCTTCTCATTTCCACTAATTTCTGTTTTTGACGTATACGCGCCGCTCCGTGAGTGATCTTACAGATTAACTTCGCTTGGCCAGCAAAAGGAACGAAGATCGATTTACGAAAAAATCCTGGAGCTAGTTCCGCCAGTTTAGTCACCTGTGCGGGCGCCTGCTTTGTTAGATAGTTTATGTGGTCGACGCTGCGCGCCTTTAATGCAGATTTGCACGCCCGGCCTTGGCGCACTTACGGTGGCTTCGGGCCAGGTAACCGCATTTCGCACTGGCTTTTGTCAGCTGGTATGTTTGATCTGATGCTGTTTCTTCCAGATTGCTCATGCAGCCGAGGCGACGCTGTCCTTGCCTCGGCTGGCAACCATCGGGGCTCTGCCTGCCTCTCGTAACATGCATGCCAGAAAAGAGGATAGTTGTCTTGTTCTGCTTCGTTGGTTCTGCTCCTCTTTATTTATTGCGGGGCTGCCCATTGGTTTGATTGCGCGGCGGCATCTCTTCTCAGTGTGCCCGCCGGCGTGGTGCAGAGCCCGTGGCGTTGTGCTATTGTGCACGAGGTCCTGAGTTCGACTTCAGTCTACAAAGTCTGTATCTCTGAAGGAGGGCACTGAAAAAAAAAAATCAAAAAGCCATGGCGTATTGTTGGGACGTTAAACACCATCGATAAATCAGGTTCTTCCCCGCTGGTATTTAATCCTGCGAAAGAGGAGGCCTGCAGTGCGGAAGAAAGAATTCACTTGAAGAAGTGTGTTCTGTTTGCCGACTTCTTTTCTATGAAAGGCATATGTGTAACTTGTTTGTTCTTTCTAGTTTTACTTTGAACTTCTTGCAGAGCCACTGTCGTTTCGGAGAATCGTTATCCGCGGAATTAAACTTCCCTCCCGTTCTTTCTCTCTCTCTCTCTCTCTCTCTCTCTCTCTCTGAGGCAACAGGTAATGCTCATAGACAAGCAACACGCATATATCGTGGCGCCTTATGGGGTCGCGAAGGACGGGGAGCGTTTGTAAATAGAGAAAGGCTGAAAGACAGGCCAGGAGAAAAAAAAAAATATAGCGACAGCAGCGAGGAAGGTCGAAGCAGGGGAGATCTTTATTTGCCATCGTTCCCGGTATGCTGGCGAGAGAGGAAAGAAAAAGCGCAGCCAATGCCGCGGCGGCAGTTCTTGGAAAGAGGGCGAGGAGGCCGCGAGCGCCGTGCCCTGTTTGCTGTTTGAGCAGCGCGCTCGCGCACTTTCCCGTGTTTGCAGTGCGTCTGAGGACCGGGTTGGTGTGCTGGGGCCCCCCCCCCTGACGGTGCGGCCGGGGGTCTCAGCGAAAGGGGTCGGCGTGCAAGGAAAGGATAGACGCGTAGCGTGTGCTTTGCGCGATTTCACGTTCGACGGACGAAAACCTGCGTATGCAGCAAGCGACTTGCGCACCCAAAAACTAGGAGCGACGGTACTGCGCATGCGTAGACCGTGACGTAGAGGTCAGCGCATGCGCAGTACCGTCGCCCCCAGTTCTTGCGTACGCCAGCCGCTTGCGTCCCCTGAACTAAAACTCTCTAATGTTGGGCGACGGGATGGTAATATAATGCGCCAGTGGGAAGGCTTCTTATTGGCTGTTGTCTTTCCTGCAAGCCTCCGCGGCCATCACTAAATCGAGCCCACAGGCCAGCTTTCGTGCATTTAATCAAAAGCCACAAGGAAACGCTCACACCTGCCAACTCTCCCGAATTTTCTTTTTTTTTCGTATGGTCTTGCAAATTTGGGCTTGTTTTACGATTTCACGAACGTTGCGTTAACCTTTACGAAAAAAATATTCTGTTCGCGAAAATATTTTCGCTTGTCGGTCTTTGACGGATCTTCCGTTGCTAAAACTGCGCGAAACTTCGATACAGACACATTTCTGCAGGAAAGCGAAATCGACAGTGGCAAAGCTGATTAAAAAAAAGTCACTACGATTCGAGAACTGTGTTGCTTGTCAGTTCTTGCTATTTAATATTTACTGTGTGTACAGGTAAATCATCGTTAATAAAGTATACGCACCCTTCAAAAGACGTGTGTTCTATGCAAGCTTTATAGAAATGCTTACTCCGCGAAGCACGTGGAACCATCTACCTTGTATACCGAGGCCTTTACTAATTAGCCGCCGACACATATAGCAGATGCCTTCGCCATCTGGCAGTTCTTTAACCAAACTGATCTTTCTTTGGAAATGTTCGTAACAAGCTTCGCGACTGGCTCACGAGTAAACGTGTTCGAAAACTCGTTTGCGTACAATCAAATTTGAGTTAGGAAGCGGCCGCGATCGATCCTAATGCGAGTGCGTGTGTTCAGTGAGAGTGACCCGGACACTGCAGTGGCCTTTTTTCTAAGTTATCAGACTAGCTATCTTTCGTGGAAAAAAGCAGGGCGTTCATTCCATTTTCTTCGTGTTATCTACATAATTATCGCATCTATTTAGGGCTAATTATTTTTTGAATGCTGCCACAATAAATATAGCAAAGTGCTTCAATTTTTCTCAACATTTCTGAAATTTCCTGAAGAAAGAAGTGAGGAAAATACCGCCCTTTTTTTTCTTCCTTCCGTTTAAAATTTCCGGTAATTTTGCATCCTCCCTACTCTGGATGTCGTGGCCCTGGGATTTTACCAATTTTAATGTTCACGGGTTGGCAGGGATGGAAATGTCACGTGTCCACCATTATCCAATTCCCGATGGAGCTGTCGCTGTAGCCGCCTTAAAGCCCACGTCGCCCATTGTTCCCCGAAAAAGGGAACAGTGGTTGGAACAGTGTTTGTAGCAAACCACGTTGTAAATGTCAGGCGCCGGTGGCCCCAGCTGGGTCAGCACGGTCAGTACTCAGTATAGCTAGTGAGAGAGAGAGAGAGAGAGAGAGAGAGAGAGAGAGCATGGCGCGGTGGGCGTTTGCTGCTGAACGCTTCCGCGCACGAGGAGCTTCCATAGAGCAGCCAACTTAACGAACTGGAAGGGAGTCCATCGGCATCCGCGCACGACATGTTGTTTGTTTCTGCGCGACAAATCGGTCATGCGCAAGGTGACTGGAGTAGACTTTGCGCGCGCGCACACACGATCTGTTGAAGGTAATGCGGGACTGTGCTCGAAGGCAGACGGGCAAACGACGTGGAGGCATTTGCGTTCGTGCACGCCATAACCAAACCACAAGCTAACCGACAGGGCATGACAACCGAGCGGTGTGCGCGCGCGTGCGTGTCTTGTACGTTCTGCAGCCCCTCTTTCTTAGCGCTTGGGGACATAATTATCACTCGCCAACTGGTCCGAGCCCCCATGCACTTTGATCGAGAGTTCGGCGCGCGGCAAACATTGGCGGGCTCCCCCGTGCCAAATGGTTTGGTGATCCGGTCCTGTCCGAGTGACCACGTTTCCCTCGCTTGGCGACTCGACGCCCTCGCTAGCTCGACGGGGTCGCGCCCGTCGTGCTCGGACGAAGCGTGGATCGGCGTGTATGCGTTTCCCGGTATCGCCACTGGACGGAAACGCAACCGACAAAATTCGCGGAAACAAGGAGAAAGGGGGAGGGGAGGTTGCGTCACGCTGTGAGCGTTCGCCTTGTCCATCCAGTGTCTGAGACTGCTGCGCCTGTGCTCTTCAGAAACGTGTACCGCGCGGCTGATCGCATTGGGGTGCGACAAGCTTCTGGCTGTGCGCGTGGTCCGTGCGTCCGTCTCCCCTGCTCCCACCGTTGCACTACTCGGTGGCGTTCGTTGGGACCCCGAGTCTTTTTCGGCGAATTTTGGCGGCGACGCGCGCTATATCGCCGCTTTGATCGTACGTATCGACCTTGTATGTACATCGCGGCGGGTTCGCTTGAAAGCAGACGCCCCGCGGGCTCTTTTGGCGGCATTAGCGGAAACTGGAAGCAGAGTCGTTCGTAATGTTCCCATCGGAGAACTGATGGGACGTGGGTCCCCCCTTGTTCTTGGGAGTGTTCTTTTAAAAGCGTTTCTCTGGTACTGGCGTCCCCTCGCGCGGGCAGCGCGCCGATTCGCTACGTAAATTCAGCGCTGCTTCTGTAGATCTTTGGTGGTGATCAGCCCGCGCAGTAGATAGCAGGTTGGTGGCCCTTGTCGAGAACGGCGAATGCATATTCAAAGAAATATTTTATTCGCTTGCGAGCGTATTTTCGCATGCGCGTGGAGGAGGGTTGCAGCCAAAATTTACACCGCTTTAATATATACGCTCCTGTGACTCCGTCCCCCGATGCGTCTTGAACAAGCGACATTGCTCTCTCTCTCTCTCACACACACACATACACACACACACACACACACACGCACACACACACACACGCACACACACACACTCGCTGCTGGCGCAATGCCCGAGGCGTCCGGGATTAATTACGTAAAGACCTTATGACAATGCTATTCGTTTTCGTGCTTCGTCAATGATCTCAGCGGCGCTCCGCATATGTACGTTGCCACTGGGGTCTGTCAGTCATGAACAGTGAATGAACAGTGAATGATATACCGGCCCGCGGAAATGTATTTCGTCGGTTTCGTGCATTGCGTTTTGCCACTGTGGCCGTGTTGCTCCAGAGAGGGGGAGTAATTGAAGCGTTGTCCAGATAGAGGTTATCGCAGTGTGCCTAAAATTATATCCTTCGTGAAATTTTGCACGCTGGCTTCAGCATTTATCAAATTGACTCTGAGTTGGCGTGTAACAAGCTCGCAGCAATTGATGGGTTCGCGTTAGAGTCAATATAAAGGGAGGAATCGGCCAGGACTTGGTTGCTCTTTTACCTATTGTACGTAGCGTCATGCCGTCTAGCTCAGAGAAAACGAGCCATGTGGCGAAGCGATCTAGCAGAATAAATCTAGCGATTTGCCACCTCTGTGGTAGTTCGTTTGCTTATTTAGTGCCTGTGCGTTTCGTTGCGGTCTCCACCGGGAGAGAGAGGCGGAAAGATGCGCGCGGATTTTGTGTTCGTGCCAGTTCTCTTCGAGTCGCCGTTCTGACGTCTCTCCGAAACCTCTCTGCACTCGGCGACCTTATTTTCGGCTGCGTAACCCATGTCATGTGCGCCGCCAAGTGGGCTTGCAATGGGACCAGTCTTGTTTCGTAACAGCCTCCCATATCGCCCTTGTGGGCGCGGTCCCACGAGGTCCGGTCGGTGTGTCGGCGCTGTTTCGAACTTCGTCTGCCTATGTTGCCAAGGTTACCTCGCGATGTACGCGCTCAGGATCGATTCGTTCAGGCGCTCGGGAGTCACGTTTCTTAGTAATTGCCTGCGAAATACCGGTACCTTAATGAAACGAAGTGCGATGTTCACAAGGAAGGGTAATAGACTCTGCGGTGAACGTGTACAGCGCCGCCACCGCGACCACGGCGAGCATGTCAAAGAGAAAGAAGAAACGATCTCTGGCCATTTTGCACTCCGTTGCGAAGAAAGCTATAGTAGTTATGTGCGCAATTGCGCCACGGCGTTGCGCGCTTTCTAGTCACGTGGCATTTCCTTAACTGTCCTCAGACCCCCGCGCAAGTCTCCACACACCACTGTTTATGACCGCTCGTTTCAGATGTATACACCGTAAGTCATTTGCCACGACTTTTCTCTCGCATCTAACACACTTTTGAAAGTGTGCGCTCAATCCTCCGGCGCTGCAGCTCTGGAGCCTGCCGCCCCGCGCTGTCCGTGCGCTCTCCGCCCGATCTCGGAGGTTATGGTCTGACGCGAACACCTTCTCCTTCCGCACGTACGCTTCAGTGTCACTGCAAAAAACCTAGCGAGCACACGCGCCTTGGCGGCCGTGGGGGCCTGTGGCCGCAAGAAACCTTCGGTCCCGTGTCCTACCAGCGTTGTGTATATGCCGAAAAGATGGCTTGTTTTCGTGATGACTCAACGTACGAGACGTCCCTTCGCGCAACATACGCCGTATACCGTGGCTCCAAGCGGTAGGGGGCCCCGACGCTTGCGTCCGCCTAATCTAAAACTCTCTGCTGTGTTACACGCGGTTGTGTGTGTCGCCGCGCACGCGCGTGCATATATATAGGCACTGTAAACATGGGCTATGACGTAGAACCCAGTAGCCGCTGCCAGTACTTGTCGACCGTGCTTGTAACCGAGCTGTTCGTACGCTCTGCGCATCAGTGACTTGATGACCACGTTAGGAAAAAGGCTGTTGGCGCTTGTCTTTCTCGGGAGGACCATGGAGATTAAAGCCCCTCCAACCTGGTCGGCGGAAACGTGTGTAGAGGGGCTTTAATGGAGATGAGCGCCCTGTTTCGTTCCGCAGTAAAAAAGTACAGGTATGTATACACTGTAGGGGTTGGAGTACGGGACGTCGGGATGAAGACCAACAACTTGGGAGGATTTATTCTCATATTATATACAGGGAGGCGTGAGCGTCAAGTAACAGTCGTACAGACATTACGGGCCGGCAGCAACTCGGACGCTGCGGCCCGCGGCAAGAAGTTCGAGAGAGGTGAATCAGGGAATCAGGGCATGTCCCAGAATGCTCAGGTCTCTCTGGAAGGCTTCTTATAAACCCTTCGAGCACTGTAAGTCACGTCATGTTTCACCAATGGGAGAGTCCACTCCGATGACGCCACTTTCAGCCAATGGTAGGCGCCCGTGTCGTGGTGTCACACCTGGCGGCTTGCTGCGGTCTTGCATCGCAGACTGGCAATGCACTTCGAACAAAGAGAAGGGGAGGGCTGCACCTGCTTCATTGTCGGATGCCCACCTGCTAATCCCGGCGGCGCACGAACTTGTTGGCACGTAAACTTGTTGCCTTAAACTTGTTTGCTCGGCCGCTTCTCTGGAATGCGCTTCCTGCTTCTGCATTCCTCAATTAGCTGTGCTGCCATCCGATGTGGTCTGGGGAACTCGAAGTAGCCTCAGGAAACGGCGCCATATCTAACAGCTCGTCCTCGCCCCGGTAGTTCTGAATGGCCGGTGAACTCAATTCGCTGGCCATGAGGAACGCTGAAAGAAGCTGCAGGGTACTGGGGTCGAGCCACGTTTGACAACCCTCGGGATCCTGGGCCCTGGAGAACATACGTCAAACAAACCAAATAACACAGCGCTGCACCACGCGTATGCGCAGGCTCTTCACCCCTGACTCGCCAGACTATTACTGAGTCAAAATCAACCCTGATTTTTTATTTCCCCAATTTCGACAAAACAGTTCCAACCACCCCTCCAAACAGCTATCCATTTCTCCTCGATTGCCGACAAGACCAGAGTACTATTGTTGTTGCAAAACAAAAGGGTCGTTGACGATGCAAACAACAAATGAAAACAGCCGAACATACTTAAGTGGCCTGACTACACGAACAGCATGTTTCCAATCTATCGCAGTGGCGTACTTATCGCACGTAAGGGTGCCACTGAACAGTCTGGTCAACCTCGCAAGTACGTAATCACAAGCGCACTAGCCTTGTGGTCACTAAACAAAACGCGTACTTGCGTTGTAGGCAAACTTTTCATTCACGCTTACTCACGTTTCTTTCCTGAAAGTCCTACAGGACACGTGACATAAACGAACAATTAAACTTGCGGGACTTACACACTCCGCAGAACTCTTAAAATGATGCGTCTTCTACTAACTCTTTCCACGCACGCTCACTAAAGAAGTCAGAATACGGCTGCCCTCCACACACACTAGCAACCCAGTCATAAAGTCTGCTTCCTTCCGTCCACACAGGACACGCGCCAATGGAACTAAGAACGCTTCTACGTGCAAATCATGCACTCACTGAAAATCTACGCGCTTAACCTTACAAAATTCAAAAACACTTAAAAAGAAAGAAGGTTAAATAACACACGCGCTTTACCATAGGCCTTTCGACGAGAACCTTGACCTTCAGGTTACTCACACACACACAAAAAAAGCCTATCTACTTATTAATGAGCATCTCGCGAGACTACATGTTTACTTAAAACACATCTTTCAAATCTCGAGCTTCTCAAACGAAAACACAAACAAAGCTCATACCTTTACATATTGAAAGAAAACCTAGTCTCAAATCGCGAAATTTTCCGATGCTCAAAAATAAAACAAGACACTTCATTTCTACGGAAGCGCTCCAGGCCTCCTTTTCCAAACGCTTCCGTCTGACTCATACTTTGAGTCGAACGCGGGGTGGACGTGGTCTGAAAGCTACTCTGGCTGCCGAGAGACAACAAAAGGGCTGATTCACTATCAGCTCCCCCAAGACGTTACGGTCTACTGCCAATTTGCGTCCCCGCGCCCCGCTTTCAACACGAACTCGATTGACCGCGTCGCTACTCCCCACCTGGTCTCGTCCTGCCACCTTGCGTTTCTTCGAACTGCACGCTGAGCTATAAAAAGAACTACGGAACGACGAGGAGCTTAACTGCCCCGTGCCCTTTGTCCGCGTCCGCGCAGAACATTCTTCGCGGTCCCCCTTTGACCGGTGGCTCGACCATTTTGGATGCGTCAACATCGTCCTAGACGACCGCACCTTCTTCCTCGCGCCCTGCCCTTTTGGGTTTCTCGCCATCTTTGGCGGCGCTACATTAATTACCGACTTTCGGTTTTTACCGCGCTTCTTTTTAAGGCGCTTTCTTTTTGCACTAGCCTTCATGTCGCCTTCTCGTGCCTCGTGCTGGCCGGTACACATTTCGTCGGCCCGGATCGGCCTCTTACCCGCACAGTCTAGTGATTTACATTTAAATCTACTCTCACTTTGCCTCGACTGGCGGACAGCTCAACCGACTCTGGCACAATGCAGCAGGCTTTACTCGAGTAAGACAACTCGCACTCTTGCGAACTGCCCTCTGCTACATTGCCCAGCTCACGCTGTGCATCGGCACACAGCCCGTCGGTATCGATCGCTGTCTCACGCGCACAGTCCGAATGATTAACAACTGAATCATCCCTATCTAGGCTATCTAGACTGGCGGAGAGCCGCACCGATCCCTGAACAATGCAGTTGTTTTCTCGTGAGCTACGGAGCTCGCCACCCCGAGAACTATTCTCAACTGCATCGTCCAGCTCGCACTTCATTTCTGCACGCACATCTGGCTCTACATGGGTGCTCGCTTCTGTCTGGTCAGCAGTACCCCTTTCTTCGCTAGCAACCTCGCTAACATTACCAGCGACGCACACGCTCGGTAACTGTGCCAATTTGTTCGCAGCTGGCCTAGCTGTCTCTACAGTCATCTGTTGGCACAGCACCTCGTCGCTCTCCTTGCGGCCTTTAACGGCCTCTGTTGCCACTAAGGCATCGTTAGCAGCTAGCCTTTTCCCTTCACTTATGATTCTGCAGCTAATCTCACAGGCACTACTCTTCTCATCGGCTTTTGGCGAAAGTCCGCTAGACACTTCCTCATTCTTTCGCTCTGTACTATCTACAGAATTCTCAGACAGCCGTTGTCTCTGTGCCAATAACTGATCACAATCCTGTATCGCTTTGATCAGTGCTGCCTTCTCTCTCTCATACTTTTGCTCACGCTCAAGCTTACGTTGATTCTCACGTTCGCGTGCCTTCTCACGTTCGTGACGCTGACACATAAGAGCAAGTTCTTGAAGCTCCTGCTTCCGTTCATTCTCGCGTTCTTCACGCTTAAGCTCACTCCTAAGTTCACGACGCGCTCGCAAACGTACACGACGCACACGCTCCCGTGGCTCCTGTATCACCTCCCAAGCAAGCTCAATGCTTTTCTCATCATTGCCACTATCATTAATCGCCTTTATGATAGCTGGCGTTTCCATCCGTTCGTCCGCCTCAACTCCCAAATCGTCGCACACCAACAACAAGTCCAACCTCGTCAACCTTCTAAGATCCATGGCAGCTGCCCCGACAGGTGGTTAAAACTGTTTTCCTTAATTAATTTGTGCAAATACACAGTGCAACAAATTCCCGATTCCCAGAACTATCAAAATTGAACACACAACCTTTGAGTCTGGCGAATCATAAGGAAAAAAACCACGCGCTCACTTACGGTTACAGCACCCTGCCATCCGGTTCATTCGTCCGCTGTTGCCGGTTCCTCCGGACTCCCTGGGTCGAAGGCTCGCTCCTTCTTCGCTACTCCCAGTTTCTTCGGACCTCTTTCGACGAAGGCTCTCTCTTCTTCGCTCTTCCCGGTTCCTTACGATCTCTCTCGACGAAGGTTGATTCGTAGCGCTGCCACCAGCTGATGCATTCGGAGGCGATCCTACCGCTGCCAACCAGATGTAGGGGTTGGAGGACGGACTTCGCGGATGAAAACCAAACTTGGGAGGGATTTATTCTACATTATGTACAAGAGAGGTGAGCGTCAATTAACAGTCGTACAGACATTACGGGCCGGCAGCAACTCGGACGCTGCGGCCCGCGGCAAGAAGTTCGAGAGAGGTGAATCAGGGAATCAGGGCATGTCCCAGAATGCTCAGGTCTCTCTGGAAGGCTTCTTATAAACCCTTCGAGCACTGTAAGTCACGTCATGTTTCACCAATGGGAGAGTCCACTCCGATGACGCCACTTTCAGCCAATGGTAGGCGCCCGTGTCGTGGTGTCACACCTGGCGGCTTGCTGCGGTCTTGCATCGCAGACTGGCAATGCACTTCGAACAAAGAGAAGGGGAGGGCTGCACCTGCTTCATTGTCGGATGCCCACCTGCTAATCCCGGCGGCGCACGAACTTGTTGGCACGTAAACTTGTTGCCTTAAACTTGTTTGCTCGGCCGCTTCTCTGGAATGCGCTTCCTGCTTCTGCATTCCTCAATTAGCTGTGCTGCCATCCGATGTGGTCTGGGGAACTCGAAGTAGCCTCAGGAAACGGCGCCATATCTAACAACACGTAGCCCGCAGCTGTGTTCGCTTTCCGTCGAGCGCCGTCGGTCGCTCGCCGACAGGAAGTTCGCGGTAGGCGTGGGACTGTCACCGGCTGGTGCCCAGTCGATCCATTTTGCCACGCCTTATCCGTTGCAACGTTCGGCGTTGTCGGCAGGGCCGATCGGTCTGGTCTTGTCAGCGCGGTGCTTCCGCGCGGAAGTTATCTCCTCGGCCGTCCGCGGAAACGGAGATGCTACATATTGATCTGCCTTTTTTTTTTTCCCCGCTGCTTGAGCCCTTTTCTGCCCTCTTCGTCCTATAAGATATGCGTGCGCATTTGGCTTGTTCCGCCGCATACAGCTTGTTATGCGCGCCTCGTGCAACGAGATTGGCTGCCGCGTGCTTGTTAGGAAATGTTGACATTATACTGACACGTGGACTCGTTTATCTTTTTCGGGTGAGCGCTTTTCACCGTCTAACAAATGTTATCGCTCAGCGCGGGACGCGCTTGCATGTATCGGACGTTTCTGGAATGTTGTCGATGGTTCTATCCGCTGTCTGTTGTCGCTGAACCTTGTGTAATCTGATTGCACGTATGCGCGACGCGAATGGAGGACGCGACTGTCTGGAGGACACGCGGGCGCAAGCGATCACTATGGAACGTTCGATGGCTCGTGTGTAAAAGCCGACGCGCTTGACCAGCAGATGAGGTTTCGACGATCGCCGACCGTGGTCGCCGCTATCGCTGTGCTTTGAGTGTAACTTGCTTTTGTGGGCACAAGTTTGCCCTATAAAAAGTTAGTTTCGTCATTCGCTGTTTTTCCGCTGTGTTATTCACCGTCACTGCACACTCTTTAAACGCGTGCACCCTTTGGGGTGTATATTTGTCCCACAACAGTAATCGTCATCTGCCTTGCTTGCATTTCCTTTCTTCAAAACCCGGCGCTCGCCCCTTTCCTTTCAAGAATGCTCTTTCATGCTGATAACGCGCATGCGTTCGTGACTTGGAGGTACCGGGCTCGCAGCGTTAAAGAAAGGAAATGCGGACAAGACAGGTGACGATTATTGTTGTGTGGCAAAGATACACCCCGAAGGGTGTGCATTTGTTTAATAGTGTACACTCTTAGGCAAAGTTACACCTTTTCGGGTGTATCTCTGCCACACAACGATAATCGTCATCTGCCTTGCTTGCGTTTCCTTTCTTGAAAACGCCGCGCCCGCTACTTTCCTGTTGGGAATGCTATGTCATGCTGATAACGCGCATGCCGTTCGTTACTGGGAAGTACCGGGCTGCCGCGTTAAGGAAAGGAAATGCGGACAAGACGGATGACGATTATCGTTGTGGCAAAAGGGTGTAATTTTGCTTAAGAGTGTACTACGTGATACACGCCGCTGACGTGTATAGGCTGTCGATTACGGGACCATATGTCATATCTTGACGTGTTCACTGTACTGTCGGCGACAAATAACAAACTGAGAATGCAGACTAAGGAGGACTGCTATAAAGGAGAAAAAGTTTTGGTTGAATGAACCGAAATACGGGGCCGGGTATAAGTGTGCTTTCGTTTTCAGACAGTGGTGTGTGTGGTGTTTCAGACGTCTGGACGAAACTCAAGTGAGCCGCCGCTGCTTACTTTTTTCTTCTATACTTATTCGCTGCAGAAAGCGTGAGGTCACTATCGAATCCACAACGTCTGCATTTTTGTCCGTGCAGAAAAGCGAAGGGGCTTTTAATTGATTGCAATATATCTCGCGTAGATCCACGTTTCGGCGCCCTTTGGGAGTGTAAACCCCGGCAACATTTATTCTTTTGGACTCATACTCATGAAACAGTTCTTACGTTAGAGCGATTCTTAAGAACAAGTGTCAGACAATAGTGATAGCGAACACATTGTTAGGTGAGGCGGCTTACCTGCGACAAACGAACGAAGGCTTTTGTGAATTCGGCCTCTGATTTGGTTGCTCTCGTTCATTCAGACCTGCATCCAGCAGACAGCGAATAGGTGTGCCTGGCAAATTGGTTATGGTGCGTAATTTGGCGCAAAGAAAAAAAGAAAATTTATTAAATAATAAACGACAAAGAAATAAGAAGATGTGCGAACATTGCATGCAACACTGTATAGCTTGACAGATCTGACCCCATCGTCATCCTGTTTTTGCCCACTGCAGGAGTACGACCTCTCAAAGTGAGCTCTAATACCTCTGTCTCGCGTTACTCGGCTCGTTAACTTCTCGTTTTTTTTTTATTTTTTTTTGCTTATCTCCAACTGTCTGCCTATTCTTGTATCGGTGCGGAATGCAGTGATTGTACACATCTACTCTATTGTGGGCTCGCAAAAGATACGTAACGTCAAAATCATGGCGGCGTAACCACAACAGAATGTGACAACGTGCACGTTTTCTGAAGGACGCTGTGATAAGAGCGTGATATCGTATAATAGACGGTTTGCTCTTATGTCATCACGGCCCACCGTATATCCTCTACAAAGAGGCGGAAATGGGCGCGTTTATCTAATCCGTTTATCTCGGACAGGCTGTGCGCAGCTGAGGAAGGCACTCCAACGTGACGTTCGTGACGTCATGGGGAATTTTACACCTCGCGGGGATCAGTTTTCCGCGTAACGTCAGCGTCCACCATAAAAGCGTATAGGCGTAGTTTTCGTTCAAACTTCGCGTTATCGGGATAATCTCCCGACACTCCTTGCGCCAGCGCACGTGTCAAGCGGCAATTCCCTTTTTTTCTTTTTTTTTTCTTGGCTACTTGCGCGCTGATCCTCAACGCTTTTCCTTGCAAAGTAACGGCTCAAAATAGTGCTATATTACTAAAGTGGACTTGTTGGGCTAATTGGGTGTATGTTAATAGCTAATAATCACTTGTCCAGTGGTTTCTCTTGCCCTGTGTTCATTTCGTGCAAAAAAGGGGAAAAAAAGAAGTTGGGGGTTTTACGTGCTAGAACCACCGCCTGATTATGAGGCACGTCTTCGTGTGAGACTCTGGAATAATTTTGATCATCTAGGGTTTCTTAACATGCATCTAAATTTAAACACCCGAGATTCCTTTCCTTTTTTTCTTCTTTTTTGCACTTCAATTCATATTGAAATGAGGCCGCTGCGGTCAAGATTGCGTTCAAACTTAGCAAATGCGATACCTACTGAGCTTACGGGGCGTGTTTTCGTGGTTAGCTTCCTAGCTATATATGGAGGCATATCTTCGTTTAATAAGGTGTTCTCAGGGCTAGAAAAAAACAAAAATCTTAAGAGGACAAGTAGAAAGAGAGAGAAAAGAACAGCATATGACGTTTCTTGTTGAACGTTGCGCTAAGGTTACGTGCTCATCTTGAAAATCACTCGGCGTTTGTTTCGGCGAATCACTCGGCGAAACAGATTAGAGGGGGAAAAAAACGAAAAAAAAAAAGCAATGCAACTTCCCTTTGTGTCCTTCGCAAGGGCTTTCTTCTTCTTTGCTAATTACATGATTGTGTAAGCCATACCCTTCGCCGCATTTTTTTTTCTCGCTGGTTATTGTGAGCCTCTCCCCCTCCCCCTTTTCTTCTTTCTTTCTTTTATTTTCTTCGTCTTTCTTTTTTTTTTCTTAGGGCGAGGTTGAGAAAATTGGTAAGGCGAATTCTGGATATCTTTTTTTATATTTAAATGCAGCTGAGCTTCGGTTCCCATTTCTCACAGCCAAACCAACCCGGGCCCTCGATGCAGCAGTGGCTAACGTGTGCGTTAAGAATGAAATAAATTGGCCGGTTGCTGCTGGGTATTTAACTTTAACGTGGTGTTGCGACCTGTTATTTTTTTACATCTCCGTCGCTTGCCGGCGTAGCATAAAGGCTGCTGCTGTTGCATGTTCCGTAAGAGCGACAAACTGTCTCCCTCTGGTTACCTTTCCCCTCTTATGCAGCCGCAAGGTGTCGGTCTGTGCCTACCTTTCACATCTCTCTGCTTCGCTTTAAGAGTTCGTTAGGTACTCGAAAGCGCAAGAGTAATTGACGTCCGCCGCGCCAATACACTGGAAGCGTGCTTTTAGCGACGCCTCGTTTTGACTGATTGTTCGCACGTCATCAGGTTTCTTTCGAGAACTTCTTCGTCGCAGCGATTCCACGACATCGGGCGCCAGATCTCTCTCTCTCTCTCTCTCTCTCTCTCTCTCTCTCTCTCTCTCTCTCGTGCGTGCGTCCGTGCGCACATTCAGCTGTCGCCGCTGCACAGAGTTCTGTGTTAATGTACCTTGTGCCCCTGAACAGATCGGTTTCTGCAGAAAAATAACGACAAGAAAAAACATTATTGGAAAAAGGTGGTTACCGCTCTCTCATCGCATAAAAAAAGGAGAAGCAAAAAAGAAAAGAAAGAGCCGTTGCTGCTTTTTCGAAAAGTTGGTTTTGGAAAGCGTATTTGGAAAGTCCCGATCCTCGGTACCAGAACTGCTTTTTTTTTAGTTGACGCTCGTGCCGTACGTTGTTAGGATCGGCCAGCGATGAAGCGGCCTTCCAGCGTCACTTGCCATACTGCTGCGAATCGCTTTGTACGTCGCCTCGGACAGACCAGCGCCGACACGCGTTCGACGACTGCGGGGATGATGAAATACCAAGCAACTCCCGTTAAAGTGCGTTATACGCCGAGTCGTTACGGTAGAAGCCTGTAGGTAGGTCAGCCTGTTGGAGGCACCCGGAGGCACTCATGATATTCGAGAGGCAAAATTATCCCGTTGCGCTGCGGCCTGCCTCATAATTGTATCTGTGCCTTTGGTGCGTGAAACAAACAGATTGTAAGTGATTAATTATTTAACTAAACAGAAAGACCACCCGCTCACAGCGCGAAACTTCGCTTATTAATGACCCCCCTTCTCTCCCCCCCCCCCATTGTCCCCCTTTCCTACTGGTTTCCCATGGCTTCAGTTCGTTTCTTTACGCGGTTTTGGGGATTGCGGTGAATGGTATGTTAGCCAATGTTGCTCATTTGTGTGCGTATGAACAACCCGTCTGCGTATAAAACGCCCTCACGCAGTATAATAATGCCCTTGCACATTTTTAACACAAGGGACTTTTTTTTTTTTGTCCATATCCCCGCCCACCCTTATATCGCTTCATGCTCAGTGTACTCTCCTGGGGGAAAAAGCATTCGAGGGATTACGCGATAAAGCCGATTTTCTTCTCCATCTAGGAACGTAACTTGAAATCGAGGACTAGCAATTTACACTTGGCCTTGCGAACTTTCCAGCGCATTCCTCACTTTCAGCGTGCGCGAGTCCGAATTACTCAGCTTCTTTCGCCGAGCACGTGCACCGTATACTGTTGCTTACGAATGCGCGTATACGAAAGACACGCATACGAAACCGTCAACATCAAGTCTTGGCCGTACTTGATGTTGACGAGTTCCGAGTTATAATAGTATACGCAGTTTCGAGCGGATCGGGCGATTCCGTATGCGCTGTTTGTTCGCGCATGATCGCGTCGTAGCGGTAAATCTCGCTCCGTGCAGGAACGTATACCAATAGTCGTGAAACGTGCGTTTCTTCCGTAGTGCGCAGGCACTCGTCATATAGCCCCCGCTATCGCCGGGGCGCAGATGTGCGCACGCCGTGCTTCTCGGTATAGCGCGGCGGTGATGCATCACGCCCAACGGCGGGTGGGCCAAGGAGCCGAGCGCTGCTGTGTATAGAGCTGCTCGCATGAGCTCTCGACTTTCGTAATCGTCGAGCTCCATTTCACACGAATTTTGTCCGGGAAAGGTGTATACGTGCGTTTTATAGCAGGCGCGCGCCATACGGGTGGGCAGGGGGCCTTGCTTTTCTTTTTTGTTGTTGTTGTTGTTAGTTTGTTTTTGTCCTCAACGAACACTCGACGTTCGGTCGGCTCTCCTACAGCGGTATATGCATTTCTTTGGTTGAGGTGAAAGGGACGTGCGTGTATTTTTCTCGGCTCTGTTGTGTTGCATGTTCATTTCGAAGACAGCGGCGTTTGAGAGGCAGAGCTCTGAATAGGTGCCGATCCACGACTTTGTTTATGCGAGATATAAACCTCCATTCGCTTTAAACGCTCGTATGCTCGCGCCTTTATGAATTTCGTGGATGCTCACTGTGTGATTGCATGCATGGAATGAACGACAAATTTTTTGTAGACGTTATTCGTAGCCTCACAAAAAGAGAGAGAGAGAAATCAAAGCCCCTTTCTCAAAGAAAGATGGTTGAACGCGAAGCTTTCCCCCAATACAAACTGAACCAAAGTCCAAAGCCAAACGACCACGCAACGAACGCAAGAAATGCGGAGCGACCTGATGATGTGCATGTGTGATTTGATTGCTTGTTTACGATTGTATTTTTTTAACGTTGAAGTTGAATGAAGACACATTTCGTTAAGTTGCATAGCCATTATCATGTAGCCGTTGATTACACGCACACACTCGCACTTTCACGGACGCCTCTACACTTGCACAGTGTCGCCTTGTGATCGCTGTGGTGGACGGTCAGAGGCTCTGCCATCGTAATGTGGCACAGCTTGCTTGCAAACCTGAGAGAGAGAGAGAGAGAGAGAGAGAGAGAGAATTTTATTTATCCCATCTTAAAGGGAAAGGAAGTGCGGGATGAGATCAATGCAGGAACGGCGTTACGTCGCGCGCCTCTGTAGCGTCGTCAGTTTGAACGAGTAACGATCTAGGATGAAGCTCTGGATCCGTTTGCCGGGCTCTTTCGCCACATCGATGTTTAAGTCACCGCACACGAGGATCGGCTTACTATTTGGCTTTAAGGTCTTCACCGTTTCTTCCAGGAACGTTTCCGCGTCACAACGAGACGTGTTCGGTCCGATGTACACGCTGACGGTCACAAGACCAGTAGGCATCTCGACTGCACAAGCGTCTCCCACATGGCTTCTGCATGCCGTTGCCGATAAACGAGATGGGTCTCACGGGCACCATCGCGCTCGCGCTTACGTCCTTTTTCACTTTTTGTTTCTTTCTTAGGCAGGGGGGGGGGGGGGGGGGCGTGGTCTGGGAGAGTTGATGAACCTGTTTAATCGCACACTCAATATGTCAGGAAATATGCTTGTGCACTTTGCTCAGTGTTTACTGTATTCAACTATGTTTACTGTATTCAACCGTAAGCTCGACGGCTGGGTTGAGACGCTTCCGCGTGCAAAGTTTAAGCATCTGTCGTTCGTTGGTTGCCACAAGGTCGTCACAAATCGGCACCTGTTTGCCAACGCTGTGTCCTTTCTCGTGCATACCGATGCGCACAAGTGTGTGTGGCGTGTCTTCATGCCGCTCCAACCGCCCTCCATACTTTTCTCTGACTCTCCCCCCTTTTTTTGCTTGCTTGCTTGCTTGCGAGAAATACCGGGTGCTGCGTTATCTGACGATCCATTTAATTTTCGATTCCGTTCATCCTTTTTCATTGGCTCCGGACATTGCGCTGGCGCTGACGCGCCGCCGTTATCGGTGGATTAGGTCACTCTGCGGAACGCGCGATAAGGAATTTATATACATGGCAAAAAGGAACGTCATATAACGCGGGCCCAGGAAGAGTGGAATTTTAACGTGGCTCGTGTTTGTCGGATATCATTTAGGACGGGCTCCACAAGTTTCAAAAGTGCTGTCGGTCCCCCCCCCCCCCCCCTCTGCGGCAATCTTCAGAGGGGTCTCTGGAAAAGTGGTGGATGTCGCAAGCTTTTCTCCCCCGAAAGGCGATAACGTTGTCAGCTTCTTTGACTTATCTACTGGCCCGGAACACGGGGTGGCTGAGGCGGCGAAGGGGAGTCAAGATGCCGACTGGCGCGGGTGGCGTTGTGTCACTGGAAACACTTGAGGAGCGCTCCGGTGGGGGCGAGGGTGGAGATGGGGATTCGGGTGTGACGCCTCTTCCCGCGGCGCCTACTGGTTCTTTACGACCTTCTTTTCCTCTCTCTCTCTCTTCTCATCGTCTGCTCCCGCTGAGTGCGCTGTGCCGCGTACTCGGAACCGCGCGCGCTCCTGCGCTTCCACTGATGCAGCTGCGTAGCGGCGGCGGCTAGCGGGCATGTGGCTTGGCTTCGTCGTCCCTGTTTGCGCGCTGCCGTGGCGACGGTCGCGCACCGCAGCGCAGCCGCCGCTTCTTGCACTGATCTGCTTCGGAACGGCGCGCGTTCCCGGAAGCGGCGAATTCGGGGAACGCTGCCTTTTTTTTATCCCCCGGTGTCCGCGAGCTCCGCGTTCTTTTCGCGGACGGCTGGAGAGCCTCCGAGAAAAAAAAGAAGCGGCTGTTCCTCTTCGTCGAGAGGGTCAGTCAGTAGCGCGGGACCACCACTTGCTCGATGGAAGAGAGCAGCCCTGCAGACCGCGTTGCTTGCGCGTTTGCAGCGATACTCAGGCGGCTGGTATATCTGTATATATATGGGCACAAGAACGATAACGTTGTAGATTGATTACCCTGCAAGCACAATATTGCAATGGGACAGAGATATGGAGGGGGAATGGTGTATATGCTCGCTTGGCGCTATAAATGTGGTTATATTTAGGTTTCCGAAGCTGTTGCGCAGTTGCGCTTCGGTCTCGAATGCCTCTTTTCGCAGAACGAACGACGGCTCCGTTGGAATAGAAGCCCTGCAGTTTGTCCATTGCGCGTTCGAAAAAGTATGGCGCTTTCTTTTCCACGTGTATACGCATAGGCGTCGTCGTTCGTGCAGGAAGCCTCGTTGACGGACACCCGTAACCGTCAGTTCTGTTGTGGCCTGGTTCGTTGCGTGTAGTGTTGAATGCGTTTTCCGCATTTATTGCTTGCGTAACTGACACGTTCGAGGCCGTCGCTCTTGGTCATCGCTTTGTATTATCTCGCTCTTGATGTGTGTGTGTGTGTGTGTCGTCAAATGTTATTGTTCTTTTTATTGTGGCCTCAACACCCGGCGCACTTAGCTTTGTCACTCGTTCTGCTTTGTCTTCCTCTTCTTGCCCTTCCGTTCACTGTCTGAACCTTCCAGTGGCGCGAACACAGAAGTGCAGAACGCCCGATCGTACTCGTAAGGCGCGCTCCTCTCTTCCGAGGCCTTAAAAGCTTGAGTGCCCGCGCTATATAGACAGAATAAGACAGGCAGGCGTGACTTGTTCGATACGTCCGGAGGAAAGACTCGCGGGCGTGTGTGTACAAACAAATGACGCGGGAGTGTGTGTGTGTGTGTGTGTGTGTGTGTGTGTGTGTGTGTGTGTGTGTGTGTGTTTGTGTGTGTGTTTGTGTGTGTGTTTGTGTGTGTGTGTGTTTTCATTTGCGCAGCAGTGCCGGTAGCAGCCGCCCGCGTTTCTGCGCGACCCCGTTGTGTCTAGCCGATGCCAGCAGCGCCAGCGGCGTCGTGAATGGAACGTGACGCGTCCACAAGCGTTGTGTCACAACTAGGTCCTCTTTGTTGCATTAGATGCGGCGCGGCGGCTATCTCGCCGACCCGTCAGTATTGTGCATCAAGTCCGCGCGGACTGCTGGCTCGCACGCACGTCCGCCTCCGCAGTGCGATCCTTTCTTTCTCTGCTGCTGCCGACTGTGGTGCGATTCGTTGGTGCGTTACGGGTCAAGTGGCCCTCGCGCGCTCGATGCATTTCGCCCGCCTGTCTCTTGCGGTTGCAATCGGCGCACACTTCCTATATAGCGTTTTGCTTGGTTGCATGCCGGCAGAAGCGCCGGCCACTTGTCTGGTCGAGCGCGCTAATCTGCGCGGACAGCTGAATGCAGAACGGAAGCGTTTTGCCGTCTTCCGCCTACGGCTCGCTGTTGCCGCTGGCGTTTGACGGCGTGTGCCCTTTGATGATTTGGTGCTGACAAATCTTTGAAGACTGGCGCCACTCGTCATGCGCGCTTCGGCACTGCCCGCTATACGTTTCCGCATCTGTGCTTGCGGCTAGCGCTGGAGGTGCGAGGCCTCCGACGTTTTTCGTGCTGCTGAGGCAGCGGGCAAGCCGTTTGAAGCTTCACAAAAGAACGGAAGGCGCTGCATGTATACTGTGTGCCGCCACAGTGGGATTCACGAAACCCTTCCTCTAGCCACTATACCTACATGCGTATTCACTCAAAGGTTTTCACTGTTACTTAGTTTCACTTTCAGTTTCTGATGAGCAATGTGTTCTTTACTTCAATGGGGGTGGGGGAGGTGTCGAAGTTCCACGCATTACTAACACACCCGGCAAAGATTTCCGCAGTTTTGGAGGAAGACGAGCTTGGAAAGGACGCTTCTACGAAAACCAAAACTTGAACTCGCAAGCAACGCTTTCAGTTCTTAAGTCCTCCCCATTTGGTGCCAATACTCATTCGAGCGCTCCAAGCTTGCGTAGCATCTTTTCTGCTATATTTTTCTTTTCTCGTTTTGCAACTACCGCATTCCTTTGCTTTTCTTTACACTTGGTCCGCTGCTGAAGATTTAGTAAACGGGCGCCGTCTGCCTTTTCAGCGGATGCCGTCGTTGTGCGCCCGTTTCGTTCGCGCTCAGTTCTCCCTCCCTGCGTCTCAGCTGGTTGCGACAGCGCTCCAAGGCGAAGAAGCGTGAAAACGCCTTGCCGAGGGGGACACGGCGCGACTAGGTGTCTTTCGCGCCCTTTTGAATGCAGATACGCATGCGCGTTATATACATACGCATGCGCGTTTATTCTCACGTCGTGCGCATATCCGCGTAGAGCAAGTTGCGCGGGAGCTATAGCTGCGACGACGAGGAGCGCGATTCGTGAATTACGCAGCGTCAACTGCGCAAGCTCGCGTTGGCTGATTGCGCCAGCCGAACTTCGCATACGTCTTTCACCACTCCACACCGCGTCAACCGCGTGGCTCGTGAAGCAATGCGCAGCGACAGCAGCATATATCGCTTCGCGGGAGTCGTCACCTCGTGAATAACCGTAGTGGTTTTTTTTTCCTGCTTTTTTTCCTTTTGCTTGCTTTGTGAGCGTGGAGAGCTCGGGGCCCCATGCGTCTCCTCGCGCTTCCCTCCCCAATTTCCCGGTGTGAATTTCATAAACAACACTTCTGTGTCGGCCGCGGGTCGGAGTAGCCTTCACAAACTCGTACAGATGTCGCTTCGGAATGTCTGACTCACTCATGTATGCTAAGTGAAGATGTGAATGTACTGTCGATCACCTCACCCGCCACTGTTCCCGTTTTGACGAACAACGCTAGACTTTCAAGTGTGGCTCTAGAAGACTTGACGATCGACCTTTTGCCGAAGCAAAAAACCTGGAAGCGTATAGCCTCGCAACTCATTAACACATAAAGCTGATGCACAAGAGCTCTTCTGTAGTGCACTCTTAGGCAAAGCTACACCCTTTGTGGTGTATCTCTGCCACACAACAATAATAGTCATCTGCCTTGCTTGCGTTTCCTTTCGTGAAAACGCCGCGCCCGCTACTTCCCTGTCGGGAATGCTATGCCATGCTGATAACGCGCGTGCCGTTTGTTACTGGAAAGTACCGGGCTCGCCGCGTTAAAGAAAGTAAAGGCGCGCAAGACAGATGACGATTATTGTTGTGTGGTAAAAGGGTGTAATTTTGCTTAAGAGTGTACGTGAAGGCGACAGACGTATACGTGAGTACACGACTCTAGAAACGCTGAACACCGCGCGCGCACACACACGCACACACGCACACACACACACACACACACACACACACACACACACACACACACACACACACACACACACACTATCTCTCTCTCTCTCCCTGCTCCATTCCCCTGCGTTTCAGGTGGCAGATTGGAGGCTCCATCATTTGAAGTGATTCTAAGCTTACTACCGCGCATATTTCATCCTCGGTTTTGTCCTCGTCAAAAAGTCGCGCTGCCCTACTTGTAATCACCCAGAGCCAACTAGCCCAACATTTGACGTTGCTAAGTTGCATTTCGAGTTAAGCTTCCTGCCTTTTACTTCCTTCTTACTCCTAATCTACTGACAATAGACATCCGCACTGCGCGCGCAGGGCCCACTCGTGTAGGGCCCTAGCATTCGCCATCCCACATATTTATTTACTCTTTCCAGACTCCGTAGGGCAGTGCATGCAGTCGGCGATACGCGTAGTGCGCGGGCGCTACACCCCCCCCCCCCCCTCTCCTTCTCACAGCACCGCTGTCTTAGTGACCGCGGGTCGTCGACCGCCGTGATGCTGACATGTTCGTGAGGGACTTGACATTTCCCGGTGAAGCGGTCGCGCAGCTCTCGTTGTTTAATACTCTTTCCTTTCGGTCTTTGTGGTTGTCGTTGCAGCGCTACTTCGATGCTCCAGAGGAGAAAAACCAGAGGAGTCCAGAGTAGGAAAAACTGGCCGTCTGAGGCGAAACTAAACAGATACAGCCTTGCTCGTTACGGCAATAGCATCATAACGTGATGCGTCTGTGTGCGTCTGCGTGCATGTGGTACACTTACATTGCTGCTGTAACATTCCAGCGAATCGCTATTGGTGTGAGATAACAAGAATCCATGCGTGTCTCTCAAAACGCATGGACGTTTGTCTTTAGAATAGCCTGCTGCCGGCGAATAGTTCTTGTTTTGTCAGGACCCGGCGCTGCTGAACAATTCGCCACGGTTATAGACATTGCAGTAAGCGTCGTTTCCTTCTAGCACTGCAGGATCGAAGAGTAATCTAATTGATTGATGACATTTACCAAACAAACGCCATCCAAGTGTGTCCGGGGCCGGGGAAGACGGTCCGTACCGACTGCTCGCTGGGCGCACTGCGTTTGCGGCCGCTCTGTGGTGCCCCAGGCCGCTATTTTCATGACGGTCGGGCGCGGCGCACCCCTTGTGGGGCACGTTGTGCGATGGTCACGTGAAAGCCCGCCCGGCCGCTTCCGATGACTCGTGGTGAGTTCGTTAAATATCGGGTGCCCGCATGGTGCCGTGTTGGTGGCGCGGGCAGGCGAACAAGTCGAGCAGGCTGCCCAGGCCGAGCGCGGAGTCAACGTTCGCTGTCCGCGAGCGCCTCTCCCGACGACTGCGATGCAAGACGAGGAAGAAGCCGCGCGAGCGAATATGCAGCGCAGGCTTGGAAGGCCGGCGGGGGGTCGGTCGCTCAGCTGCGGCGAGGCGCGGTCGGCTTGCAAGGTCGCTCCTCTCTCTCTCTCTCTCCTCACCTACCAACCACGAGGAAAGCATCCACAGCTTGTTCCTGCTCCCCTCGCCACGCGCGCGTGTGTGTTTGGGGGAGTGTTTCCCTCTCCGCGCCGGCAAAGCGGGCTGGGGCGAAGCCGCCGGGACGGCCCACTGCAGACCGGTGCGGCGCACGCGGTGGACGACTTTGCTGCCGGTGTTCGTGGCGGTCCCCCTCTTGTCGAGAAGAACGGCCGTTCTTTCTTTTGCCCGCCCGCGCACAGGATACGAGCGCCGTGTTTTCCCCCCACACCATCGACGTCGCAGCATCGGTCGACCGATTCCGCAGTTGCCGCGCTCTTTCGGAACGCCTGAGCAGCGCGCGCGCGCGCAGTCTTCCGCCGGTCCGCCGCCCCCGGTGAATCACGCGTGGAACCACTTTCTACTGCTTCCACTTCCTCGGCAATCCGCAGAGAGGACGCCTCGGGCCTGCTCGCCAGCAGCCAGCGCGTCGGGAGCCGCCGGAACTCTGCGCCCGGCGGGAAGCAGAGGGCAGCTGCGAGCTCGTCGTCTCACTTGACGTCTTCTGATGACGGGAAGTGCGCCGGAGAGGAGCGCATAGGGGGGCGTCTTTCCTCGGCTGCGCCCACGGCGCGAAGAACGGAGTGATTGGTGAAGCCACCCTGAAGCCGGCCGGACGTTGCGGGGAGGTGTGTGTGCGCGTGCTCGCGACAGTGACACGGATTCTTCTCATCCCTCGTTCGTCCAGAAAGAGAGGGGTGACGTCGTATACACGCCGGTGCGGTGGTACCGTGTCGCGAGCCGGCCAAAGCTGCACAGGTAAAGGCCACGGACTTTAGGCACGACCGCTCCCCCTCCCCCCCACCCCACCTGGATATTTCGTCCACGTCTGTTTTTTTAATCTATCCGTGTGTCGATACCACCATTTGTGCCAGCGCTCCTGCAGTGAGAGTGTACGTGGAGAAATCGCTACAAGTGCAGCGTCGGGAGACGCCAGCGTTGTCACAGGATTGATAGTTGCCGACGTCACCGCGCATCGTGACGGAGGTTCGTTCCGGGGACTGTGGTGCCCGGGCGTCGGCTCTCTCTGATCGCTCGCTGTTCTCCCCGCGCCGCGGGTGGTGACGAAGGCGCCCTGGAGGCCGATCCGCAGGGCGCCGAACTGGAGCCAGCCACGGACATGTTTCTCGTCTATCTGCGCGTGTTCGCCGAGAAATGCGGCCTGCTGGATTTCCTCAAGCTCTTCGTCTTCAGCCTAGCGTCGCGCAAGACGCCCGGCGCCGCCGTTCCGGAGGATAACCTAGAGGTAATCGCGCGATAGCGGCGCCGCTCGCTTGCACGCTTGGAAGAGCGTCGACATTCACGTCAGCGGGCTATGTGCATGCGTGACCCGATCTTCTTGTGCCTTTCTCTGTATCTTTCTTGTTGTGCCGATGTGACACGGGGCGGGGGGCTGTATAAACGTCAGCATAAATTATCTTTCCTTCACTTTATCATCTGTATTTTGTACGTCGGTGCTATTTATTATATTGTTTCCGGATGTCTTCAGGCTAAGTTAGTGATCTTGCGTCACGTGGCTCCCGGAATGGTGTGCGTGTGTCACGCGGCCAATCTGAACGGTGACATCGCGGCAGTTGGCGCAACAAAAGCCGCAAGCGATTATCGTGGTCGTCTAATTAACACGAGGCTGCACTCATTCCCGAAGCGAACTGCCGCGGTATCGCACCTCGCAGCTGTGCGTTAGCTTAAAGAGGATGCGGTTGAGTTCAGCGACCGCTTAGAGCGAGATGAAACCGCGGTCAGCCGATGCAGTTCCGGTTGTAGTCGGTCTACAAATTGGCCGACCTGTCGGGAAACGTCACCGCGGATGTCGGTCGACACGCGTGTCACCGAGCTCGAGAGAATGACCGTCGTTCGCTCGCCTACGCGTCACATGCGACCGGTGTAATACGAACATCGGATAGGACACCGTTCCTCGTGCGATTCGCTCTTTCGCAATCCTCTTTGCCCGACACGACCAGCTGCGACGGAGCCACAGCTGGACGCTGTCCCGCGGAGGGGCCTTTCTCGTTTCGCCTGCCAACGACAGTGCGATGAGGCGCGCGCGGATCGCGATTATATGCCGTTATGCGGAGCGAGGGAGGAAAGGGCAGCGCGCGGACCCGCTATTTATCTCGCCCGCGAGAAATGGCGTGTCCCCGCGTCTTCTCTGGCAGTTCTCTTATGTTGTGACCCGGAACGTCGGTCACCTGTCGTGTACGGAGGGGGGGGGGGGAAGGGGGGATCGCACGACGCAGCGTCACGCCGACTCCGTGCGAACGAGCTAACCTCGGTGCGGAGAGGACGTGTGTGCGTGTGTGTGACCGGCCTGCTGTCGCGATTGCGAAGAGCACGGCACCGACGTTTGATGGGAAGGAAGGACGGGGAGACCGCGCCTTGTTGCGACCCGCGCGTGATTGCCTTGCTCGTTTGCGACCTCTCCCTCGCAGTGTTCGCGAAGACGCGCGGGCTTGCGTCGGGGACTCTGGAGAGCATCTGACGCGTGCGCGGCCGGCCCGTGATGCAACGCCGACGCGACGCCCTTTGCTTCGAAGCGCGCCAGTGTTTCCATTGGCGACATCTGCTGTGCCGCGCTATATAGACTCCCTATCGCGGACTTGCAATGATCTCGTGTGAATCCTACCTTAGATTGAGTTCGTGCGACGCCGAGCTCCGTGGCCGCACCATTTATCCGCGCATCCGCCCGAACGTGTTCAGTTTGCGCAGGACGAACGTCACCATGCTTTGTCGCCAAAAAAAAAAAAATAGTAATATAGAGAATGCAACTGTCACGTTTTGTCGCTTCGCTTGTGAACGTACACTGCACGTAGGAAGAGCAGCTTCCCTACAGACATCTGCAGCAAGGTCTACTCAATATGAGTTTTAGCTGATAAAAAAAGAAACATCTGATAAGAGGATAGCATTCGTTGCCAGTGTAAATGCTGATTGCGCCAAATAATTAAAAAATCCGCCGCTTAAGACGAGGGCTGACGTACGTACCTGTTGTTAATTGCCCGCGGCGAGCAGCGGAATGAAAATATGACGCGCGAACTGGACATTGCGGTGACGTAACTGTCACGGGTTATATAGACCGTATATTTAGGACATATTTCATACGCTTTGTCTGTCCAACTGAACGGCCTACAATCCGTGTACGTTTATCGTCGACCACGCCATGTATCCCGATCGTTGCGTATGTTTCTTTTTTTTTTTTAACTGCTTACACACCCAACGTATTCGATTTTAGAAATGTATTTTTGTGCTTCGGGTTCCAGTACTTCGCGCCATATCTCGTTGTGCCGTTCACGCGATGTCTGAGGCTTCGTTTAACCGTATATTGCGCTCCGCTAACGCGGTCACTGTTTACCGGTACTCTCCATAGAACAGCGATGACCCTGAAATGTTGAACAATTAAAGACGCCTAAGACGGTTCAAACGTTTCGAGCATACGATTGCAGCTATAGATCGTCAATGCTGCTACATGCGTAGGAACCGCGCAAAGCATTCCAAGCACACAGTGGAAGCGTCGCACTTGTAAAATGTGTAATAAAGCCCGCGAGATTATTTACGTCGCTTTTCGAGAACGTGCCTACAACAAAATATGTAATCGGAGACGTCTTCTGGAGCACACCGTCCGGAGCCGTTTTTTTAATGAGAATACCCAGTGCTTCAAACACGCTCGTGATGCCTGCGTTAAAGGGACTGACAACCAATTTTCATGGTACGTATTTTTTTAATGCAATGGTAAGCCTACCGGTCATGCCGTGGAAGATTTTTTATCATTTTTTTTTAATCTGCAGTGAGGATGTGGTCGTTAACTAGATGCATACTGAAAAAGGTGAGCGCGATAGCGATTATACGCCGGCATTAGTGGGAGGCAGATGACAAGTGCGGCCGTAAGTGTGAGAAAGTATTATTGTGTTTATGAAGTCTATGTTCCTGCGATTAATGTTTTTCGAAGAGTTGAAGTATTTCTGCGATAATAGCTACGTGATTTCGCGGTTTCCTATCCAACTGCTTTGGTATATAACCACTCAAAACGAAACCAATCGGATCGAAACCGAAACGACGTTTTTACACGTGATATGCAGTTCAGCGTGTTGGCGTAGCCATGCGTGCGCTTTTGATTTCTGAAGCACAGAATAAATCGCAAGTCTCTAATCATATAGCTACTGAAATATTAAGCAATAATTACGTTGTTTAATAACAGCCAACTTACGTAGAGTGATCTCGTGGACTACATCCGGAGTACCAAGACCTTACCGCCAGGCCTCGCCACTTGCCGGTTTCTGAGTCTTTGCCACTTTAAAATCATAATTGCTACTGTAATCGCGAACAGCGTGCTGGATTCTGCCACTATAAATCATGGTCATTTCATTTCCATCAACGCCTCACAACAAATTCTGGCCAGTTCTCAGTCCCTTTAACCGCTACAAGCGCCATGTTGCATAACATTGTGTCGCCATTACCTTTACATTCCACCGTTCCGTACAAAGTTTGAAACCACCGCAGAAAAAAAAATGTCCTGATTGAGCCCAGTGTATACGTCCTCTGTGCCCTCGGCCCCAACAGATGGTTCGGATAGAGCAACGTCACGGTGCAGCGCGAGCAGCAAGCAGTGCGGTGCTGTCTAAATATTGCTCGCGGCGCGTGCCGATGACTGCGCGTTTCACAGAACGGGTAGGTGGGGGAGGGACCCCCCCCCCCCTCCGAGCGGTATTCCCCGAAACAAGCATGCAGGGAACCGTAGTGGAGCAAGTCTCGGATGTAGGCCAACTACGGTGGAGTTGCATGGGCGGACATGTACGCGCTCGACGTTCCCCGAATCTGACAACACTCGACGCGTTACTCATGATTTGAACCCGTGCGCGCGATATTTAGTGCCTTGCGTGTGTATATATATATATATATATATATATATATATATATATATATATATATATATATATGACGTGGGCAGGAGGTTGGAGACGGAGACAAGCATGGTCGCCCGAACACTGGCTCTATCCTTCGTCTGCCTCTTTCTCCACTATTGCACCGTACCGTACTATTGGGCGGTTCGTCTCTCTCTCTCTCTCTCTCTCTCTCTCTCTCTCTCTCTCTCTCTCACACACACACACACACACACACACACACACACACACACACACATATATATATATATATATATATATATATATATATATATATATATATATATATATATATATATATATATATATATATATATATATATATAAAATATTGCTCACGCCACCCTTGGCTCTCTCGAAGCTGTTTGGCCCGCTGCCATGCACGTCTCCCCTCGTTTTACTTTTTACTTCGCTCTTTATCGCACGAATCGTTTATGCATGTAATACATGTGTGTGCGTGCATATATGCCCGCGCATTGCCAGTATGCGCTGTCTGTGGCATGCGTCAGTATCGCATTGTCTATAGCAATATATGTGGCACGAGTGCCGTAATCGCGCTTTCCTATGCCGCTCCTTAGAGCGGGACCTTGCTTTTTATCGTATTCTTCCCTCTGTTTGGCAACTCTGTTTTGTTACGTTGCCGGTTTCATATCGTTTAAATTGCTCGCAACGCGAGTGCCTTTTAGGTGTTTGGGCAATCCGCACTTGCGAATAGCATCGACGGATCAGTCCAAACACGAACGCGCAGAGATGACTAATTTACCTCTACGTATACGTCAGGTAAACGTCCAGCTGGACTTCGCGCCCGTTAAAGATAGAGAAGCCGATGCGTCGCACGACGAACCCCTAAGCGCAGAGCGCAACTTAATTGGAATTCCTGGATATCGTTGTCATACGTTGGCTAATTAGGCACCGTTAGGAACGGCACATTAGCCGGAGGGCGGATGCCGGCGTCATTGACAAGGACAGCATTCCACTGAAGCTCCTTGCCAGCGTGAGCTTTGAAATGCTGACAAGTACGGCATTCTGGCAGGTTGGCGCGCCCATATTGCGAAGCGGTCGTGAACACCGAGCCTTCTCAAGTAACTATATGTCAGGGTCGCCATTGTCGGGGTTCGTCCTGAGATCGTGACGACGGTGCGGTTTCCAGGACGCTTACGACAAATTCCTCAAAAGGGCGTGTCTTTAAGAGTGGACTCCGAATGACGTGTAAATATGAGTAGCCTCTAATCCTGTTACTATATACATATACGAATGTAATCATTCTTGTAAACATGTGACGCTCGACTCGAACTGTGACCCTGAAATTCAACAGCATTCATTGTCTTTCGGGAAGTTGCACAATATCGGCTGCCAAGAGTGTCGATTAATGTGTGGAGAGAAAATTATTTCAGTTCTCTGCCTCCCGCTTCGACTGGCAAGTTATGAAGACGAGTATCTTCAGATAAGAGGTTCGCAATTCAAAGCATGCGAAAACGAAGCCTTCTCGGAGTATACGTTGTCGTGCCACAGCAGTTTTCTGTTCATTCCTAAAGCCTATGCCGGCGTCGCGCGCGTCAGTCTTTTTCGAGAAATATTCTCAGGAATTCCGCGCGCGAAAAAAACCTATATTATATATATATAATATAGGTCGGTCGCCGTGCCCTGCGGGCAGATCTGTTGCACACCCGTCGTGAACGAAGCTGGGGAAAGCGAGTATCCTTGTCCCACTCAAACCCTGAATATTAGGGGTAACGTCCTACATCGCGGCCCAGTACGCGTCCGACGGCTTTATCGGGTCTCGCCAGCAGTGCGCTTCAAACGTTTTAGCAAATACAGCAGCAGCTATACTCTGTACGACGATATGCAGTTATATCGGCAAATCTTCAGGCACAGAACAGGGCTTGACTGACGCAAGGTATGTAGTTTTCTTGGAGAGGGCAATGGAGTGATGAAATAGCAGAGGTCACGCAGTGAACACTATGCTGCTGCTGCTGATTATGATGATGATGATTGGCGCTACGTGCATATCCAGCCCGCATAAGCAAAACTACCTGTGTTTAAGGCTGGGCAAGTCACCAGGTGGTTCGGATCCCGCCTATAAAAGATTGCTTGGTGCTATTATAATAGCCACCATTAATTAAAGATGATGTCACTGCAAGTTGCTCTGAACGGTAACGCCCTGGCTGGTTGCAACGAACAGCAGTACGGGCCGTTTCTGTAGGTCCGCTCGTCACGGACGTGGGTCGATGTCCGATCGGAAACCTGCTGCCCCTTGCGGTTCAACTCCGATCCTGCTGGGCGGATGGCGAGGGGTCCGTGGCGTCCCTAACGCGCAGCCTCGCGTATTGTATGCCGCACCGCCTGACCCGTCCGGCCGGTCGGACGCGTGCCACGTGCGGACATCGACGTATGCAAAGCAGCGCGAAGTGACCCTCGCGTATATGTGGCCTGAGCGACAGCCCCGTTCGATTCCGCGCCTCCTCGCAGGCACCCCCCGCTGCCCAGCCCGCCGCTGCACATGCACTGCCCGACACAGAGAGAGAGAGAGAGAGAGAGAGAGAGAGAGAGAGAGAGAGAGAGTGCATTGCGCCGCTATCGATGTCGGAAGTCGAATGAAGAGCAGCTCGAACGCCACTCACTCTCCTGACGCGGCGGTCGAAAGGCTGGCTAAAGAGACTTGAGAACCCTAAAACAAGAAGCGAGCCGAACCAAGGGGAAGGAGCGCGAAAGGGTTGTGCATTCGTGTTTGTATGTGTGCTTGTTCGCGCTACGTGCGCTGCATGCGCGGCGGCTGCAGTGGTCTGCCCTTGCCGGCTGGCGTCTGACTGGTCCTGTAGCGCCCGCGAGGTCGGTGTCCCGGCGCCGGCGTTGGCCACTGATCCGCTTTCTGTTCCTCGCTCTTGCTCTTCTTTCTCGCCTTCCGAGCCAAAGGGCGTGTGTGCGTCCTGCAGGCTTGCGGCGCGGCAGTGCAGCGCGGTGTGTACGCAGAGGCAGCACGTTTTATTGGCGCCCCCAGGGCCGCCCCTCCTTGTGGCGAAGCGAAGGCGCGACCAAGGACGCCCACGTCTGGCGCGCGCTTTGCCGGTCGGGCGAGGCAATGCCGCCTCACGGCTAACGAGCCGCGCGCGCACTCGTAGTGCGGAGCTGGGGAAAGACACACACACAAAAAAAAAAAACAGGGTGCAGAAAGGCCGCGCTTTGTTCCTCTTTTCTCCGCGGTTGGGCCTCAGCTGCGCGCGACCTCCTTTGCGGCGCAGTGGCGGCGGCCGCGCTGGAAATCGTTGGGCACCTGCTGCGCTTTTCTTCTCCCTTTTTGAGGGGCGGAAGTGGGCTTATCGTCTCGTCGCATTCGAGTAAGTTGATCGCCGGCTGTTGCGCGCGCGTGCTTGTGCCCGCAGTTTCGGCAGGTGTCGGCGGCGGAATGTTGTGCGCCTCCGAGATTTTGTCACGCGTCCGCGCCAGCTGGTCGGGGAAGTACCCGACGTCTTTTGGCATCGCTACTTCGTCGTGGACTGTTGAGGAACCCCCGAGAACTGATATCTGCAGACCTCGCGCCGCTCGCTCGCTTTTAACAAAAGTTATCATAAACAGTCACTAGGACTCTGCATTACTACAAACCGTGCGCGCGGCGCGCCCGATCATCTCAATGTGCAACGATTGCCTCGCGCCGTTCGGGGAAGGAAAATAAAAATAGCGATTGTGTTCGTTATCATTTGCGAAGCGTCCGACGTATACCTGCGTCGTCCTCGTCCCTCATCCTTTCTCATTGCGGTGTCAGTGCTCTGTTGCAAAGTGGAACGCAATTTTCGGATCGCGCTCATGTCCCCCCCCCCCCCCCCCCCAGAAAGAAGCTCGGTAGCCGCAGAGAGAAAGCGCATCGGCGCCTCCACCCTGACCTCCCCCCCCCCCTTCGACTCGTTTAGATTATTTCACCCTCCGAGCCTCCACCGCCTCATTTTCGTCGAGCCCCCGTTTTGGAGCTACCGATGTCTGCTGCGATAAAAAGCGAGGGCATGTACGTATACCTGCACCAATGCGTAATTATCTTCGGCCGCCACTGACCGGCGTTCAGCGATTCGGGACGCACTCTCAATTTCATTTTTTCTCTCATCTATTACCCAGAGCTGTACGAAGTTAACGAGGGGGAGGGAATTGCGAGGGAAAGGGTGATTCTCCTTTCCTCAGTGCGTGTATCGAGCAGCAGTCACCGGTGTAACATAGCCGCTTCGAAACACTTCGTAGCACTCTCCTCACTCGCTTTGTGGATCGCTTTTTAAGCGAGGCAGAATGGTCTCCTCAAAAGTGCGTAGAGAAACCGCGGAAGGCCTTTAGAATGCGGGGAAAGAAATGGACGAAGGCATAGGAATGGAGTACGCAGTTGGCCCGAATACATTTGCGGATGCTCTGCAATAGAGATTAGACCGAAGGAACGGCCGCGAAGACACTCGCATAAAGTGGGCGAGAAGCGTCGCGAGTTTATTAACCCGCCTTTCGCGTAACGAGCTGGGAGGTGCGGTTAGTCCACTTTTATCATTCTACCCCATTTTTTTTTGTTCTTTTACGTTCACGAAGCGTGTTTCTAGCACACGCTTTTCGCCCGTTTTGCGCGTCCGCCCCATTTTAGGGAAGCCCCCCCGTGGACGGAGCGGCTGCCGCAGCATCGTTCTGGTCGTTTGTGCTGCACACGCTCTCGTTTCGACGTGGGGAGAGAGTCATCACGGCGGTGCCGCCGGGTGTGTTTATAACGGCCGCGTCGCCCTCTAAGTGTCTTTCCGCCGAAATGAATTTAACGATGCGACTGAAGCAGTGCGACTGCGCTCATGTATACGTAGCACTTCTCGGCCGGGGAGAGAAACGGTTATGTTTTCTGGTCGCGTGCACTTGACCGCGTTTCTTCTCTCTTCTTCTTCTTTCCTTTTGTTTATTTATTTCTGTTTTACTCGGTCTTTTGTTGTTTCCTTTTGCTGTTGCAATCGTCGAGGTTTGTCTCTCCCTCCCTCTCTCTGTCTGCCTGCCTGTAAGTGTTTCAGCGTCCGCACTGGAACGTGTTCTTGCGGGTGCTCGCCGGACCCAAACGGCGTGACGAATAAGGCGCGCCCAGCAAAGAGAACCAGTGCGTAATGAAGGGGAAAACTACACTGCGAGAAATTTTATTTATTTATTCTCTACCTCCTCGCGGCACTACTAAGCTGGCTCCGCCGCCATATAGCGAAGCCGGTCAGTAGAGCGGAGCGGAGCGATGTCGATCACGGCCGAGTTAAGGCAGTCTGTATTTTTAATATTTTTTTCCTTCGTCTTTTTCTCTTTATTCTTTTTCTAGAAGTTTGTTGGTTTATCTCTCTCCTCTTTTTCCGCAGTTCTTGAAAACCACACGACGTGGGTGTACGCGATCACCAACGCACGTGCGGGGCCCTTTTCGTGCACGCTTCAGTACACCGGCCGCATGGCGAGAACGGAAAGGGACCAAACGATTTTTTTTTTTTTTTTGTTAACGATCTTGCGTCATTCGTTTCCACACCTGGAGAACGAGTTATCTGTTCTTATTTCGGGCTTTTGTAAGTCCTCTGTCAGCTCGAGGACGCTCGCGTGTTTGCATCTGCACGCCCTGTTGTACGAACGCCGTAGATGCTGTTGCCCTCGATCTGCGGTCGCGGGCACATTCGCGTTCGTTACGCTCCGTGCACTTGCATTTGCAGAGCGCGCCCGTGCATGCATCGCCCGTTGTGAGGGGACAGGGGTGTGTGAGTCAATCCTGGCGACCGAGACGTTTAAACCGAAATCTGTATTGTGAAACATAGTTCCAGCGCACATTTGAACAAGGACGAGGCGAGAAAGACAACACGTGTTGTCTTCTCGCCTCGTCCTTGTTCAAATGTGCGCTGGAACTATGTTTCACAATGCTAATCATAACCAACTAGCCCAGCTGTCCATACTTAGCGAAACCTGTAGCTGGTCGCGTACAATGACTCGCGGCCCTGCAGCTGTACACGTATATACCGCGCTACCGAAAGGTTTACCGTGCGGCCGTCGGGCA
This sequence comes from Dermacentor albipictus, assembly GCF_038994185.2. NCBI lineage: Eukaryota > Metazoa > Arthropoda > Arachnida > Ixodida > Ixodidae > Dermacentor > Dermacentor albipictus. Next base: position 421,306,305 of record NC_091821.1, read on the forward strand.
ATTTTTTTTCCGCGCTGCAATGCAGCGTGGCCAAAACTGTCCGATGTGTTGAAGAGCCTTACCGTATGCACGTATAGACGCATTTGACGGTCGCGTCACTTGCAGTAATAGTTGACGACTCCTAAACACAAGGCTCGTCCAGCGAAAGCGCGCTTGCTGGTCTCGCCGAGACCGTTGACATGTACGCTGTCAATGCAGAAAGCGAACGCGTGGTGAACTCCTCGTCTCGTTTCTATAGAAGACGGCACACGTTGAACGTGACATGGCCGCGGCACGTTTGGAGCACGACGGAAATTGACGGATATAAGACACGCGCCGTCGCGAGTCGGCGTGGTCACTGGCTTGGTGAGCGTGTACCTTTACCCGCGCTGAGGCGCATGGGAAATGTGTGCAGCATACTATACTGTAATAGTAAAGCTTGCTGGAACGCTAACGCGTGTGACGTCGGTACACGGCCCTGGGAAACGCCGAGGGCTCTCTTCCGGCGAACTCGGGGAGCGCGTACCCGTGGCGGTCTGTGATCGAAGGACGCGTCCGACGTTGCCGTCGCTCACGTGCCACTCCTCTTGCGCGTACGCGTCATCCCGCGCTCGCTCTTGTCGCGCCGCCCCGTTCGGTCTCGTTGTTAACCCGCTACGGCGTTGACGTTATCGGTCTTGGCCGGTTTGTGCGCCTGCTCGCTCGCGCGCCCCTGCCTGCCTGCCTCTGGGGAGCGGCCGCAGTCGGTGCGTCGTGCACGGGCCGCCGGCGGATGTTGCTGCTTCGCGTCCGCGGCAGGTGGCTCGTCGACGCCGTGCGCTCGTCGTTGGCATCGTTCCTGCCGTGCAGCAGCAGCGGGCTCGCGATGCCGCCACTGGCTGTGCCTGCGGCAGCCGTCGCTGCTGCCGTTGCCGACGTGAGTGCCGTTCTTCCGCGCTCGTCCCGCCGCCTTCTTAAGCTTTTTGCAGTTGCTCGTCTATGTTTGCGTATATTGACGCCAAAAAGCAGTGAAGAGTTTAAACTTAACCTCTGTGTTTCGAGTTGAGGTAAATGTATTTAATTTGTTTGTTTTTTAAAATATTGTATAGGTATGTATTGAGACGTAATTTTGGATACATCAGGAGCCTGCCGGGAAGAGTTGATTGAGTGATTGTTTTTTAATTATATTTTACATGCACAAGCAACACTTGTGATATGGGAGACGCCTTGGTGAAAGGTTTCGGATCAATTTTGACCAACTGGGGTTCTTTAACCTGCACCCAGCTCTCTTAAGAACGCGAGCGTTCTTGCGTTTCGCCTACATAGAAGTGCGACCGGTAACAGAGCCTGTGATATCGTGCTCAGCAACAACATCTCATAGACACTGCCACAACAGTAGGTTGTGGCAGTGTAGGTTGTGGCATTCTTTCAATGCGAGTTGACGTGATGAACCGAGCAATCTCTTTCTGGGCCCACATCCTACAACGTGTCGAATTGGGCGGACCCCAACAACATGGATGTGGATTTCAGCGATGGCTTGGCAGGCGGATTACGTATGCGAAGAGCTCAGGATTTCTGTCAGCTTGGTCTCCGTCGCGGTATACGCTCATTTCTGTCGTGCGTCGTGCAGTCCGTTCGCCGGTATATGTCTGTTGTTTAAGACCGGTCGCCCCTGTCACAGGGTCTTCAGTGTTATTTTCAAAGAAAGAGCGTCTTACGGCATCGTGTCCATGCTTATTAGACTCTCTGCCACGCCATGGTTGACTAATGTATAGAAATATACAGATAGCTTGCACGTGACGTCACTGACGCGACTTCTCATCGTGCTTGTACGTAAACGGCCACACCGACATCAGCGCACGTTATCACGCGTACATCGTTTTGCTTTTTGTACGGTGACCGTTTTTAACCGGGTTATCACTTTGTCGCTCGCTACAAGACGCTCCTGTCGTGCTATCAAGTTTCCTGTTTACGCAGCTTTTCGACTCGTTGGTACCCTGTCGGATATCGACAGTGATGACGTCAATTCAAGCCATCTATATTTCGCGGTCTGTCTAGAGGCTCCTGACCCCACAGTTTCGGGAACACTGCTGTATGGGTCCCTTATCGCCTTGCACTGAAATAGGTACGAAACGAAGCTTACCCGTTAGTGATGGCTGTGCTCTTGATTCGTGTTCATTCAGCTTGCTACATTCCGAATACCTGGAGTACGCCTCGAAATGCTTTCAAATCATAACGCACATAGCTTTGTTCTGCACTCGTCTGGTTTGATACTGAAATCTGTTGTCGTCGTTGTTGGGTCCAAAAAAAAAAGGAAAAACGCAATAGGACGAAGGGAATATCACTAAATTTCTGTACTATCTGCTTCTTCCCCTTCTACTTCAGTGCCACAGTATGCGACCGATTTTTCTTTCGTTTTGCTTGCCTCGTATTTCTCCTCCGCTTCACTCTTGCTCTAAGCCGACTCCTTTTCTATCGGTCACGTCACATGCATTATCCGCTGCCACCTTCATGTATGTTCTGCGTCGGCTGTCAGACTGAAACCGAACGTTAAAGATTGAAAACAATGCATTTATAACTGCCTGACATTATTAAGCACCAACTGGAAGAATCAAACATCGAATCTATTTGAACTGGCACATTCGGCGCACGCCTACCCGAAAGCTCTCCACCCCATCTCCTTCTTCTGCAGGAGAAGCAATAAACGCGCATAAGGTGTGCTCACTTTAAATATGATGGCGACTGTACTTCGGCGGCACGTATTACCAATCGCTTCTCGCACCTCCTCCCGTGTATTTCATTCTGCCGAGAGCTACCTCCCACCTGGCGTGGTGACAAACGCGGGCAAGGGTATTACAAGAGGAACGTAGATTCACATCTGCACGTATTAAAAAATAAATAAAAGACGGACACGTAAATTTGTACAGGCGCGCGGCCACTGCTAGCGGGAACACGGGAACGCGTGGCAGCGCCTCGTGAAGTCTTGGCAGACGACTCGCCATAGCAGACGACTCGCCTGGCTATTTTTTTTTTTTTCGCCAATCAATCGACTGCGGCTGCGTCGCAAGACTTCATGCGTCGCCGGTGGCGGCGGCGCATTGCGCGGAGCATCCCACGGGATCCCGTGTTCCCGCTAGCAGTGGCCGTGCCTGTACATGCGTCAATTTGCGCCCCTCTGTTAATAGCTATATGCTTCACCAACTAGGCGAACGAGAAATGTTCCCGAAGCGCGAACAATTTGCGCGGCTTCCGCCTCGACGGGGTATTTCCAGTACGTTGCCGCGACCGCGCGACAGGCTCCGGGCACTTATATACGTCACGGCGGAAGCGCGAAGACCGCCGCGAGTTGCCACCTTCGCGCACCGTCCGGGAAGCGTCTGCTCGTCCCCTGCGCGCCGGTGTGCGGATGGATGTTTGACGTGTTCGGCCTTGCATTGCACGCTTATCTCTCTCAAATGGCCGTCTGTCATATCGCGCGTCAGCGTAGCTGCGCGCGATTTTCGTCGTCAACGGGGAGAGCAGCTATAGATTGCGCCTGTCGTTGGGGCGTCAAAGTTATCTGGGCCGCGAGCCTATAGTATGTATCTCTACATATCGTGGCCGCCCCATTGAGAATTGTTTGCGCGGAAGAGTGACTCATTTCAGCTGTTGGAGATGTATGCACTCTTTCGCGTACTTCTGCGGCGCAGATTCGCTGACGTCGCCTTATGTGCGCGTGCTCGCGCTGATGCCGCTTCGCTCGAGGCAACTGCCGCGATATTTGTGGGGGGAAAGCGTTAACGGCAAAGGAATGTCGATGGCGGTCTTTTCTCGCTATTCAGAAAGCGCATTTGACGCGCCTTTTGTCCCGTCTAATTAAGCGACGTCCAGTCCAGTTTGTGCTTTCACAGGCGTTCCGTGAACACCCGTACGCAAGCATATGTGTATATATATGTTCGCTATTTGCCTCCCTGCTGCACCCAAGCAACCGTGCTGCTTTGACCAATGTCTCGTCCGTTCGTGCCTATGAGACGCCTTAAGAGAAATATGGGCTTGCTTTTAACGAGCTGCGAGTTCGGGGAGAGAAAAAAAGAAAATAGTAAAGCTATCGCAGCGCGCCGTGCATACCCGTGCGATGGCAAGCGCGAATCACTTGACCCACGGATATATCTTACCGACGTTTAAAGATCTCTGCACAGGTGTCAGCATACGGTACCGAGTTGTCAGTGAGAATGGATTTACATTTGCGCGCAGCGGCCTTCCATTGTCGTTAGCACAGCAGTATATATAGCGTCACTCGCGCGAAGCGTAGTGAAAAAGTTGGCCTAATTTCTTTTTCCTTTAAGCGAAACTACTTCTTCGTGGTGCAAACGGCGCCCACTGTGAAGTGCGGCCGAGTTGGCCGAATCGCCTTATGCAACCGAGCTTCTTGCTTTTTTTTCCTGTCCTCCGAAGTCACGACGTGCTTCGCCGGTCCTGCAGTCGAGTGATGCGTGGCCGCCTGGTCCTCCTCGTCCGCGAAGGATCCGGCCGACCGTCGCATGACTTCGCTTGCACACCGACGCGCTCAAATGTTCGGCCGGCATAAACTTATAGAGAGAGAGAAACGATGGGGGGCGCGGGAAGAGAAGGCGACCGTGCGCGCCGTCTGCGAGCCATACATGTGTTCCCAATAGGCGCTTCCCTTTGTGTATTGTGTGTGTGCCGTGCAGTATACACGATTGCTTTGCATGCGCCGAGCGACTTCTCTCGAAGTCCATTAGGCCTATACGGTTGGTGCTGTAGTCGCCTTCGAGGCCGTACGCAAAGGCGGCTGAGCGTTGCCCGCAATAGCGGCAAACCGAGGACAGATTTCGTCTCACCGTCCTCGTCGTTATTATGTTCTTTCTCTCTCTTCCTTTTGTGTCTGTGTGTGTTCTTCGCATTGTAGTAAACGCATGCATGGAGTGCCCGCCGCCGCTTGCAGGTATAGGGAGACTGTATGCAAGCACTGCAAGCAGAAAATAGTTGTACGAAGGCTCTTTACTTGCACGCATTTTGTCATATATGCTGGAGACTGACCTTTAGCGCGAGTTAACAATTAAATACTCGGAGCGATTCCAATTTTGTTGCGTGCAAGGGCAAAAGCGACTCATTTGCGTGTCGTATGCAGGGAGAACCGCTTGTCATGGCTGTAGTATGTAGTAGTTAGTGGTTGGTTTACTTAAATAAATTAATAAAGCGAAAGGAAAGGAAGGAAATTATTGCAACCTCACTGTTAACTGTGTGAGACAGTCTGCTGACATCTGAATAGCGGTCGGTGGAAGGGCAGTAAAAGCACAGGGAGAGTGGTCGGGCAGTAAAGGTACAGGGAGAGATGCATATAGTTAATAGAACTATTTGCATATACATACAGGGCGAGTAGGTAAAAGTTGCATATAGTTCGCTTGTGGAGTGGCTTCCTCGAGAGAGTTCGTCAACCCCGCGCACCAACACTGCTAGGACACGTAGATCAGCCGGATGGCGAGGCGCGCCTGCCCTGGTGTCGTGACAAAATCCGGCTGCCCCTATATATAGCCCGACACGCGCGTAATCGATGACACTTAATCAACATGTCGTACCGCGCCTCGCTACGCGTTCGTGAGTGTGCATTCGATCGCACATGTTGAGAGCACCGAAGCTGCGGCTGAATATATTAGACGGCACATTGGCTGCCATCTGTGACGAGCAAAGAGATGCCCGTTTTGTTGTAACGGCACGGTGAATTGCAACGGCATGCTGAACTACCAAGGGCTGCTGAAGCCTACACCTTGGCGGTTGAATAATTTCTAAACAAAATTTCAACGCGAAGTATCGTATTTCAACCCAAATTCCTGTTGGAGAGAGCGAGCGTGTATGTCGCATGTGGTGGTACAAACGTCTACTCCGAACGACCATCCAAAAGCCCCTGGGTGGATTCAACGAATCGGTGTTCTTTCTTTCTTCCTTTCTTTCTTTCTTTCTTTCTTTCTTTCTTTCTTTCTTTCTTTCTTTCTTTCCTTCTTTCTTTCTTTCTTTCTTTTTCCTCCGGAGCGAAGAAAGTCTGTACGCTCTCCTCGGGGGTGCACTCCTGCTCAGCCCACCGCACGCGGCCGGCTGCACGGAGCGCCGCCCTTGAAGCGCGTCTTCACTGCACGGTGAACGCGCCCCGTGCTTAGCCGAGCAGCGCGCGTTCCGCCGGACGACCGAGAAACGGAAGTGCGTCCATCGTGCATCGGTGCAAAAACCGTGCAGTGCTCCGTGGGCGAAAGCCAGCGTCGCCTGAACGTGGAAACCGAAGCTCGCAGAGCTGCCCGCAGGCGGAAGTCGCGACGCGTGTTAATTGTTGTTCTTCGATCGCTCGCCACGCCGGTATCGTCTGCAGCGTTCCTTACGGGAAAGTGCCGGTCACACGATAATTGGAAGAAATGAATCGAAGAATTACGTCCATTGGAGTACCATGGCGTAATATTATTGTTCACGTAAAAAAAAGAGAGAGAGAGAGAGAGAAAGCGTGGGGCACCTACCCAGAAGCGTTAAACTTGCAATGTAACGCTCGTTCTTGTAGCGTTGGCTATATGTAGAGGACATGGGATCAATAATGACGAACCGATCTTATTGTTGCGCATAGTTTCGTGAATTTCTCCTCCTGATCGGCCTGACACCGGCTCTATATTCTTCAGTGCGCGCTGCACGTTACTAGCGCGACAAAGTATCAAAGAGAAGCGCAGCAGAGAGAGAAAAGGATTCGCGCGGCCGAGAGCGGCTGCGTACCGTGACGTCGAGCCCCGGAAGAGAAGAAAAAGGAACGAACCGTGGGAAATGCGAGAGCGTCCGCCGTGCGCACGCTGGCGTTACGGTGAAGGCCGCTGGGCGCCCGGCGCTTAATTGTTGCAAACGGAGAGGCTTGCGCAGCGGGCTTCTCCTCTGACCGGAGAAGAGACCAGCAATCGTGTAGGTGCTTTCCGCGGCGTATCCAAGTTGGGCGGATCCACCCCCCATCTTTGTGCGTGGGTGGGGGTGAGTGTTCGCTGGTGCAGAGCTCACGCGTTGCCGAACAAAAAAAAAAGAAAAAGAAAAGAAAAGGTTCGTGTGCGTCGGGAACGAGCCTGCGTTACGTTTTACTTTCCCCAGTACTTGTACCGTGCATTACCCAGAAGCGAGGCGCCACTGTGGCGGCGAAGCAGCGGCGAGGATAGTTTCCGGCCGCGCAAAAAGCTTGCGGAAATTTTAATTCGTTGAAGGCGCGAGTGTGTGAAGCGCGGATTACTATTGCGTGGGAGGCCACTTCGCTCCGCCTTCGGGTTCTTTGGAAAATTAAAATTTGCGCGTTCTGTAGGCTCTCTTTGGTGACACTGTCCCTCGTAACAGCGCGGCGCGTGAAAGTGTTCTTGACCATATTCTCGGAAAATCGAAATCGCCTTTGAAAAGTCAAATTTGATGCAGAAGTTTCTGGCCCTCGTGCCACGAGAGATATAGTAGCTTCATCTGCACGAACTCGACGCGACCGGATGGAGTCGGAAGTCGAGCTGACCCTTCCCGGCCAGCGTGTACATGGACCTGGCGACCGGATTTCAGCTCGACAAGCCGGTTCGACCCGACTCCATGGAGTTATAAACGTAGCTATTATGCCTTTACTTTTGTGATGACTCACACGCAGCAAGATCTCTCTCTCTCTCTCCCGCACTGTACTATATATATATATATATATGTGTGTGTGTGTGTGTGTGTGTGTGTGTGTGTGTGTGTGTGTGTGTGTGTGTGTGTGTGTGTGTGTGTGTGTGTGTGTGTGTGTGTGTATCCCTATTGATTTTGGACCGGTGTCAGTGTGCATCTCCTCTTTTACTCCAGCTGCGCGCCAGCTGAGCGCTGCGTTAACCGTTTGATATGACATCCATATCTGGCACTGTTTCATGGCAAACAGTTTGCGCTTGTTACAGGTTCTGCGCACAGCCGTGTGAACGTGAACTCCGATTGATCGTTTACTGTCTAACAGTTACTATCTAGGAGGAAGCCCTAGCTACTAGCCTGATATGCGACCGCGTGTATATCCGTGTAGCAGCTATCTTTTTCGAACACTTTTATGCTTTAGATGAACGTAAAGTCGCCTATCGCGTCTTCAGTGCGAAGTAGGCGCTTTGCCGGTCATGTTTCACGGCACTGCACAGCGTTATACACTGCAGAAGCGTTACATTCGACATTGTTTCGTCGGATCTCTTCGAGTGGGATGAGATAGAGTTCGCGAGAATAGCCTTGTTGTGCGGCAGCCGTGAGTTTAACTCCAATAATTGCGTATCTAACGTGCAAGATGACCAAGAGTAGTGTATCGCTCTGGGTGCGCCGTACCCCCGTGTTTGAGTGAGCGGACCCGTCAGCTTGCAACGCGCGGCTAGCAGCAACCTGTAATCGAGTGCGTAACCCCCGAAGGTCAGCTTAAGCATCAACGTGTGCCTCCCCGTGGCTGGGCTGAACGATTTGAAACAGAGGGGGGCTAGCGAGTATAGCTAGAACTCGCTGTCGGGTGGGCACGGTGTTGCGCGTAGTTACAATTTTCGATAAATCGGTCAGTGGGGAAGCAGCACTACAAGCTCGCGGGGCGCGCCGCGCCCTCTTGAAGGCTATGCAGTAAGTGGCGCGCCGCCTGGCCGTAGCACAGGCGAAAGAGAGAAAAACGAGCTCGCATTATCCGCGATATACGCCTTCCGAGAATTCGTACCGCGCCTACGTGTGTACGGTCGGCAATTGTCTCGACCACGCGGACTGCATGCACAGTGCCCGCAGGCGCCTCTCCCGCGCTGAGAATTGTGTAACGTTCTACTCGGAGGACGAAATTCACCCGCGACTGAGAATTCCGTCAACGAAGCCTGAAGAGGATGTCCTGCTGTCTTCTCTAATTCTACTCTTGGCCTTCTTTATACCATTCTCTCCCTCTCTGTCGTTCCCCTTTTCCGCTTTTTTTCAGTCGGCGCGCCCTCCGCTACGCTTTGCCCGCAAGGATAAGGCTGGTGTCGACACGGAGCGCTATAAACGCCGGTCGTCGACGTCGTTTAGCGAGCGCGCTTTGTGGCATTCGCGGAACGCAATGACGCGGGGAACGATTAAACGGCGCTCTGACGGAACCTCAGCCGCTGTGGCTGCTCGGCTCGGCCGCCCGGACGGCCCCGGCCTGCGAGCGGGCGCTTACTACTATCTCGCGGCCAGACCGTAATGCGACGAAGTTCCCGACTTCCATAGCCGCCGCTCCAGCCCTTCTTTCCGACGTTTCCCGCACCGCAAGCGCGCGCCGCCGCGATCTTTGACCGTTTGCGGAGAGTCGAGCCTGCTTGGCGCTGGCTGGCAATGGGCCCGCCATTGTTTCCGATAACGAGGCGCTATGCTCCTCTCTCTGTTTTCGCTGCGAATAGGCCTCGGGCGCAGTTGCCTGCGTGCTTGTGTACGTGTGGCAGTTTTCCTCCTGGGTGCGCGTTTTCTCGTTCGTTGCTTGTCTGTCCGTCTCCCTCGCCGAAATGTCGCAATCGCAACTTCCTGGAGCGCGCGAGCCTTATTCTGGGAACGAATGTAAACGGGGCGGCACGTGTTGACGTTGCGGTCGCCTTGGTCTGAGTGACCTGCCTATCCGCCGTCTTTTTTTTTTTTTTTTATTGTATGCTTACCGCTCAGTCCGCGGCGAAGCTTGTCGAAAGAAAACGCTCTGCAGTGACTATGTATCTGTTTGGCGCGGCGCACGAGACCGTGAAACTTGTCTTCTCGAATGTGTCGGTTTGGAAATGGGCGAGACGTTAATTTGTTGCCGCCGGTCGTCTACGTCCCCCACTTGCATACAATGCACATTTTGTGTTGTGCATTGTTCAAGCGATTTCCTGGTCTCTCTCTCTCTCTCTCTACCTCCTGAGACGATGTATATGCTCGAAAGTGCTCCATCAGCGTTACTGTGTTTGTCCAACGCGATCTTCTCGCTTGGACGTCGTCGCTTTAGGTTTTCTGTTGTTTTCCCGAGACTGCGAATAAGGTCCGTTCAACATTAGTCGGCAAAAGGCTCATCTCTGCCTGTTTCCTTGTTTCACGACACAGTAGCTTCACCAGACCGTATCTTCAAACTACAGTCTGGTGAACACCAACTTCCCATAAAATAGCCCGGCTGAAAGATATGACGCATAGGTTAAATACGACACGCTGGTGGTAATTGCTAAATGCGTTTCGGCAACTTCGAGTGACTGTGGGAACGGGGCTTTATCGTGGCAGAAACGATATTTTTTTGCCCGGTAGAGCATATAGGCGAGTATCGTATACAATTCGTAACGAAGGGCTTGTTTTCGGACCGCGAAAAAATGCTCTCGAAAGAATAGACACTATTGCCGGATGTGGATGTTATGCAAATAAGCTATATAGAAAAGTTAGGAGCATCTTACAGTGGCGTTCAAATGAAGGCCAATCTTGAGAATAGTTCATGTAAACATTTGTTTGGTCGTCTGACTGGGGTTGCTAGGTCATGTGAAGGGGTTGAAATGGAGCTGCTTAGCTGCAGGAATTGACTCTGTCTTATTATTTTTTTTCTAACCGTCATTCTAAGTTTGTCTTATATGAGGCGCCTTAGGTCCGAGCAACCGTGCTCGGGCTTGCGTGGGCGAGCTCGCGGCGTCGGTGTTGAAAACACTTTTTAACGCGACAGCGTTAAGGAGCCCGTGTCGCAGAAATTCAGGCGTTCGGCGTAAGACGTCGCATCGGCGAAAGGATTTTCGAACCACGTATATCTAGGCCTTCCATGTGATGCCAGGAATTGACTGAACTAGTTGAATTTATCAAGCTAAAATACGCAGAACTAAAAATCGTAAACTATGACGTGCACACAACCTATATACAGACATCATAGCTCTCGGATTTGTGAGACATCACCGAGTGCTCGGCACGTATAGAGACATGGCAAACCCTGATATGTGAGATCAGAGCGGGCGCATCGGCGGAGTACCTGCATGGAAAAAATATATATATATCTTGCGTGACTTCTCAACGCTGCAACGTTCATGCACCTGTCGCCTCGTGGCTCGTTTTCATCGCCGTAAAAAAAAAAAAAAAACCTTTCCGAGCTGCGTTTACGACGCCCTGCACGATAGGGCCAGAGAGTGGCCTTCTTTTCTGCGGTCCCTGCTTATCGCGCGTGTTTCGGTGCCCCGCCATATAGATAGCGGCTTGCGCGCGTGTTCTCCCCATCGTGCCCGTATCGCGCCGCGTCGCTTGTCGCCACGCGGCTTCGCCTTCCCGTGCCGAAAGAGTCGCGTACATCGGGCGCACGAGTCCGCGCGCGTCAGCTGTCCTGGGAAGCGGGGACGGCGCCACAGGTAACCGCAGGGTGCGCGCTTTTCTGGAGAGCGTCGAGGGCGCGCCCGTCTCTCGATCCTGGCCATGGCATCCGTGCGAGAACACAACCGTCGGCGACATTAACGGCCCACCGAGTGATGGTCGCGCGTTTCGGCTCTTGAACCGAAGCGAAGGAGAACGCTCGTCCGCTTACTGTATAGCGGCCAGTTCGTTGGCATCACTCCGCTGGCTGACTGGCTGGCTGGCTGGCTGGCTGTGCGAAGACTTCGATCAAGGTTGGGCGCCGAGCGGTGTATGCAGTGCGTGTGCGCCAGCGCCGGCATATGCGCCAGATGGCTCATCACCGGCGTTCGGATCCTGCGCGGCTGATCGGCACAGCCGAAGACGCCGCCGCGGTGGCCGTGGTGCTGAGGCGCTGCTACTCGACGTACGGTCGCCGCCTGCACCGGCAGCCCGAGCCGCGACCCGCGGCAAGGCAGCAGCAGCACGGCGGCTTGGAGCGCTGCGGCTCGCTGCGATGCTGGTGGTGGGAGCGAAGGACGCGCGTGGACAGCGGCCTCGGGGACGAGGAGGAAGACGAAGGGCCCGGCAAGGGCAGACGAGCAGCCGGTGATGGCCGCCCCATGGGCAACAGCGAGTCCGCGGACAGCAGCCGTCGCCGACCTGCCGCGAAGAAGAGCGGCGCGCCGTCGTCGTCGTCTTCGACAAAGACGCGCTCGCGGGCTACCCTGATGTCGTCGGCCGAGGTAACCAACACCCTTGTGCCCCTGTCCAAAATATACCAGTGTCGCGACACGGAAACGCCTCGGGTATACACGCCGATCGCCGTCTCGTTGGCCGATTGCTCGCGCAGATCGCCCCCCCCCCCCCCCCTCGAGCACCCCGTTTGTTATAAACCCTGGTGACGCCCACATTTCGGCTACTTTGAAAGTACATTGCCGAAACATATTCTGGCTGCTTTCCTGCAAGGCGTTGTAAATGCGCCGCGCGTTATATTGCTCGTGCGATAAGGTGTGGACGTCCACCCGTCCTTACGGCCGTAAAATGCAACCGTCGGTCGGCGTTGCTTCTTTAAATGCATGCTCAAGCAACGGCTTATCTTCGTAGACCTCTTCTTTCCTTACGTGACCCGGCGCACGTTGTGCAGGTGCATTCTCTCGAGTAACAGACGATCGTATTTTGTAGAAGCAACTCTCAGTAGGCGAGCTATACTGCGAACGAAGGGTTCGACGAAAGTGCGGCGAATACGGGAGTGATAACGCGCAGACCAAAGCAGAAGTTGAAGCAGAAGTACGGACCATCGCCATCATCATTATGAACCAGCGCTGTCGTACAACTCATTGGTTACGTAACCAATGATTTGTACGACAGCGTTGGTACGGAACCAATCAGTTGTACGACAGCGCTGGTTGATAATGATGATGGCGATGGTCCGTGCTTCTGCTTCGGTCTGCGCGTTATCGCGAAAACACAAACATGCGGCGCGCGCGCCTACCACGCCGCATGTGTGATTTCGCAGCGTACACACGTAGCCGTCCGAAAACAACTGCCTTGCCATCAGTGATAGCGAAACCGCGCCGGTTCATCCACCATCTTCCAATTTCGTAAGACAGCCAGCAGTAAACGCACGCTTATGCAAGTTTCAGTTATATTGGAAGGCGACGGCCGCATCAGTGTACAGTAATGGTGGCGCGGTTGTATACGCACCGCGTACGTCAGTTCTCGCGAATAACCGGTCATTTTCTGCTTTTTAGGTTTTCCTGCATGCCCCTCGCGTCATGTACTGATGTACTGATGCAAATAAACATAATTGTCATTTCTAAGACAACGCTAACACGTCATTCCCCATGTCTTTGTTTCGTTTGCGCTGAATGATGTATGTATATCATGTTCGCCGCCCAACACGCTTGATTGCGGTTTCTTTATTTTTCTTTTTTGTCCGCCTAAAGATATTTTGTTGATGTTCACTCGCTGATAGAGGAGCTCCGCGTTGTTCCATCAAGCGTTTCGCCAGCCTAGAGTAAGGGAAGCGTTTAGGGAAGCGGACATGTTTCCATTTCGCACGGATAGAATGGGGAAATGGTGTGCGGAATGGGCAGGCAAAACAAGGTGCCTTAAGTTGTAATCTCGGTACAACCAACACAATGAGGATACTGTAAAAGACTTTGTTCCCACCTCGATACCCGCGCCTTCGGCAGAGACTTGAGCTTTTGGCGTACACTGTAATATAATTTACACCCTTCAAAGTGAAAAAGGGTGTAAATGTGACTAACTCACACCCTTACCCAGGTAGCACAAAAGAGATACGTAACGTTTTCGTAGCGTTTATCCAAGACGATAAAAACGGGTTAAAGAAGACACGAATGAGAGAATTTCGGCGGGAAAACGTCGTATATCTCTGCTAATGTCCGGCTTAATTACTTTCTTGAGACGATCTAGAACAGGTCTGCAAGACGTATTCGAAAAGCTGGTCTAGAAATAGGATTGGGAAAGACACAAGTAATCCCTTTGCCAAAACAATTCGTAACCAATTTCTAAACGTTTTTAGGAGGTTATCAAAAAGCTGGTCTAGAAGTGGTCTTGAAAGGTTTACGATCATCTGAAGCTAATTTTCGCGGATGACGGGTGCGATCAGACATCGTTGTTCAAAACACGCGTTTAGTTTCGCCTCACGCGACTGGCCTATGCCGCGCAGACGTAGTCAGCCGCACCCGTCGGCACGGCCTAGGCCAATCGCGTGAGGTGAAACTGATCGGGCGTTTCGAACAACGATCTCCAATCGCGCCCCAGATGAGTAGAAGCGTCGTGTTGACTGTAAGAGCCATGGCGCAGTGCCAAGCACTGTTCCCCGCATGGCCGGCGTATCCTCTACCAAGTCCCACGAAAATAAGCCTGTTAGGAATAATGAATCCTTAATACCACCTTTAGTAAGCTACGATGCTTACAACCAAAATGGGAATGACATCCTGCAAAGAACAAATGGTCACGACTTGGCAGGCGGCAAGACCAAGCCCTTCATGCCAAAAGTGAATGAAATGAGAACATTGTGACCAAGCAAAAACACTTTATTAAAATGTAATGCTTATGCAAGCTTCGAACAAACTGTGTGAGAAATGCAAATAGAAGTAAAAGTACATCAACAATGACAAAAGTCGCAGAAAGGATTCGTAATGAACTCGAAAGTGAACATTCACTAGCACATAAACAAAATTCCAAGTACACATACAAAAATGAACAGAAGAACCTGGAGTGTACTAAAGTTTCTCATTTATCATAGTAAAGAGCACGTGCTCTTAGATGGACTAGAGTTATGCAGAAGTGACATTCGGAGCGAATGGAAGTAGACTGAAAAATGCAAGAGTATGAGTCGGATGGTAACTGCCTCCAAGCAATGTTACCAATCAGCTAGAAGGTTGAAAAGAGCACAAAAAGAAATACCACCGCATACCATCATAAAATAATCCTGTGACAGAAATAAAAAAATGGGAACAATGCAAAATTGGAAATATCGCCTTTAGGATATATCAAAGAAGGTAATGGCGAGAAAAATAACCATACAACAAAAAAGCAATAAAGTGAAATTAGTACAGAATACTTAAACGGGGGATTCAGTGTAACAAGTGAACACTACTGCAGTACAGCGAACGATGAGACAGTAATGCTGCATCTTGCCACTCCAGAACGTGAGAAATGAATATGCAGGCCTCATATTAGTAACTTACATAAACATGGAAATAAACTGGAATGCACTGGAAGCTGCATTTGTGTAACGAAGGAAGCAATGCTCGTAATAAATAGTAAGTGTTTTATCTAAAAAACCCTGTACAAGAGGCAAAGTTGTACCTCTCTGGCAAAGACAAAGTTGCAACGAATAATTTGCAAACCAGCAAATACATTAATTAGCACACTGACATGTCACACTTTGCGCACATCTTCAGTCTCCTAAAGTAAAAAAAAAAGCACTCTGAATGAGAAAAACGTTTAACACGTGTAGCCCAGAGCAAATTCTTTGCCAGTTCACCCACACTTTCACATCCAAAAACATTTGCCACAAAGTCCAGGCATAGTTCCACTGATGTTTACCAATTCACCCCCACTTTCACGTCCAAAAATATTTGGCACACAGTCGAGGCAGAGCTTCATAGATAAACAGCTTGAGCGCACCCTACTGATTATTCTGCAGTCCCGCTGGAAAAAGAACTGCCGCACAAGCTGGTAGTGGTTTAAATGTAGACACACTTGCTGCCCTGGACAGGTATGCTCAGATATCTGCACTGGTGCTCCGTTTTGTGAAGTAGACACATTGATGCACTACGCTGGTAGTTGAAATGTTTTGAATGCACAAGTATTGGCTTCACCAGAAAGACTTGCCCACATACCACCACTGGCATATATATGCACTTGCTCTTCACTCAGTAGCATTGAACTTAAAGTGTTCCCTATGTGGGAGCCATGTGTAAAACCGGCGTCACGCGACCACTCTCGATCGCCATCACGCCCGATCCGGATCGAAATTATCGATGCGACTGGCTCACTGTCGTAGCTTGCGCAAAAGAGCCAATCACGACCGAGAAATTCGATTTGTAACGGATTAGATAGCGGTTAAAAGAGCCCCGTGTGAAACCGGTATCAAATAATGCACAGGCGTACGCTAGGAAAATGTGTTGCACAAGGACAAAGAACTGCGGCATGCCCTGCTGTGCGAAGCGCGCGAACAGAACACATATAAAGAAAAACCGCGCGAGCGCTTCGCTAACTCCACGCGCACACATTGCACCCGCACGAACTCGGCAGGCCGCCGACTAATTAAAGCGCGAAGGGCGCACAGCGTACATTCCGACACATGTCCCAAACGGCAAACAATCGTACTACCTGAAGCATACTCGACTCACGTACGCAGTATCCACAAGCGAGTTATGCAGCGTACATGCTGTATCCATTCGCCAAGTAGTAAAATTGATAACAAGCACAAAGCTACAAGGGACTCAATACATTAATACCATTTGAGGCGTCAAATAAAATAGAGTTGGGCCGTTTCATATATTGGACAATATATGGACACACGTGGTACCCCGTAAGATCATGAAATACCGCTCACGCGGGTAAAGGGGGCGAAAACACAATCGAGAACCTGAAGCGCAAACGATAAAAGCACGGTATATATGGTGCACGCAAAATTCTGTCAGTGCGCTGTAGCGCGAGGGAAGAAAATAGGGCGAGCACTTGACCTCACCTTTTGGGATACCGTACTAGTACTGAATCATAAAAAAAAAAGGCCTGTTTGAACCAGTTATCTTGTCTGCAACACTCTTGCTAAACGGGAGACTAAAATACCACGATGACGGCTCTATTGGGGAGATTGGCAAGGTGCGCACAGACAGCAATTTTGCCATCTTTCTTCGCATTCTGCAAAATGCTTTCTTGTTAGGATCGCGCATAGCGGCCGATCCCGACGCTAGGGACACACAGGCACGATTTATTCCCTCTAATTTTCGTCCTTATACTGCCCTTAACGCCTGAATTACAGCGTCAGCGAAAAGGCGCCTCAAATAACATGACAATGAACTTGAAGAGCTGATTAGTGCCCTCCACTCGGCGCCCTGCAATTGAAAACACTACTGAATTCGAAATTAAAACTACACAAACAGATCGCACAACCCAAACTAATCACAGAATGTCGTTTTCTTGACGGCAAAACACTGCAACACTTACATGACAAAGGGCAGCGGCAGCACATTCAGAACAGCCGCAAACATACCACAGCGCAATGCAAGTGCGAAAACGCAACTATGCCAGGCTTCACGAATAACGTGGCCGCCATGGTCCGATAACAATTGAAAACACTACTGATTTCCGAATTAAAACCACACAAACAATTTCGCACAACCCAAACTAATCACAGAATATCGTTTTCGTGACAGCAAAACACTGCAACACTTACATGGCAAAGGACAGCGGCAGCACATTCAGAACAGCCGCAAACACACCACAGCGCAATGCGAGTGCGGGGACGCGACGACGCCATGACGACGCGACTATGCCCGGGTCGCCCGGCTGCCCGGCATCACGAATCACGTGGCCACCTTGGTCACATGATAACTAAAGAGATAGAGCGAGTCATATGAAGTCGTTTTCAAAACGTATTCACCCCTCGTTTTTAAGCTGCCTGGCTTCCAACGTTATCCAAACGTATTCACCCCTCGTTTTTAAGCTATCTTGTTTGGAACGTCTTTGATGCGTCGATTTTGGTCAAAAATCCGTTTCAGACGTTGAATCCCTTAATACGACGTTTTCAAGACTTTGTGTGCTACCTGGGTAGGGCGTTATCTATATAACGGACACCATAAGGGTGTGAGTTATAGACACATTTACACCCTTTTTTACTTTTTGGGGTGTAAATTATTTTACAGTGTAGTGCATAGTCGGCATTTCGCGAAAGAGGAAGGACCGTTATCTATGTTGCGCAATAGGTGCGAATCTTTTTTTTTTTCGAATAATAAAATTGTTTTGTACGAAATGCGCAGGCGTTACGCAAAATCCCGAGTACCTTCCCGCGCAAAATTAAATCGTTTGTAGTGTTAGAAAAAAAATTCGTGTGCTTTGCAGCAACAAAGTTTGTAGCTGAGGAGGGGGTTGCGAGTTCGATTACCGACCGCGCATTCCGATGGGATCGGAATGCAAAAAACGCTTGTGTATTCCGTGCATTTGGTGCACGCGTTAACGAACCCTGGGTGTTCAAAATAAATCTGGAGTTCTCCACTGCCGCGTGCCTCATTATCAGGTCGTGATTATGGCACGTACGTTTCCAGAATCTGAGAATTTTCTTTTGCTTTTTCGTTTGTTTGTTCTTCGCCTTAAACTCTGCACTGCAGCAACAAAGAATAAGAGTGGAAGTATCTTTTTTTTTTTGTCGTTGTTATTCCGTTCCTATCTTTATTACCGTTTCGTATTTAAAGTTTTCCTTTTTTTTTTCCTTCTGGCTAATGACTGTACGTCCTTCCCTTATCTCCTCCGCGTCCTTTCCAATCTCGCGCAAGGAAGCACGTGTTCCTCTGTGGGAAGTTCTCGGGTGCGGATAAGGCCTTCTTGTAGCGAATGGGTGCAGTTGCAGTTTCCGTTTTGCTGGAGGACGGTTGTATGCGGCCTTCACGGGACGGTGCTGCGCCGTAAGGGCGGCCGCACGCAGTTTCCAGCGGCGCTTGACGTCGTGCAGGCCTGTTGCGCCTTGGCGAGGCTGGCGTCCTCTATTTGCAACATTGGGAGATGGGCTCTGGCTTCTCCATCTTCGGCAACGCAGACGTGTTGAGCAAGCTTCCGAGTGGCGTTTCTCACCGCCGTTTACGTTATTCGTCGTTCTGCGTTAAGTGAATTTTAGCTTGGCCCCCGTAGACGGTGCCACCTTTTACGGAATGCCGGATTAGTGAATACGTGGACTTCAGTAGCATCGCTGATGCCGACATCTTGTCACGCTTTGCCCGACCACAGCGCGTTACCTTTTCTTTTTTTTTTGGGGGGGGGGGGGGTGAGGCAGTGCGGTCATCACGCGTTGAAGAGAGCAAGAACGACAGAAAGCTGAGCTAGTTGGTAAGGATTCATTATGCAAAATAGAAGTGAGGCGTGCAGACAGGACACTATCAACTCGCTTCAGTTGATAGTCGGCGTGCCTGTTGTCCACTTCTCTACTGTTGTGTCTTCTCTGCACGCCTCACTTCTATTTTGCATAATGAAGAGAGCAAGCCGACTCCGGGCGATGTCACTAGGTGCGTTCTACGCGGCTGATAATAAAGCTGCGATGAGATTTCACTTTGCCTGAGTCGGTCATAAAGTATAGTAATAAACTTTAGCGGCAATCTCGGCAAAGCTGCAGGGGCTGGTAGTCGTCCAGTTTTCTTCGCAACTTTTACACAGCAGCACCTAAGCGGGCGACGCGTGAAACTCGTATAGCTTGCGGATATAACGCAAATCCCAGACCAATGCCACTAAGATTTCCGGCACGCCGCATGCAGGCGCCGCTTGGTCTCGGAGTCTCGTCGCGTTTGTTTGTTTCGGTACCGGAAACTTCTGCATTTGCGCCCGATTTTCGAGACGCCATCGCTCGCATTTGAAAGGTAAAATTTGAAGCGGGAGTTGGGGCGCGACGATGTTTTCACTGTGATTACTTATTGTGGATAGTTACCAATTATTTATTATTGAGTACAGTAATTAAATTATAACTGAAATACCATTTACCTCGCTCTCTATCTATCTATCTATCTATCTATCTATCTATCTATCTATCTATCTATCTATCTATCTATCTATCTATCTGTCTGTCTGTCTGTCTGTCTGTCTGTCTGTCTATCTATCTATCTATCTATCTATCTATCTATCTATCTATCTATCTATCTATCTATCTATCTATCTATCTATCTATCTATCTATCTATCTATCTCTTATTATTGAGTACAGTAATTAAATTATAACTGAAATACCATTCTCTCTCTCTCTCTCTCCAAAAGTACTATGCACGCATGGCCAGAAATAAATGTCAAGAGCACGTTCTAATTCACCTTGATTGTGAACTGAATTCGGGCATAACGGGTCACGCGGTCGAACGCAGCCCGCACGCAAGTGTTTGAGGCCGCGTCGCGGTTTCACCGGCGCGCAGTGTCCGCCGAAAAGGCGATCGAGTGGGCGCTCGCTCGCGGCGCCGGCGGTTGGGCGCCGCCGCCGTCGAAGCTAGGCGCCCGCAGGGCGTTTTCGCGTCGCGCGCGCGCCCACCGTGGCCCGGCTTTTGCTGCGACTGTAGTTACGTTATCGCGCCCCCAGCGACCCAGTTGCGGGCCGGCCGGGCGCCGGACTGCGTTCCTCCGAGCGTGCCGGCGGCCCGGAGCGAATAAAGCCGAGCGCTTGAAGGCGACGTCGGCTGCCAGGCGGCGACGGGGATCTAGAAGAAAAAAAAAAATGTCACGAGAAAATGGAGTATAAGAGCCAAGAGAGAGGCGCCGCGACTGAACAAACAGAGCTGGCAAAGTGCGGCCTCGTGATTCGACGGCGCATTTCTCCTTTTTTCTTCGTACGCATTTCTCTCTCTCAAAGAATCCACGAAGGAAACATCACACGCGTCGTTCCTTTTTGTTTCGTTGTATGTATTTTTTCCTTACCGTGGTGATTGGCGTCACGGCGGCGAGCCAGTCTTCGCTGGGCCGCGGCGAGCTAGGCCAGCGCGCGAAGCCGGCGGGAACGGCGCGGGCGTGTCAAATCGAGTCGTGTCACTTCGACGAGGATGTGAGCAGCTTGCGCTTCATTTCTTTCCGTCTTTCGTCGCGTTCTCGGTCTTCTTGGGTGTGTCACCGTAATGGGCATGCGGTTGCAGCGAGCGGAGCAGCGGGCACGCATTTCGGCGCATGCCTGGGCGCGTATAGCGGGCCCGGCGCTTGAGATGGTACGCGGCTCTAGTACAGACCGGCGCGCGCGAGGTTTTCCGCGACCTTATTATTATTATAATTATTTTTTTTGCGGTCGCAACTGCCCCGTCTACCTGTGCGCCTCTTTCCCCGCGGCTTCAAATTCTTTTTTAAATTTTTTTTCACTGCGAGATCGCGGTGGGTAGCGCCATGGAGGGGGCGTGCACGCGCATCTGCACGCGTTCTGGCGGTCGCGGCTGAGTGGTTTTCTTGCTGCTGCTGCTGCTTTATTTTTCTACGTCTGAGCGATCGCACTGCATACGCGGTTGGTGTTTCAGGTCCGTTCTACCTGTATGCACGGCAATATGTATAATGTGTATATATATATATAGCCGCAACCTCTATGCGGGTTTATAGAGGAAGACCGTTTCTTTCGGGATAATTCGGCCGTGCTAATAGCGTCATTTTGTTTATCTTTTCGCGCGGCCTCGGCTATGTGGCTCTGCGGCAGTGGTGTTCCATTAGTGAACACGCGGTCGTCTGTTAGATCGTGTTCCGACCTAACGGCAGCAGAAACGGTGAACGATAAAGTGGTCTGCAGGCGCGGCCCGTAAGTTGTGCATTGGCAGACTAATCTGTCTCTCTCTCTCTCTCAGCCGTACGTCCCGGGAACGTGCGCTGAGGTCGCCTTTTATTGGTGCGTCGTACGAACTGTTTTTAATGCACTACGTTTAATAGAAAAAAATTGGAAAGAGGGCCCACTTAGACTGGTTTTATATGTACGAAAACGTTTATTTAAAAAAAGAAACTTTCCACGCCAATATTGTTGCCGCCGCCCCGGGGCAAAACTTTTTTGTGGCGCGCGCTTCTGTTCTTGGATATTTACATTTAATGTTTCGCGAAACAGTTCAGTGGGAATACGAGGGGGCACCGTATAGCGGAGCGGCTGCGGATTAGTTCCGTCCACCGTGGGGTTCGTTGAAGGGCCACTCACCATAGAAAATTTTGGTTATACGCTGGAATGTGTTACGTGTCCTCTAGAGAGCGCTCTGCCGCAAAATTTTTTCAAATCGATTGATTAATAGCCTAGATAGAAATATTTCAGTGTCGCGAACCCATGATTTCGGGAGGCGAGCTTCACCGCAAACATAGACGCTCTCTCCACTTGCCCCGTCTAGCCTCCACAAGTGAATTTCCTTCCCTGCGTTTTCCTGCACCGGAGCTCGAAGATCGCGTGCTGCACACGTCACGCGATTTTTTTTCTCCTCGCTTTTTTGCGGCACGGCGCACTTCCGCTGACGGCGTCGCTTGCGAGCTGTTACGATTGTCTCTTTTCGCGCAGCAGACGGTTTTGCGCGCTGTGCATGAGGACAGCTGACTAGCGGTATAAGTCTGTTGCAGGAATACTGAGGCAGACACAAGTTGATCACAGAGCATGATCCCTCGCTGGAGCACGGTAGAAAATGACGTAGTTACGGTGTTCGCGCGCGCGACCGCGCGACGTGGGAACAAGCAGACGAAACGGAAGTACATCTCTCTTGCTGCTGTGCGAAGTAAAACAAATACATGCAGACATTCGGTTTGTGTGTTTTATTATTTCTCTAAGCTTTTAATTCGTCTACTGAAGCAACATGTTACACAAATAACAGATGTTGGTTTGAATAATTCTCGAGGTCACGTATCACCACGAGCGACGTCACAGCGTGAACACGTGTACGTAGGCGCACTAGCACGTGTTCTAGCACTAGCACGCGCGGCGGCCGCAAGGAGAAGGGAAAACGGCGTTCGGTTTGAAATGTCATATCTTTCCGCGGCGCGTAGCTGCGTAATACTTTGCAGACACAATCGTTATCGCGAATTGTATGCTATGCGCTTGTCAGCTCAAGATGGCCAGACCTGGTGAGGGGACCTTTAATGTGCACCGAAATATAGGGTAGTATACGAGCGTTTTCGCACATCGCCCCTGTTGTAAACGTGTCTTCTGCTTCCGGGATTCGAGCTTGCGACCCTGGTGCTCAGCAGCAGGATGGCCACTGAGCCGTCGCGGCGGGTGTCGTTGTGTTGGCACTTTCACTGCTAGATTTATCGCGTGTCCGGTCTTGTAGTATTCCGTTCGCCAGAACCCCAGAGTATAATTAAGTAAAGTTTTGTTTGGAGCAGTATGAATAGAACCCACGCTAAGGCGCATGTACGGGGTGAAGGCTGGTGGGGTGCCGTTTATTAGTGGCCGCTCTTTACGAGTGCTCAACCCGGTGTTGCGGCTAGGGTGGCGCAGGGCCCTTTGTCCTCACGCTCGAAAAGTCTCTGCTTTTAATCTCGTCGTCTTCCCTAGGCGAGTCGACACTAGGGAAAGTGAAGGCTGTCCAGCAGCAAATCACCATCGTCGACTCCGTTGCGATACCACGCCCATGTTCGCCATAAGTCGCCGTAATTCCACCTCGAAGAAGGTGGTTTGGAATCTGTGAAAAGAAATCATCCGACGACACCTAGTTCGTTCGTCGTTGCCCATCCCCCATTCTTAGCTTAGTCTGCCAGGTAAAGGGCGGGCTGAGGGCATTTCGTGGAACCCTGTAACAGCCGGTTTACACGCTTTCTTGACGGCTGGACAAGTGCCGAGGGATGGGTGGTGATTTGACTCGTCTAATTAACTGCGCCTATCCATTCGTTCTCGTGGTTCCCTCCCGTTCATTCTTTTCTCCGGTTTCCAGGAAATGGTGGGTTGGGTAATGATAGTCGTTGTCCACGCCGCGTTGACGTCTGGATAGGAGGTGCGGTGGTTTGACATGTGGCAAACGTTCCTTTAACACCCTTGGTGGTGTTGAGACGTAACACCAGATCATCTACACCGCGGGGTCGCATCTCGTGCACCATACATGGGAGAACAAACGCTATCTACACCCCAGCGCAGGCTTGGGGGCCCTCGACTATAGCACTGGAAGTCGTCGCCGTTTCTCGAAGTGACCGGACCTTCGTCGTCGTATTTCCGAGAACCGATCGCTATCGCACGTCGCTCTGTCTCTTCTTCCATCCGTTCTCTCTTATATATATCTCTTTATCTCCAAAGCGATCCAAGTAATTCCGCGAACGCGCTGTAGACTCTCACATAGTGGACGCACTGTTCCACGCTTTGCGCAACCTGGTGGAACGATGTACAGTCCACTTTCATCGCGAGCACATGCCGTCCCACAGCCTTTGCCCGCACGTGGAATAGCGAGGGATCGAAGCTTGCCAATTTCGACTACCGCGGGCTTCCATGGTTGTGCGGTGCTTTGCCGAAGCGCACGGCCGAACGAAGGACGAGGTGCCTTAGCTATCACGTAGTTGTGCATAGCGATAGCGTTTCTTCGAGATAATCCGAGGTGGGATGAAAGCGACGACCCAGTGTTTCTGAAGACGCGCGGAATGCTATAGCCGCCGAGTGTCCTTACGTGAGCCCGAATCGTCATGCGTGTACGCGTGTGCAAGCTGGAGCTGCCGTCGTGTGAAGGGCGGGCATCGGGATCGCCACCCGGCACACGCGCTACTCGGAAGACAAGCGGAGGAGCGTGGGGCACGAATGAACAGGTACTCAATCAGCGGCCCTGCATTGTTACGGCAAGATGTCAGTACGTATACGCACTGTGCATTTCTTTCGACTGCCTGATCTGAAAGCGATGCATGTACCGCGGTGTGTAGCGGTGTTCCCGCGCTGACGGCTTGATGGAACGAATTTCAAAGCTTGCTTTCTTTCTATTTTTCTTCGTACACTGCAGCCCTTAGTTCCGTCGCACTCGAGCGTCGAAATCATTCGATCCGTAGGGCGATGCATCGGACTGTGTCGTTGTCCGTTGAAAACCTGATGGAAAACTAGTAAGTTGCCTTGTTACTGTATATAGTCCTACGGCTAATCGTATACGGCACGCACATGGGTTTCGCGCTAATATTCAATATCGCTGCCACTGCTTCGCTGGTATGGCGAAGAAAGTTTGAACGGCCCATGTATAGTTGTCCGGTCGCAAAAATAACTACCAGATCGCTTGCTGTGCCACTTCGAACCATCGCCGGTGATCGCAGTGCTGGCGCGGTGGCCTGGCCTGATTTGTGCTTGTATAGATGATCTATATATAAACGTCTATAGAAACGTCCATATTTTTATATGTACCCAGCGATAGCAGCAGCATTACACCGCTACGCGTCAGTTTGTCTTGGCATAGCAGTTCAGTTACTTCGCTCAGCTCTCGTTTAATGAGCTTTAAAACGGTTTTATTTTGTGCCAAAGTTATTTTCTTGTAACTCCATGCGTCCCCTTTTATTTCCTGTAGGTGTTTAACATTGAGAGGGTCGGGTGCATTAACTTTGTACTCAAAAAGAACAGCGTTTATGATACAAGTGGTCATCTAACGTTGCGATACTTGGTTGCATGTGCGCCTGTGCTCAAGAGCCCTGATCGACTCTGCGGCAACGGATTGATTGATTGATTGATTGATTGATTGATTGATTGATTGATTGATTGATTGATTGATTGATTGAAATGTCCCAGACAAAGACGAGGACTATAAGGAACTTTGCACCGCCTGAGCTTATTTAAGGTACACCGTAGTCGATACACACAGGCGAGCGTACTTGCATTATGTACACATCGGGATCCGGTAGCTGCGGGCAGAGTCGAACTCGCTCAAGCTGCAGAACGCCAAAGCTACTGATCCAAAACCTTGGCGAGTAAATGGCCGACTCTAATTTCCGGACTGCTGACCGGATGTGACCCCTAGCTTTCATCACACTGCGTGGTGTTTGATACGGAGCTCACTGGCTTTTCCTCTATGCGAGAGGAGTGTCTATAGAGACCTCTCTGTCCGGTGCTCCTGTGTCCCTTGCGCTTGTCCTCCTCCTCGACTGCTGCCCGCGCCATACTGTCTGCAGCTTCTGGTCTTCTCGTTGGAACACGTGCCAGACTTGTCTGCACCCACGTCGGTTGCTGCTTCTTTCGGTGAGAAGAGCACAGCGTTAAGCCTCTTATTGCCGCCGCCCCGTTTCTTCCCGTTTCTTTTATTGCGTGTTTAAATTTGAACGATCCCGCGCCGGATGTGCTTCCGTGGCAATTCGAAGAATAGCATCGCGTGGGCGCTTGCTTTACGGATGAAGTAGCCGCGTGTGTGTGTGTGTGTGTGTGTGTGTGTGTGTGTGTGTGTGTGTGTGTGTGTGTGTGTGTGTGTGTGTGTGTGTGTGTGTGTGCGTGCGTGTGTGTGTGTGTGCGTGCGTGCGTGTGTGTGTGCGTGTGTGTGTGTGTGTGTGTGTGTGTGTGTGTGTGTGTTGTCCCCTTCGCGCCGGATTGCGCACGCGCTTTCTTGCGTGCGTCGTAAACGTGATTAATACTGTTGAGTGAGTGGGCGTAAGCCAATCAGTGAAGAGACTAAGCGTGGCTTAAAACGACCCTTGACGAGCGCCCTCGTGCATTGGGCGTTTACTTCGTCTTCAATTAACTGCAACTCGGCACATTTCGAGTTGAAGTAGGATGCGCTTATTCTAGCCGTCGCTCTTTGTAGATAGTCGCCAAGTCTCCCGGTTAGTTTTCCGAGCAAGCCATCTGACGTGTCGAAATAAGTGTGCTTATCACCGGGTTCTAGCACGACCTGCGATGAGGCTTATGAAGACGCTAGTCGAAAACTGGCTGCTGGAAATTCGGAAAAGGAGGGAACTATCACTGTCGATGTGCGTTGGTATCTTGGTACGGAACGTCATGATCACTAACTACACTTTGTCACCAGCCCAACATAAAGTTTATTTCGACCTTCCTCTTTTGTACACCACTTCCTGTTTGGTTATTAAATATGCATTTTTTTTTCGACGTTGCTTCGACCTTTTGTATATGCAACTTGCCGTTGAATTAAAGCCAGCACGGAAAGTTCGCGGTATTCGCCGTAGCATCCCATCGCCAATTGAGGGTCTCGGATTTCAGTACTCCATGCCGCTTCCAGCGGTGTTCTAGTTGCAGGGACGCGCACACAATTCCCTTATGCGCTCTGTTCGCTTGCCTAAATTGGTAGCTCTCATTAGCATCGCAGTGTTATTGTAGACGAAATCGCGACCAGGGCCACCTTACCGTCGCGAACGCGCGGTATAGCCACGTGATCTGTTGAACTGCGAATCCACGCACATCACGTCAGCATCGCTAAACGCCAATCTCGCGGCACCGCGAAAGCGCAGTTTGCTTCAGATTATCGATACGCTGACTCGGATATTTCCGTTTTAATTTCGGTGCCCTCGGTATTTTCTAATTAAATAAATTCTGTTTTTGTCAGCTTGATCCTCTATAACCAATAATAACGCGCCCGTCGTACTCTTTACGAGATGAACGAGGATCGAAGAGGCACCTCAGAGTTAATGGCCGGGTGTGCTCTATTTGAGTCTACACCTGCACGTGCCTATATTAGGCCTCTTCCCCTCTGTCCTCTGTTTGCATCATCGCCATCTTTTCTCTTCGTCATCGGACGCACACAGACATCGCTCTGGCGAAACCGCACTTTTTTTCCCATTCTCTCTCTCTCGAGTCCGCTTTACGCGATGGCAGACTGCGCGCCGTGGTGAATGCCCCCTTTTGCGCTTCCTGAAGTGCGCGCAGAAGCAGCTTGCACGGGACGTCTTTGGTTCTTCCCCCCCCCATCCCCCCTCTCCTCCACCCCTTTTCTTTTCGTCTCCCCCTGCACAGATGAGAAGCCTTTTCGTGCAACGCGTTTCCTCCTCATCTAATTTCCCCGTTTAGCCGCGGTTCGCGGGAGCTTCGTTAATCGCTGTTTTCCTCTTCGGCGGGTGTATGGCGTTCTTCGTGCCCGCAGTACGAGAGGGATGTTAAGGCGTGCGCCGTAAATAGCGCGTTTCCTTGGGACCCCCCCCCCCCCCCGCTTTATTTTTCTTATACCGGTTACTTTTGCTCCTGGACGGTTTCTCTTCCGCCCATAGCGCTGGAACGTCAGCTTTTGGTCTCAGCTTGAACGGAAGGCGCTTCTGTTTGCGTTTGCCAAGCGAGGGCGTGCTGTAGGGGGGAGGAGAGGAATTGCAGAGTGCGAGTCGTCTTATATGGCGTTTTCCAGAGGGCGCGAACGGGAATACTCAGAACTGTTGAAAAAGGCACTCTCTCTAAAGCGCGCGCGCTTACGCGATTCCTCGCTAGAGCGCTTTTGTGAACAGTTCCCGGCGTTTCTGTTATAGGTCTGCTAGAAGACGCCATTAGAACGAAAGGAGTTCGCTGTACAAAGCTCTCGCGCTTTCTCTGTCAACACTGGTTGTTGCGAGAGCTGCTTTTTCTTTCTTTCTTTGTTTCTTTCTTGCGCGCGCGTACACATGTGTCAGCCTGAGATGACGTCAGCAGGAACGACACCGGAACACACTTAGAATGTTTTTTTTTTTTGTCTCATCTTTTGTTTGATTTTTGTATTCTTTTTTTTCCCTATAGACCTGCACTCTGCGAACGCACTCGTCGAAATCGCGCGTCAGCCGCTACAGTTGCCTGCCTCCCGTTAGACTAAGTGCAGCGAAGAAAGCGAGTGCGCGGAAATTTCGGTATTGAGTCGTGCCTTTCTTTACGGGAATGTTTCGTTCCTGGGCACGTGTGGGCGATGAAAGAGAAGAAAAAAAAAATTCCGCGATCTCGTGATCTTATCCCGTCTTCGTTTGTTTGCGCGCGCAGTTTTATTTTAATCATTTTTTTTTTCTGCCGAAGCCAGGCGCGTATGTACTATTAACTCGATTGTGCGCGCCGTGAGAGAGGAGGACGTCGTGTGAGAAAGGTTGGTGGCCGGGGCCCATAGCTGCTCGCGGCCGCGACGGTTAGTCGGAACCCTCGCGCTCGCTTCCAGGCTCCCGAATCGGTGAACGGTGCGCGCGCTACGCCGAAGCTCCCCTTTTGTTCCGCGTCTAGATCGTGCGTTTTTTTCGCGTTCCTCATAATCGTGTACCGCTCGTAAACATACATCATCCTCGAAAAAAAAAAAAAAACGGCCGCGTGGCGAGCACATACACTTTCGGTCACATTAGGCGGTTTTCGCAACCGACGACTGCTTTGCGTATTACGTACTAGCGATCGCGAACACAATGGACGTTTAAGGCCCCGGGTCCCCCATTCCTTTTCTTCGTTTATTTCGGTTCTTTCTTTCCTTCCTTTGCTGCGTGTATACATACACCAGGCGCGGTTGTGTACGTGGGAGAACTTTGGTCGAAGGACTCCGGGAAGGTGTAGAGAATGGGCTTCTTGAGAAGGAGTCCGCCTGCGAGCGCTTGCTTGGTCGGTTCGCGCTGTAATTTATCGCCTTTCACGCGCCCGCGCCCGCGCATTGGCTCAGCGAGCTTCCTGTTTTGCCGAAACCAGAATGGCCGTGTCTCTCGGTAATCCCCCCTCGCGACGAGGTGTCGCCACTTCGAGCGCGTCATATAGCACGAGCATTCGTTGCGTGAAGTAGTCTTTGTGTGTGTATATCTGTAGCTGCGAAATAAGGCCTTCTTTCTTGCGTGCGCGCGTTTGCGATCTGTCACAGCCTTGTTCGTTGTGATCACCGCGGGTGAAATGCGACTGGATTCTCTTCCACTGTTGGCTGAGGCGCGCGTGGGGAGCCCCTTTCTGTAAGCTCAGTGCATTTCTTGGCTTATTGTATAGGATTATTATTATTATTATTATTATTATTATTATTATTATTATTATTATTATTATTATTATTATTATTATTATTATTATTATTATTATTATTGTACGCCCCGTATATACGTGAAACTCGATACATGGGATTGTTCGAGGGTGTTGAATCTCCGGACATTGGCAGGGAGCATTTTGCTTTCGATCGTGACAATCATCGACGGAAGCACGTGCGTTGTACTGTTCGAAGGATGAGGCGGTTTGAAAGTGCCGTGTTTCATTGCTTATTTTGTTGTGTTTGAGTGAACCTTCCTTGACACATCTAGCTACGTGTTAGCCAATTAACTGTGACGAAGAGAGTAACCTTCTTTCTTTTTCGGAACGCTTTCTCTGTCTCCCAAATGTATCTTTGATCGATGCCTTCTATTCGGCGACACCACATGGAAGGACTTTTCCGGCGTACACTTTCGATGATGCGACGTCCGTATACGTCCATTCCACACCGCGTAACACTCACGCTGTGTTCTCGAGTGTGATTCGTTTTTTCCGCGGCATTCTACGTGTCACAACAAAGACGTAATGAGTGACACTACAAGAACGTTCGAAGCCACAAACACGAAGGGTAAGGCAGATGTGTGTGCATATGCAGTGCCCGTCGTTCAGCAGCCGAGCGATCGCACGGAACGCCATATAGTTCCCTGACGACGCGGGCCCTTTGCCTGACCACGCGGTTGTGTCTGTCGTGCAGGCGAACGGCTCGGCCGGCGCGGACGACGTCGGGCCCCCGCCGGTGCGCGTGTGCATGCGCCCCGACGCCGAGGGCCGGTTCGGCTTCAACGTGAAGGGGGGCGCCGACCAGAGCCTGCCCATCCTGGTGTCCCGGGTGGTGCCGCACACGCCCGCCGACACGTGCTCGCCGCGGCTGCGCGAGGGCGACCAGCTGCTGCTCATCAACGGCCGGGACGTGGCCGGCCTGTCGCACGATCAGGTGTGTGAGCTCTGCCTTTCGTCTGCGGCCGCCGTCAGAGTCGACCCGAACGCCGTGTACACGTGCCCGTAGCGGCTTAGCTTTTAACAGACGCGGGTAGGTTGTGTAAGGGGCAAACATCTTAACGCTTTGGAAGGGAGCTGAGTTAAGCTTGCGCGTTCGAAGCGCACCAACGAGAAAGCTCCATCAACCGCAGCAGCAGAAGTGAAAACTATGACGGAGACGGTACGCTGTTGTTGTTTTTTTTTTTAACTCTTTGAACGCGGTGACAGTGTGTGCGCATTGTCACGTTTTCTATGGTCACTGGGAAACTCAGCGCTACATAGTGGTAGCATGAATTCATTATGATACTTTTCAGGCTCGAAAGAAGTCCAGGCCTGAAATCATTACGGAGTGGGGTAGTGAGGAGTACAGTAGCAAGATTAAATTCAAAGTTATGTAATATTAATTGGTAATGCGCGATTGAAAACGATTTCGTCGAAGTCACTGACCCATGAAGGCGATTTCATTTATTCGAAGCTCGGGGTATAAATAGGTGCACGCAAGGCGTTGTACGACACGTGTTAATGTCGATGTTATTACTGTGGTCGATGCATGAACGTAGAATGGCGGGACATAAATCGAGGTGAAGCTGCAGGATGTGAACAGGTTTTGTGGAATAAAGAAATCCTACAGTGCTTACAACAGGCGGCTAATATGAGGCGTAAAGTAAATTTGCCACCCAAAGTGGGCGCTGTCAGTGTAGCGTTTAAAGGAGCAAAACAGTTCGTATATAACGGCAGAACCAGGCGCCCCATACGTTGCGCAACACTACGCCCTAACTCCGAAGTTATAATGTGTATTGTCGGGCAGCAAATTTTCATAACACGATGCTAGTTCCAAGCCTGTTAGATGAATAGTCAAAGCATGCGAGCCTCCGCATGTCGTTGCTGTTATTTATGATTAAAGCGCCGCATACCTTTAAAAATTAGAAAAATTGCGCCTTTATAATGGTTTCCCCGTTTTTATGTGTGCTCGCCCGTCGCGCTGTGAGCGACGGCAGCAGTACTCTGGAGATTCAGCTTGTTTTGCCGCCGTGCGCTGACAACGCGTGCCGTGGAATCGACGTTAATGGTAGTAAAGACACATTTAGCTTGCATTCAGTCGCATCAAATAGAAAATAAAGGATCAGGACGAGCTGCTTTGCTTCTATGTGGTGTGTCCGAACTCGCGCTACGTTGCGTGTTCTTTACATCCGTACCAAGCTAGCCCAGAGAAAAGGTCATCTTGACGTAACGGTGGCAGCAGTGAACTTTATCTGGTTGTACACTGTAGGAATTAATGCCGAATTTAGAATAGTTAGAGGTTCTACAGTTTCGTAGTACACGTTGTAAACCTCGGTGCATCGCCTGGGTTGCTCTTACGTATACCTGCTTCCCTGCGACATCGACTCGCAGAGCTGTCAGCTTTGCCCATTCATCTGTGATGGAATAAGGCCACGCACGAGAATGCTGAGCTGCGTGTTTCGGTTAGATCTGAGGTGAGCTGAACAGCTATACTCGGAGCTCTTTTCACTGCCACCCACACGCCTGCAATAGCTGTGGCTTGGTCTGCACGGGCTGACAGCGACGTCCTTCGGTCTGTTTGTGTCTCACAGCAGTAGTTAGTGTTCGGGGCTGCCGAGGGGCAACCGGGCAAGCTTCCAATGCATGCAGTGCGGAGCTTCCCAGTCGTCACTAGTTGTATCTACCGCTACGGGCGTGAGCTCCTGGTAATCTTTACTTTGGTGGGAGCTAGGCGGAATGCCACGATATCGAAAGCTTTTACTGCTG
The DNA here is from genome assembly GCF_038994185.2 of Dermacentor albipictus. Lineage (NCBI taxonomy): Eukaryota > Metazoa > Arthropoda > Arachnida > Ixodida > Ixodidae > Dermacentor > Dermacentor albipictus. The sequence continues at coordinate 421,338,342 of NC_091821.1, forward strand.
TTATTTACAGTGAAGCCTGAAAACTGGAAGAAAGAAGCCAGCGCGAGCTACAATTACTTTCTCTATATAGCAGCAGTAAGGTCACCTTCGTGCGGGGCGATGGCCTTTTCACACAACATATCTATAGCCAGCGTAATGCTCTGATAAGTAGTAGCACTGCATGCAACTTCGACGCACTCTCTGCGACCCCCGACCACCAATTGTCACGTACCGCCACAACGAAAATTTTCTGGCCCGGTCATCTTAAAAAGAAAGCGAAAACTGTCGTCGAGTTCCGTAACCCGTAACCTCCGCTGGGCTCATAACCCAGCGCGGAGGTGTGTTTATCCGCGTGTGAGCCTTTCTTTTATTTTGGCCGTCTCGTTCGCTTTGGCAAGTTGACCCTATAGCAGCCGTAGACGCCGCCGGCGAGACCCGCTCACTTCCCTCGCATTCGCGTGGCGCCGCCCGCCCAGGTGAATCACCTGGCCGCCCATCGATTCGGCCTCCTTGCTCCGGCCCACGCTGGCATCGATTCCGGCTCCGCAACGACGCCCTTTCTTTCTTTCCTTCTTTCTTTCTTTTTTTCTTTCTTCCTTTCTTTCTTTCTTTATTTCTTTTTCTTGCGATGCGCGCAAAGCTTGCGTGCCGTGGTCCTCTTTCGGCCACAATCCGATGCAAAACGCTGGGCCCTCTCGGGCGATGTCCATGAAGTGCGCGACCGAGCTTGTCGCTGACCTTTCGTTGCTTCTTTTCCGTCAGCGCTCAGCGTCCCGTGCTCCGTAAAGGCCGACCGCGCATCGTTCTGTCTAGTTCGCGATGTAAAGAGTAAAGTGGCCTGTATTACCACCCGCTGATCGCGGTTTGCGCGCCAGGCGCGTCGCCAAGCGCTCTCGAAAAGATTTGACAGCGCTTGCTGCGGGCGTTTGTCAGTGTAGTTAACTGCATCGTCTAAAAGAAGATAAGGGTAGAGTTTACGTTTGTGGTGTGTGCCTGTGCGTTCTGCTAGTTTTATGGATTGCTCTTTAGACATAAATCGTTAACGTTCCACACGAGCTGCTGTATTTGGCTTGGAAAAAAAAAAGTAACGCAGATAAAAATATACATAAAGATACTTTCCTCACGGCACTGCTAACGCGAGCATCCTGCACAGTGCAGGTGGTTCTTTTTTTTTTTCTGGACATACTCGCCTTGCGTGGGCGCCACCTTCGGGGGGCGAGTTGCGACCGCCTCCATTTTTCGCGTATCGACGCCGCGCTTCCTTCCTTCCTTACCATTGTGGGACTCCGTTCTTCCGCGTGCGCCTCCGGATTGCGTAACCTCCGTCCCCGCCTCCGCACCCGTCCTTCTCCTTCCTCCGGGCGGTTTGTATTGCGTGTGTGGTCATCGCCGTTCGCTTATCGAGCGCCCCGGGGGCACCTTCGCGGGCCTTTTTTTTTTTTTTTTTTCCTTGCTGGGTCTTCGTCCTGCTGCAGCCGCGGGCTCCACCGCTTCGCACGCGCAGCGCGTTGGTGGTGGTTGCGGCAGTGCCCTTGTTTGCGCTCGTTAGGGAGCGGAACCGCCGACCTCCAACCCGACCCGCAGGAAATAGAGTCGCGCTTAGAGACACGGCGCCACGCGCGCGCACTGTCGCGAGGGGCTTGGCGTCAACGTCGAAAAAGGGAGGGAGGGGGGTGGCAGAGAGAGAGAGAGAGGAGAGCGCGAGAGGCACTGCGAGCCCGCCCGCTCGCGAGAGCCCGCGGGTCGACCAGCCGAGTGTCCCGCCGGAGAGTGGATCGGGCTCGCTCGTTTTCGGCGTCCGCCGGCCGCCGCTCGCTCGCGCCGGCGTCCCGCCGACCGACCTACGCGCGTGGCCGACCGCGGCTCCTCGCACAGCTGTTGACGGCGGTGCGCGCGCGTGCTCGGTCCGGGCCGCGCGGCGGCCGCGTCGGAGCGGCCATGCCGAACTGCGTCTCCGCCGTCGTCCGGGCGTTTGGCCGGGGCTCCTCCGTGCGACCGGCGGCGGCGGCGGCATGAACTGCGCTCGCGCCAGCGTCGCCTCGGTGCTGGCGTCGTGGAGCCGCCGTGTGCCTCCGTCGCCCGCCGCCGCCGCCACGTCGGGCGCCGCGGCGGGCGGCTGCTGCGTGCCGCGCTGGCTGTGTGTGCTGTACGTGCGACGACTGAGGCCCGGCCTGGCCCTCTGGCTCTCGCAGGTGGTCAAGCTCATCCGGGCGCCCAAGGACAATGGAGAGCTCGTGCTCACCGTCAAGGCACAGGGTGAGGACTCCGAGGAGCTGGCCTCCCAATTTTGCCGCATGCTCTTTCAGGGACTCCTTTCTCTTGTTTATTTTCCTTTTGTTTTTATGTGTGCGTGTATGTGATATGGTGTCCCGTAGGAATCAAAAGCTTTACCACAGGGCGGCCGAAAGTGGCAGTGTGTTGGGAGAATCAGTTAAAGGTCATCAATACGAAATGAGCTACCAAGACGATGCAAACGATGCGCGTGTGACGCCCCCTTTCTTGTATTGTTTGTTGTCGTGGTGACGAGTGTGGTACTGATTACCGTTGGGCTGGTACAGTTTATTGTACAGCGCAGGGCCCTTTAGGTTACACTGTTATGTCATGAGGCCGTGCGAACTACAACTCCCCACGATGTATACAGATTAACGGGACTTGAACTCTCTCCGTGACATAGATACGCTTTCGATCCGTTCAGGAACTATGGGCATGTGCTATCGACATGTACTGTCGACATGTATAGACACAACAGTTCAGCAGCTATCGACATGAGCCGCAGCTACGCACAGAGAAGCAAGCGAAAACATTCTGGCTGGGGCCCCCACATTTTCTACGTACCCTGGCCAGAAAAACCAACCACCCGTTGAATCCGCTCTGTTGATTCGAGCGTGGATCACCCCGTCCTATCCTCTGATCAACGGTGCTACCTGTCAACGGCACCTATCGCTTGTAGAATTCGAATTTTGCAGTGAGGCAGAAGATAACAACAGGTACGCCGGTTACATTGGATGGCTCAACGCGCTTTAGCCGGCTTTTTCAAGATATTCACGCATCTCTTATATCGGTTAAGCTGTCCGCGCACAGCGTTTACGCGTGTCTTGCACGTCTGCTGTTCGCAATGCAACGTGATAACCTGCGACGCGAAGGCACTGTCCGTGCCTTTCGTAATTGAAACAAGAACTTGCTGAAATTAAAAGCGTGCAGCAAAAAGTTAGGTGTAGTGCCTTGATTACGTTGTTTATAGTTTTACTGATCGGAGCATAAAAACAAAACTCGGAAGGCCCGCGTGTCAGTAGTCCTCCAGTGGCGGTTCAAACGTTGCTTTGTTCAAGCTTCGTTGAAACGAGCAACGCTATTTTTTGAAACATGCACACATGCGCGCTCGCGCGCGCGCAATCACAAAGCAAGATAGCTGGAGCCCTTTTTATGGATGTTTTCTTGTCCTGCTTAGTTGTGTTTCCAACATTCTGGCGATGTTTTCACGCGACCTTGAGTTCGTATACCAACATTTCTAACTTATTGGAGAGCTGACATACTGTTCGTAACTTCATTATGTAAATTATATTTGCCAGACTGTTAGCTCTGCCGACAGCGAAGACGCGCTGCGTTGCCGCTGCTTTCTTTTGCGACTGCGCTTTTTCATAGCTATTCCGGACGTGACCGATGGCGGCTTCGCAGCAAAGTTCTCTCCTTTCTCTTCTCTCATTTTAACTTCATTGAATATTTTTTTTTTCACATGCGCCTGCGCGAGCGAAGGGTCTCGGAAGCGCGGCGCTCTCGAGTAACGGCGACGGACGCGGAAGTGATTTCTCCGACCCAAGGCCGCACGCGCGTGCGCGCGTGGGTTGGGCTTCTCCTCGACGGTACTCTCCGTGCGGAGAAGCACGCTTTACGAGCGGCTGTTCCGGTGACGGCTGCCTCTCGCCTGCGTGCTCGCGTCTGCTGCTGAGTCGGGCCACACGGTGCTTTCACCGCGGTCGGTGTGGAAGCCTATCGATCGGGGCAGGGTTATGAGCCACAGCAGCGGCTTCTGTGATCTCTGCGCGCATCAGGGACTTAAACCGAGGGCTTGCGCTGTCCCTAAAACAGTTCGGATAGATGAAGAAGGGGGGAGGGGGGCGGGATAGACGAAATTGTTAATGATTTCGCTGCGCGTTGGGCACTGCAGTGCTTTAATGTTTGTTAACAGATTTCGTATAGACAGCACGGCGACCTTGTATAGGGAAGCGTGCACAACGGACAGTTGTTGTCATCGTGTGTACGCTGCTGTAAAAAATAATAATAAAAATAAAAAATAATCCAAGCGATAGTTTAGGTCTGCAGGGAGCGCGGCGTAAGTTGCACCGGCCTTGTTCCAACGACGCTTTGCTACTTGGGATGCATCTCTGCATCATGCTTTAATAATAAATTTTATTTGGGCCGTATCGAGATCACTTAAGGAAGCACCAAGCAACACAGGGTTCTCTCGAAGCAAAAGAATACGCCGCGCAGTTCGTCGCTCCCACAAAAAAAAATATATATATATTTCCGAAAGGGGGGAGGGGGAGCAGCACCCAATCGGAAAGTGGCGACCGGACCATTAATTGCAGCTGACTCCTCCGTCCGCCGCTTTTCTAGCAGCAATCTGAACTCCCTTCTTTGTCGCCTCTGTTTCGCGCACCGCGTTGCATATTATCGACGCTGTTTCGCTAGATTCTGCATTGTAGTTGGAGGAATGCCGAGCGTCGACGAGCTCCAATTAATTGTGTCGTCAACGTCTTTCTCCCCACTCGCCCCCCCCCCCCCTTTTCGCCCACCAACCCTCGCCTCGTCCCTTTCTGTCGTCCCCATGTGCGTCGCTTTTCCCTTTACGTGCGCACCTCCCCCCCTACCCCTCCTGCGCTTCTCCCTCCCGGTTGCCTTTCTCGTCCCCCTGGGCGCCTCCCAGTACCCGCAGGCGAGCAGATCGAGGAGCCCGACTTTCAGTACATTCCGGACTCTGCAGTGGCGGGCCGGGGCAACCGAGCCGGCGGAGGAGCGCTGGCCGAGTCGATGCTGCTCTTGGCCGAGGGTCTTGAGAGCGGCGCCACCATCGCCCAGTTTGAGGTAAGGGCAAGCACACCTGCACATTTCCTTCTATTTCACCAAAACCCTTTTTTTCCTTTCTTTCTATTCGTTCTTGTTAATGCTTCTCTGATTGAAGAGCTTCCAGTCGGATCAAGTGGTCCGAGAAGCAATTATCTTTGCGCAAAATATCTGTCAAACACAAGTTTCTGTGCTTTTTCTTTCGGACCTGCTTAAACTGTCAAAGGTCGTAGATGCTGGTGCGAAAATTGCAACAGCGTCTGTGGCCTCTGAGCACACCGCCATGAATACAATTTGTAGCTGCATCACAAGAGCGAGGCGAGAATGGGGGGGAAAGGAGAAAGAAAAAAAAAGGCAGAATGATTACTCAGATTTTGATGTGCATTGAAGAACCACATGTGGTGAGAATTAATTTAGACCTTTCTATTACACTAAGGTAAAGTGTGCCCGTATAGCCAAGATGCAGATTTTTAACTATCACAATGGTCCCATTCTTCTTGTTAAAAGGGAAAATTGGTCATCCACCTTATTGTAACAGATAGTTATAAAAGAAACCGGCACAGGTTTTTCAGAGAGAAGTGTTTGCAGTTGAAGAGAAATGCTGGTCTGGGGGATCGAATCATGGAGTGGCACCTTTCCAGGGCAATCGCTCTACCATCTGAGCTAACAAGGAGACTAGCAGGTTGCAGCATGAGTGCGAGTTAGTCGACAGCTCGAACCATCGAGACACTGAATTCTTGTTGTTGATGGCACTTTCTGAATGCACAATAATCATGTGAGCAGCACTCGGAATGAACCAGGTAGCATGCAGGCCGTAGCTTTAGAAAGGGTGTAACTTGCTGCATAATGGGTGCTGGATGCGGCAGGGTGCTCGACAAGCATGCACAGTAGAGTAGGGTAGAGGGAGGAGTTGCTTCATTTGCATCGGGCACCTATGAATAGTTGAGTGCTGATAATGTGTTTCTCATAAACGTATACAACCCTCTGATAGCTATGAGGCTTCATATGAAGCCAGCACTGAGGAAGCACTGGTGGCATCATTTATATGTTGTGAAGGCCATCAGACTAAAGAGAATGATGTAGAGGAAGACAGGAAATGATTGTGAGCATTGACCAGTAATTGAAGGAACCTTTGTGCAAAAACTCCCTTGAGATGGTCATGGCTATGTTTTCTGGAAAAAGTTGTCCCCTAAACGCAATGCTTCAGAAAATGGTACCCTAGTGCATTGAAAATCTTTGCAATGCTAGTTGACTAAATGCATAATGACATTAAAAAACATCTGGATACGGCCTCAGAGGTCTTCGAGTGTATTTTTCAATCTGTCCTCAAAATTTTAAATGAGCCATGAGCCAGTTGTGCATTGTGCTGGTTCAGGTCACCACACAGTGAAACTGCAAATGTATTGCCTATTTAAACGCACTTAATGTACATGTGAATGTCAATGTGATGGAATTCAAACTTTAGATACTGATTTGGAATTGTGGAAGAGCAGTGGCTAGTAGTAATAAGTGATCAGATGCAACTTCTAATTCTGTTCTCCAGTTGTACATAGCAATATATAATGTATTTCAATAAAATGCTTTTCAACCTAACTAGACCTGCTTACATGTTGTCATATCTTCTACTCTAGCTGCTGTATTTACTTTTTAATACTGTCTTTTTCACCCTCTCTCTCTCTGCAGCAACTGTACCGCAAAAAGGCAGACTATACTATGAAATGTGCCAGGCTGCCTGCCAACCTGTCAAAAAACCGATACAGAGATATCTCCCCGTGTGAGTGTAAAAACACATAATCTCTTCTCTTTTTCTTTCTTTAGCTTGACATTGTGCACCACGTTTATACATGGAGTTTTGTGAAAACTGGTCAACTGCACCGTTCAATTTGTTTTTGTGGTAGTTTTGAGCAAGTGATCAAATGCTTCTTGCCTTGTCAACAAACTGAAGCTCTCTCTAGCGTATACCGGGCGTTTCAGCAAACACTTTCAAAAAATTTTAAAGGTTGCCTGTGGCAGATAGCACAATTCTAGCTCACAAGCTGGTCTACTTGAAGAGGCAGGCATTACTTGCACAAACAATTGAAATGCACAAGTGACTAATTAATAAAAATAAATAATTAAGTTTTAATCTAATTACCTTACGGCCCATATCGCAATTTACAAATTCTAGCTGTGGAGTTCGCAAAGCAGATCCACTTGGGACGAATTCTCAGGATGACACCAGCTTCGAGATATTAATTCCAAAACTTAGCAGAGAAATTCATTGGCATTCCAGTTACTTCTTCAACAAAATGTTGTTTTATGCATTGAAGCACAAAAGTAACTGGAACACCAATGAATTCCTCTGCAAAGTTTGGAAGTTAATATCTCGAAACTGGTGTCATCCTGAGAATTTATTCCAAGTGGACCCACCATGCGAGCTCCACAGCTAGAATTTGTCAGTTGCAATATGGGTCATGACATAGTTAAAAACTTCATTAGTGAATCTTTGTTAATTAGTCAATTAAGTGTTTCAATTGTTTGTGCAAGTAATTCTGCCTCTTCGGGTAGACCAGCTCATGAGCTACAATTGTGCTATCTGCCACAGGCAAGCTTTAAAAATTTTTGAATGTGCTTTGTGCTGCATTTAACACAAGTCATGATGTACTTTCATGCCAATGTTGTTATAAGCTACACGTCAAGTGGCTTGTGCAAGATTAAAAAAAAAAAACTTTTTTTTAATCAGAGCTCTCGTACATAGAGAGCAAGAGATGACCAATACCAGGGGCACTTGGATTCTGTGCCTGAGCTTTCAAGGCAAAGTGTGTGCAGACATGACAGTTACTGCATGAGCTTTGAAACCGTCATGCGGTGCACCGTGCCAGATTTTGGAAGCCGCAATAGGCTTGTGGTTGTTCCATGTGCGGCCAGCTTGTCAAAAAGATAAGTGCATTAGCTGTGTTTAATCTGCAACTGTAGCTGTGTGCCATTTTCAATGGTGTGAGCAAGGCACATGCCTCTCTTGCAGCAGAACATCTATACTGAATTTATGCTGCATTTATACTGCATACAGCATTTTATGCTTGGAATAACTCTTCAAATATAAGTTAGGCCAGAAAATGTTTAATACCTTGCCATTATTTTTTTTTTCACATCATTTTTTTTTTCTTGTCCTCAGTGTGCTATGACTGATGAATGCATGAATGCTGTGCTTCAATGAAAGTGGTATAGGTATTATGGTATGAAAAGAAAAAAAAAGAGAAGACAAGAAAAAAAGAAAAGAAAAGGATATTCACAGGGCTGACACCCATTCTGTCGGTGTGTGTTTCTTTGTTGTTGCCTCTTTATGCCATGACACTTCTACCTGTATGTCTGACCAACTGTCTGAACCGAGAGTTTGCTGAATGGAATCTCTTTATGTTTTTCAGATGATGTCACTCGAGTCATCCTTCAGGAAGGCACATCTGGGGACTATATAAATGCTAGTTATGTAAATGTAAGTGCTTAAGCATGTTTTGTTTCGAACCATTGTTAAAGGAATGCTAAAGGTAAACAGCAAATCAGTTGCCACTGATACACTACCCCATCAATACATTGCTTTTGTCTTGTGAGAGGAAATTAGTTAAAGATTGGTTACTCATGGAGGTAACGAAGGCCAATGTTTCCTAATTTCTCTGCATATGTCATGGTGCTGACGACATCAACTTGGTGTTGTGAATTTCCTGGCATTTTCCTACTGGAATAATTCTATTAACAGTGTCATGTTGAATCCTTGCTCGCTTTCAACTATTCTGCAGTTTGTTGCATTTTGCGACTCAAGCCCCTTGAGGCTTTGGTAGGCCTGATTATTACTGTATTCAAACCGACATGAATAGACGTACTATCAAACAGTGCTGAGCACACATTGCCAGAATCCGTGATGTCGCTGATAGCTGGCGGGCACCAGCTAGCATCACCTCAAGCTAGCATCATCAACCATTATTTGTTTTAAAGCATCGTTTCATCAAGCCTCTGATGAGACTGACCTATCCGCAATTGTGCCAAGTGTCTTGCTTAGTTTCTTCAGTGGCTCTCCAAAGAGGTGGTACTTCATAGGTCTCACTGGAAGTCATTTACTCAGAGCCACTAAAAGTCAATTGCCATTCTGTGTGATCAGCAGCATTATTCCAAATTGCATAAGTGCCTTACTGAAATTTGCCTAAGTTGACATGAGCCATAATGCTAAGGCTAGAGCAAGATTGCATCAAAAAGAGTTTGAGAACTTCAATATGAACACTGATGGTTAATCTGAAGAAAGATATGTATCTCTAAATATCTTAACTCATCACTGTTGCAGCACACTAAAACATCGCTTTTTATGTGGAAATGCTTAGCTGTTCTTAACAACCTTGTTGTTTACAGCCATTTGAGGGACACATTTATTGATCCCGCTCACATGTAGCTGTTATGTCTCTGTAAGAATGATATACTAGAATTTTTCTATAGTTGCGAAGTTGGCAAAAGCACCATCTGGTTTCAATTAGTTTGTTATCCACTCAAGTAACTGGTTACATATCACATGCAGTTGAAAGTCTTAAGATTATAGGCTGTATTGGGGACCCTCGATAAGTATTAATAATGTGAAAAAAACATATGTAAAAAGGGGCAAATAAGAGCATGCACACTGTGCCTGAACATTGCGAGACGTTTACTGCAGTGAAAAAGAGTGTTACACCATTTTTACAAGCAAACAAGACATCACAAAATGCAGTAAAATATGGTTTTGCAGGAAAAATATATTTAAACTCAAGATGGAATATATGCAAGGATAATGTTGACATCAGTGAAAATAGGACATTTCATAATAGGTACCTCAACAAAAGTAGATGTCATTGTTTCATAGTGATATTGGCTAGAAAATTGGCATTTAATGCTAACTCAGTACACTTATGTTTGGTAACTAACTTGAAATTTAAGAATCTGTAAGGAAGAAATCTGCGTAATAAGTTATCTTTAAAAATGGAAATGTAACAGCAGTGTGATAGCTAAACTTGTCGACAACTGGAAAATAACAATTATTGCAAAGCATCACAGTAGTGTTTGGACTGGAAGTATCGGTAATAATCAGTAAGTAGAGTTGTTCTAGCATTTATACATCTAACCATCTTGACTTATGCCTAGTACATAGATGTCTTAAGAGTAGGTCCAATATGCATGTAATGTATTGAATTCTTGGTGTTTGCAAGAGATTCAGTACGCTTCTGATCCAGCACTGAAATTTAATTAAGGCAGATAGACTGCAGCTATGTTTTCACAGGAGATAATCTTGTCCAAATGGTGTTACGAAAGGTGCTAGTCGCCACGTTTCGCTGATTTTCAAAAAGTTGCTCTTGTGTATCACATTCTAATGTGTGTTCCCTTGTTCTTTTCCGTACAGATGAACATCCCCACGTCGGGCATTGTAAATAGGTACATAGCCACACAAGGTCCTTTGCCCAACACCACGATAGATTTTTGGGAGGTGAGCACTGACTTATTCGTATAGCTAGTCATTACAGATTGCTTGCTGTGTCATTTAAGCACTAGTTGACACAGAACTGTATTTGTATCTACAGTCTCTCTCTCTTGAGTTACTTTACTTCTGCAAGTCGTAACAAAAGCGTTTGGGTACTGCTTGACAGAAGACTGTATTTGTGTCCACTACAGTCTCTCTCTTGAGTTGCTTTACTTGTGAAAGTCATAACAAGTATAACTGCAGTATTACTGCATAACTGCAGTATTATAGAAGTATGTGAATTTACTATATGTAATGAGGTCTTTCATGTTGTTATAAACAGGCGAATACAAACGTGTCCATTTCTGTTCAGCAAACATTGTACCAGTGGTTGGACTTGCATTAAAGGAACCCTAAAACACTTTTTGAACATAGTGAAGAAACGATGCCACCCTGTCGTAGAGACTGCTGTGAACATGTGAACCAAATATTACTGCTCTAGACGCAGCAGGGAATTCAGATTCTCACGTCAAAAACTGCAAAAAATCGCTTGCCCTAGCTTCTGCAATGCCATCTTGCAGAATCATCAAAAGCAGCTGGCTCACGAGCACTGCTGGCCAAGCTCGTGATCGCGAGAGCATTTTCGGTAATACATAACTGCTAAGCTTGCATTAAACAAATGAAAAATATATATATCTCAGAAAGACAGAAATATTTCATGTTTGTACTGCACGTAGTTGCGTCAGCTGCACGACGCCTCTGAGATGGTAGCAGCGGGCTGCGTGACATTCGGCTGTTGGCTGGGGCTTTGCCCTCTTAGCTTCTCCACTGTGTTGCTTCCAGCTTGCTAGCGGTGACAAAAAGAGAGAGAAAATGAAGTATTGGTGTGATAACTCCACTAATAGTTGAAGGACTTGCAAAATACTTGTGACGCGAGATTCGTGAGATGACATCCTTTAAAACTGAGGCCATTCGATAGTTAGAAAAGTGTTTCAGGGCCTTTGTAGGGTCCCCAGAAGAGCTAAAAGCAATGGCCTTTGTCACCTCCTCTATTGTGCGTTTAATTGATCGCTGCAACCATGTAACAGCAAACAGTGGGTTGAGTGTCCACATATTCTTTGCACTTGTTTAACATGAAGTTTGAAGTTTAAATTTATTTGTAGTGCAAAAGAAAACAAGCATACGTTTTCAACAACCCATTAGGTGGTCCGAAAGTAGAACTGTCAGGTGGACCTCTTGTTCATATAAACAGCAGAATGATATATACATACAAAATCACAAGATAAAATTATAAAATAAAGAACTATGCTCATAAAAAAGATAATTTCATTATAGTAAGCTAACAGAGGCAAAAAGACAATATCAAGTTTGTATAACTCGTGAATTTATAACAGTACAACACGAAAGTATTTGCTTAAAATCGATATAAACACCAAGATAAATAAGTTTATGCATTGCAGAAATTAGTACAAAAAGCACTGCAAAATGCGCATTCGCATTTTAATTTTCATTTAAAGGAATACAAAGAAGCAGTAATCTTAATGTCTGTAGGAATTGCATTCCAAACACTTATACCACCGACTCTTGGTCAACTTTTCATAATTTGATGTGACTTTGGTTGAAAGGAGGTTATTCCGTTAAAAAAATCTGGTGTTGTATGCATTAACGATACGACACAAAGAAAGGACATCCGTATGTATGTCAAGATAAATGAAGCGAAACATGAGAAGTGATAACTTATATTGAAGTAAGTACCGAAGAGGTAGAATTCTACAGTAGTGTGCAAGTCAGCACAGTGAAGTGGTTGCAAGGCACACCATGACTGCCTTACCAAAAGCAGAGCGCTGAGCACCACGACAAGATAATACCGTATTTACTCGCGTAATGAACCCACTCGCGTAATGAACCCACCCCCCACTTTTGTCGTCGAAATTTTTTTTTTTTTTTTACGTCGCGTAAATAACGCGCACCCGCCCGCAGGGTCGGTGTTCAGCATGTTCGCGTTATCTCGGCTCAATTGGCCGGCGCTGTCGACTGTCGACGATCATAAAATTGTCTGATCGCGCAGTGATAAAATAAACATCATTTGAAGCCAACGATGCTGAACACCGGCGACGCGAACGCGGGTGACGCGGGCGTCGACTGCACGCTTTCGTTGATCGTTCATTGACCTTGCATGATTCGTTGGTGGATGCGCAAAGGGCTTTACTGGGGCGTCCTCTTTGAAATGGGGTGACGGCAGTTTCCACCACGCTCGGCTATTTTCTTTGTATTTCTCGAACCAATTTGTCAAACTTCTCTAGATTCTTTTTTTTTACAATGATGATGATGATGATGCAGGTTGCCGAGTGCCATCTATTAAATGCAAAGCAAACCTCTGCTTATAGCGCCATGCATGCGCGGCGGCGGCAGAACGAAGTAAAGACAACGCACTTGGACAGCGTCGGTCGCCATTTCGCCAGTCCTATTTTGTTGCTGTTTAAGTGCTTCGCTACGACCTTTGCATTATTTCGTGCGTGCTGTGCATTTTCTGCGCGTTGTGCGATGGGGCGTAACGCTAGCTACACGGCCGGTTTTAAGCTCAAAGTCGTGGAGCATGCTTTGGAGCATGGCAATCGCGCGGCTGGACGGCATTTTAGTGTAGACCCCGTGCGTGTGCGCTACTGGAGGAATCAACAAGAGGAACTCAGAGCGACGAAGAAAGATCGCCGGGCCTTTCGCGGGCCGAAGCAGGGCAAGTTTCCTCGCGTCGAGGAAGAAGTTCTGAGCTATGTGAAGAGGCTCCGCAACCAAGGATGTGCCGTATCCCACGAGCTGATACAGAATCACGCGCGGGCCACTGCAAGAAGTCACGGCATTGCCGCGAGTGAATTTAAGGCGAGCAGTGGTTGGACGACTCGTTTCATGCGCCGGAACGTGTTGTGCCTCAGAAGGCGTACTACGTTATGCCAGCGGCTGCCGGCAGACTGTGGGGACAAAGTGCGTGATTTCCACCGCTTTGTCATTCGGATCCGTGAGGACAAAAAGTTCCTGCTGTCGCAAATCGGGAACGCGGACCAGACGCCTATAAACTTTGACATGCCAAGAAACAGCACTGTCGATATGAAAGGTGCGAAAAGTGTGCAGGTTAAGACGACGGGCGCCGAGAAGCAGCGGTGCACCGTGATGTTAGCTGTAACAGCGGACGGCAGGAAGCTGCCGCCGTTTGTCGTCTTCAAAAGAAAGACTCTGCCAAAGGGAACTCTTCCTGCCGGTATCCACATTCGCGCCCAGGAGAAAGGGTGGATGTCGGCCGAGCTGGTGTCCGACTGGCTGAAAACAGTCTGGGGACGGCGGCCCGGGGCTCTTCTCCTGCCATCGCTGCTTGTTATGGACAGCTTCCGCGGCCATCTGGAAAAAAATGTCCGCTGCCAAATGAGCGAGTTACGCACGGACCTCGCTATCATCCCAGGTGGCTTGACATCAGTGCTGCAGCCCCTTGATGTTTCCATTAATAAGCCCTTTAAGGACAACGTGCGCCGGCTCTATACAGAGTGGATGGCCGCGGGAAACCACGACCTGACTCCCGCAGGTAAGATTAGAAGGCCCACCATCGACATGATCTGTCGATGGATTCTAGAAGCATGGAGTGTGATTCCCAGCGAGATGGTCGTCCGCAGCTTCAAAAAGACTGGCATCTCCAACAGCCTCGACGGCAGTGAAGACGACGCGCTGTGGGAAGACGACAACGCCGACAAAGTCGCAAGCGATATGAGTGGAAGCGTGGATTCAGATAGCGAGCCCGAGTGAGACAGACCATAAGCAGCCAGCAGCATGAAAATAAAAATGAATTTTTAATTCACATTCATCGCGTACGTGTTTTTACTATAAAGGTAAGGTTGGGATTGCGATTTTCCTATCTTCATTGTGACATGAAATTTCGACCTAAAAAATATCTAAATTTTTTTTCCCCGCGTAATGAACCCTCCCCCCAAATTTATGTCAACTTATCTGGAAAAAAGGTGGGTTCATTACGCGAGTAAATACGGTAGCAGATCGAAAGTTGAAAAGGCAGTTCATGTTCTGTGAGACGCAATGATGAAAGACCATGCTTGTATTGTATTAAATGTGCAGAAGCGCAGAGCGCAAGAAAGAATGGTTGACATAGCGGTATATGCCTAGCTCTGAGCTCTCAACCGATGATGGGATTGATACTCCCAGCAGGAGATTTTGTGTGGACTCACTAAGTTGCACTACCTATGCTATTAATATAGAGGGAAAAGGCAAAGAGATGGAGATGGTGCTACTTTAGTTATTCACGACTCTTTAACTTGCGTTTAGGTGCAACACAACATGTGGTTCATTAAAGGGACGCTAAAGAGAGACGCTAAATCAGAAATCAGAGTAGTCTGGCAAAGAATTTGTTTCGAAACTATTTTTGTTGATGTTGTGGTAACAGGGTAGATTAGTAAAAGAGCAACTGAAGGCCAGACCTACATTTCTTTAATTTGACACCAGAACATCAGCACTGGTATGTCACTGCAGCATCCTGTATTTCGTATTACTTTCTCGTATTTGAGTTGCTGTGGAGCAGTAAAATTTCTCAAAACTTGCTAAGTTCGCCTTTTGGCTCCTTTGGAATACAGTATATCTTTAAGAAAGTAACTTGGGCCGAGTAGACACCATCGTAATCCATGATGTGTGACAAGAAGCTGGTGCAGAAAGCAACATTGAGGTCGCCACTTGTCTTTTATTTTTGCCTCCTTTCTGACTTGCCAAGCCTTCTTTCACAGTAAGAGTGGCTATATTGGCGTTGTAGAAAGGTAATTTACTAATACAGCCCATGTTATTTTTTCAGTTTGGTGCCCCATTTAAGGAGACTAAATGCATTAGCTAGATAACGGCATGCAGAACAGCCCAAAAGGTTCAGCCCAAAGTGCGAGCACATCCATTGAGATAATAAATAAAGCAAGAATTGTGACCTGAGTGATGCTCTGTGCAGATGGTCTGGGAGCAGCAGTGCACTCTGGTGGTGATGCTGACAACACTGGTGGAGCGGGGCCGCATCAAGTGTCACAAGTACTGGCCGGACCTGTATGAAACAGACACCTATGGCCACCTGCAGGTCAGTGGGGTCTTAGTTTAGGCAAGCATGTCCTATGTGCACAATTGTTGAATCATCATGTGGCAGAATGACACCGAAAACATTCAGGAAAGATCATGGACACAGACACACACAGTTTCCTCTCTCCCTTTGTCTCTTGTGCTGTTGTTCAACTACTACATTTAGCGATGTGGTGATCGTGCTCTTTACTACTTATTCTTATTGTTCAATAGCTTGGCCAGTTGAAGGTTTCTTATGTTCCTGGTTCAAGGCTAATTGCCAACACAGCATGTTGCTCTGAATATGGAAACTCTGATAAGACAAGAAAACCTTAAATATTTTGTACTCTTATATGGTTTTGCTGCCACTGTCAATAATTTGGCTTGCTTTAGTGCACACATTCGTATGACTGCTCTTTGGTGGAACATTTTCTTGTTGTTGTTTAAAATTGCTCCAAATATGGGGGTGTGCAGGCTACACAAAAGAACAGCCCTTATATGTTTAGTATAACCTAAATATATAGTTCATGTTATAAAGTATGCTAGTACACTTAACTATGGCAAAGAGCAGGATCAAGTAAATAAATATTACTCATCATTGCCACAGCAGTAGGAAAGCAGTCCTAATCGTACAATTTGCATTGAATATACTGATCGTCACAGTATTACTATTGTTAGGCGGAGTAGTGCCAACCCTCAAGCAATGATCTGGATGTAACAGTACATCAGAATGGCAATTAAGCAGTCACTTAGTGTAATGTGACAAAATGTGCCACGAGTGTGTGTGTGTGTGTGTGTGTGTGTGTGTGTGTGTGTGTGTGTGTGTGTGTGTGTGTGTGTGTGTGTGTTTGTGTGTGTGTGTGTGTGTGTGTGTGTGTGTGTGTGTGTGTGTGTGTGTGTGTGTGTGTGTGTGTGTGTGTGTGTGTGTCACACACTTGCTATTTTTGATGTGTGAATCTGGTGAGCAAGTAATTTCTAAGCAGGAAAGATTGCAGCATACCATTTTTATTTTTTGCTTATAATGCCTCTCTTTCAATACAAGAACAATTACCATTCATGTTAATGCAACATGTCCATTTTACATGCAGGTGTCCTGTGTACGACAGAAAGAAACGCCATCCTTTGCTTTTCGTGAATTCACCCTCATAAACACACAGGTAAGCTGGTCAGTAGTGCACTGGGACTGTTGGGCATCACATTTAATGTTGCTTAAACGCATCAAGAAAAGGGTAATACTAGCCTATACTATTTGTGCCTGCCCAAGACTGCGGGTTGATAGGTGTGTTGCAGATTTAAGTGGCGTTGTATTCACCCCATTTGTTTTGTGCAACAGTGTAATATTATAAAGAAAAAATAAACAAAAAATGACAAAAGCACTTGTTCTTGGGAAAGTTGGTGTCATAAATGACAGGCGACTTTTCAAACTCTCTTTGATGTTGCTCACATTAAACCGAAAAGAATAATGTACAGCAAACAAGGACAAGCTCTGACTTCCATATACATACCTGCCAATCCAATTCGCCCGGGAGGCTCCCGATTTTTTACTAAACTTTCAGATTGTACGATCACTATCTTATGTCTCCCGAAAAGTGGTCCCTGTTTGCGCAGTAATGGTTTTTGCGAAACCAGCACCGCGGAATCTACAGCCGCATCGTAATCGTCAGCATCACCAACAACGACAGCACTAGCACCATCGGTATCATCGACTAAGCAGCCGACTACAGCCCCTAGTAAGCCGACCAAAGCCAGAGACAATGTAGTTCTTGCATTTCATGCATGCCTTCCTCCATGGTGCATCTTGTTGCTGCTGCTTTTGTGTATGATTAGTGTTGGCTAGGCTGTGTGTGCGGTGCACCGTGTAAAGTTAGAATTCTCGTGTGCTTGATGCCATGGCATCAAAGGTATTTGCAGAAGTTATTGCAGGCTTCTGAATTTCCGTGCTTTTTGACATCAAGAAAAGGAGAACATTTTGCATTTTGTAGAACGTTTGGATGCGACGTCAGCATGTCTCACAGTGTCAACGGCGACTTGAAACTGCACGTTTCCACGGCGAAGCATCAAAGCTATGTTCGTACCACTCAGCAGCAAGGCAACATAGTGAAATTTCTCCGGAACAAGTGCGACGACAGTGTCATACCTGTGGAGTGCCTGTTTACGGGATTCCTCATCGAACACAACCTACCCCTTAGTGTCAGCGACTACGTTGGGGCCTCTTCTATGGAAAATATTTCCGAAATGAGATGAGGCGAAGCGCTATGGATGTAGATGCAACTCTGAAACGCAACTCTGATGAAATGCAGCTATGAAGAATGCGGAAGTGGCCAACCTGAAATTTCACAGGCATCGCTCTCGAGTCTTCGTTTCTTTATTCAGGGTTTCCCCCAGCTGCTGCCCCGAGATGCCAATGAATCTGCTGAAGACGCTTTAGATGTTCACGAAGCTGAGTTTTCCACACTACAGGCGAACAGTCAGAGAACATTCTTAATGAAGAAAGGTGGAACATGCAGTGGTCTATGGTTGGAAAAATGAAAAACACTGATGGAAAACATGTTTCACTGAGTTGCTAAGGCCACCGGAAGTTGAAACAGTGATGCAACTCCCCCCCCCCCCCCCTCCCGTTGGCTCGAATAAAGTCTCCCGATTTTTTATCTCGCCAGATTGGCAGGTATGCGTATAGTTTGGTTTGTGTGGTTTCCTGTTCTTTCTAGCTTTGTGCTATTGCAAAAAAATAAAGCAATGGATCAGAACCAATTAACTAGTCCAAAGAGTCACGTAGGCCAGGCATGTGTACAGATTCTTGCGTAAGATAAGTGAAGGTGTAGAACCTTACCCCAGCCCAGAATTCAAGCGAGCATTCTTTGGTAGATTACAGCAAAGTGACAATGATCCCCCCCCCTCCCCTTTTTTTTTAAATGACATGGTTGTCTTTTGCGAGTTTGTCAATTTGGGGTCCATGGGAGCTGGGAATCGAACTTTACCTGGTAAATTAGATGATTTGAGGCCTTCTAGTGCACATGAAAAAGACGCACCAAGTGAGCGGAGAGCTATGTACGAGGCAGTAATAATGTGTATTCAGTGAAAAAAAAAAGCTGAAATGAATCCCGCATATGCTTGTTGAATCTCCTTGCACTGGAACTGTAACTAGAATTGTGGCTTATCAACAAAAATTGTACGGCAGATCCCAGACATTGTGCAGTCAAGAAAATTTGACCCGATCTTGAAGATAGTGCAGTCCAAAAAGAAAAGAAAGTAAAGACAAGTAAAGGTTAATTACAGGGCTCTATGTAAGAGTAAGGTGGTACTAAAGCAGCATAAGGTGACGTAGGTGAAGTTAAAGCAGCTCAACGGCGGTTGGCATTCAAAACAGAAAGGTCTTCTGGGGAACCTCTCTACCCATGCATACTTCACCTGAAGCACAAAAAGCACGGGGACAAAGGAAAAGAACACCAGGCAGGTTGAGTGCTAAGTTCAAACTAAGCTTTATTCTCCGAAAAACACACATCTTTGTCTGTCGACTCCAATCAAAAGCACATCATTGCGCAAGCGTGCTCAAATCCTGCAAAAATGTTTAAAGTAGTTGTACAAGTCAATCGCGACATGGCTATTCGCATGAAAACACAAGAAACCAAAAGCTCCAAGATCGTAAAGTATAGAAGCAAGTTCTGAATTAGGTCCTTATCATGTGCGCACTGGTAACGTTGTATCAGCCGCAAAAAAAAAATGCTTTCTCGAGATATGTTATTTCACTTGCGTGAAGGTTAACCAAGGGGTGGCTGACACACGTGGGACCGTTTTGCGAATTAGTTGTGCACGTAATGTTCTGCACCTCATTACTTTTTTATGTGGACATAAATACATCGGACAGATGGGCCGTTGGCTAAACATTACTCAGAGAGCGTGACAGCTCCCTAAAAGGGTCACCATATTGGCATCTTGCCATGCATTGCTGACAATGCGTATCTGAACCTGTTCTACGCGACACAATTGTCCTCTTTTGGCACTGAGACAGGACAACTAGGGAGGTTGCAGAGGCTTCCTACATAAACAAAAACAGTGCCACCTGTGTCAGTCAGCCCTCTATTAACCTTTACACAAGTGAAATAACATATCTTGACAAAGCATTTTTCGCTGTCAACAGAACACTACCAGTACACATGATAAGGGCCTGATTCAAAGCTTGCTTCTATGTCTTACGATCTCAAAGCTTCTGGTGTTTTGCGTTTTTATGTGCAAAACCGCGTTGTTATTGACTTGTACAACTATTTTAACCATTTTGGGGGGATTAGAGAATGCTTGCACAATGATGTATTGTGCTTTTGATCAGTGTCAACAGATAAAAACGCATGGTTTTCTGACTTTAGTTTGATGTTAGCACTCATCCTGCCTGGTGTTGCTTTCCTCTGTCCCCGTGTTTTTTTCTGTTTCAACTCAAGTATGCAGTCTCACGAACACGTACAAATTTCAGGTCCTATAGGCTCAACTCTCTGCCCACCTGAATAACAAATATGGAAAAGCGTGGAACAAACCACATGGTACGCTAGCTCACCCCGGAAGATCCTGTCTTTGTTCGAGGTTAACCACTGCTGACCCCTGTTTGGTTGTGTTTTTGTCCTTTCCCATTTGTTCAAAAGGAATTCCAGTTTCTGATCAAAACTGTTGTCACACAGAACCGGGAGGAGCGGCACATCACCCACATGCAGTACCTAGCATGGCCAGATCACGGGGTGCCCGAAGAGGCCTCAGAATTCTTGGGGTTCGTGCAACGCGTCAGAAGAAGCAGGGACGGCATGGTGGAGCCCACCGTGGTGCACTGCAGTGCTGGCATTGGCCGCACGGGTGTCCTCATCCTCATGGAGACGGCCATGTGCCTCATCGAAGCCAACGAGCCTGTCTACCCGCTCGACCTTACACGTGACATGCGGGATCAGCGCGCCATGCTCATCCAGACCTCTGTGAGTACTTGGTCTTGGTATAGTTCACAGCTGTATTTATGCTAGCATGTATACAGATGAAACCCGAACGAAAGAAAGTTGCTATCCAGACAGCAAAGCTGTAACATCGTACTTAAAGGGACCCTGAACTACTTTTTATTGAAGTGGAGAAATAAATTTGAAGTTAAAGTAGGCTATTTCAGAAATACTTTGCCGCAAAAAGGATTTCAATCTGTTCAGCAGAAGCAGAGTTATTGGCAATCAAACATGCCCTTCGTGGTGCTTCCGCTCCTTCTTCGATGCCTTGCACTGCGAAGGCTATCACGGAGCAAGATGGTCCCATGCTCTGTCACTGAACGTCACCATGGCGCGCAGTTCAAATTTGATTTTGGATGTTAATGTAGACGCTACTACTTGCACTTTTGGCACCTATGACACGCCAAACGTAAGTCAAACGTAGTTGTCCTCAGCGAGCCAGAGTGCACTTAGCAAGTGGACTCTTCATGGCACCCTGCAGCAGCCACAGTATTGACACTACGTAACAGACTACAGCTGGCACAGTATCTACTCTACGTAGCAGACTACAACTGCATGTACTCATGCATATGTGCGGCATTTGCTTTCTGCATGACACAGCTTGAGTGGGTGCTCGCGCTCGTATGCTCCAGTCTGACCATGCTACGTGGTGCGGACTGGCTTTGTTCTTCACCAGCTTGACCGACGGATACTACTGACATCCGACTTGCGCATTTTGAAGCACTATCAATAAGTCTGCCAAGGAGTCTAACCAGGAGCGGCCAGGAGTCAGCATGTGCTGGCAAGCGTGCATGTGGTCTGACCTCAAGTTTCGCATGGGTCGAGGCTAGTTGAGCATCTAAAATTAGCCGAAATTGGTGAGGCCCGACAGCTACGCCACCGATGAGCAGTGTGGCCAAAGTTTAATTTCTACGTGGGTAGCCACGGCCGAGCGTGAGCAGACGATAGTCGGCTTCTTCCAGAAGTACGTAATTATTATAAAAATTCGAAAACAGATTTTCTCTTAATTTAGCCTGTTTATCAAACTCCGTCAATAAATATGCACAGTAACAGTAGGAAGAGGCGCACTGATCCAAACACTCTTCTTGATCAATGTCAGCTATTGGCCTATAGCAGCCACATATGGTAATCTGCTATGTTACAAGATAAAGCGTCCAGAAGAAAGTGAGGAGCTTGAAAAGAGAGTGTTTGATGGAAAGGTGACTTCACACTCCACTTTCGAGCTCCACGCACTGCACACGACTGCAAAAATTGGCTGAGATGTTCATGGCAGTGTCTGCTAGTTGCGGGCTATGTTTTTTCACCAAGCCCGAGGCGAGGGTTGGTTCAGGACTCCTTTAATTAAAACTTTTGAAATGCAATCTGCTCTTCTTACCAAGGGAAAAAGAGTAGCATCTTGGTAAGACATACATAATCAAAATTATTGAGATCTTCTGTATGTTGTGTTTCACTTCTCTTTTCTTTTCTTTATTATTTTTTTTGTTTATTTGTGTACAATGGTATGTCGAAATGCAGGGAATGGAACATGTAAAAAAGCATGCACATGGGACTGTAATTGTTTAATATATCAACATTTTGGCTGGGCTTAAAGAGCAACTTCAAATAAATTGGGAACTGTGGAAATTCCCTGTACACGTTGTCAAGAGCTGCTGATAAATGTTAATCCAATAATGGCACCCATTTGTTAACTCAATTTTACCATTCGAACAGTTAATGCTGCTGCACTTACTCTGAAACGCACTCGCTGTGGACAGGGGAGCACATTTTACTTAAAACAAGGGTGTACCGTGTAACCGAACTGAGGAATTCAGAGAAGCAACAAAGAATGCTCCACCAGTGGTATTGCAACTGGTATTATCAAGTTGGCTATGCAATACAACGCAAAAGCAAGAATAAAGGTTAGTGCCTACAGCCATGGGCAGATCAAGAACTAAGCGGCACACCCACAGATGACGAGGGAGAGTCCTTGGTGAGGAGTTGCAAATCACTCTTGTGTTATAAATTCCGAATACTGTCCTTAACATACATATAGTACATGGATACTCATGTGAGTATCGTGTCAGTAGACGTTTTATCCTAAAGCAGACATCTGTCCCCTCCTTTCACTTGGTAATTTACATAACTGTATAATTTTTGTTGAGATATATTACCTAACACTTGAACAACTTTCTGTGTTGTTGCAGAGTCAGTACAAGTTTGTTTGTGAGGCTATCCTCAAGGTGTACAATGGTAAGCCAGTTGCTCTCTCATCATTGACTTTTCTTTTTCTTCTGCGTTGAAATTACATAGTTGGAGTGACTTACTTGCTTTCTTCTTTCACAGATGGTGTTGTCAAGCCTTTGCCTGAGTACCAGAGGTAAGGGATCTTTTGCAAATTATATTCAAGTCAAGTTGCTACAACTTTTAACTGGCCAGCAGACATAGATTTGATCATTATATTATTGCAATCGAACGTTGATGTGATGCAACTTAAACAAAAAGTTAAACCTAGCAGATTTTTAAAATTATCGCAGTACAATTCTACAGTAAATTTTTCTCAGTAAACTGATTTTTAATTACAGTGTCAATTCCATAACTTGTTTTTTTTTTTTTTTAATTCCATATTACGCATGCATGGTGGTGTATCTGTGACAAGAGTCTATGTTAAGTCGAATGCACCGCTACCATTTGCCAACTTGACACTGTGTCAGCACATGCACTCAATAAATAGATTTCTTTTTGCGGCAGCGTTTTGAAAGACATGAACTGGAACGAGCGTTAAAATGAGCATATGTAAGAGCAACAAAAGAACAATGTCTGTTGAGAAGACGTTCATGGCTGCTGAGCGACTGAGGGTTCATGACAGCTTGGTAATTAAAGCCTGTGGTGTGCTAGCTTTCCTTTTTTTCATGTTTGGTCAAGTAATCCATAGTAGTTGTTTGGGAGATCTGAAAGTTTTGTAGCCAGCAGATACTACAGAGAGAACATGAGGCATCCAAAAAGGCACCACTGAAGGAATGTGTTCGAAGCAGGAGTGCGCTGAAGAAATGGTTGCCGCCCTCACCAGGATATTTGCCGCTGCACTTATCCATGCGCGGTATACAACTATATGCAGTTTATCTCCATCCATTTTCATTAGTGCCCAAATCTGTTAAGGGCTAAGCCCTGAATGTCATTAATTGGTGGTATGTCATTAATTGGTATCTAGTGGACAGCTGTCAATTCAAAGGGTATTGCCATGCTTACAACCTGAAAGCACAGTGGACAATCTAGCTACGTGGCACAATAGGTGCCCATCACTAGGCTACAAAACTACCATGCTGTGATTGTAGTGTACTTAATTGCGTAAAAGATTTAATTTTGATATAAGAAAATTTCGTTGTAAAAAAAGTAGTGCTGATTTTACCAAATTCATTATGCTGAGGTTTAACTGCAGTGCCAAAATATTTCAGTGTCCATTCTAGTCAGATGCTGTTGTCAGCTCAGAGATCACGATTGCCATGTTTGAGTAAAGAACTGTGGGTGCTGCAGACTATGGAATCAAGTAGTCCTGTCAAAATGTTCACTTCAGAATTGGTCTTGTGCTTCTGTTCTTGGGCTTTTCTTTCTTTCTCTCCCCCCCCCCCATGAGGCAGTTTTAGTTCAGCATATACTATACCATTGCGTACGCTATATAGCGTACGCACGGTAATTCTCGGATCAAGCATTAGCATCTTTGCATGGTTTGCGTAGTTTATGGGAAACATGACTGCGGTCCCAGCTGCCCGCTTCGAATTAAATTTGCCGTTGCTTTTGTAAAATGCACTGCGTTCGTAGCAAATTACTGCGTAAACGGTTTTCGCTTAGTCTCAGGCTGCTTCGACGACAGAGTTTTTGTAGATAACCTTGTGGAGTTTTCGAGATCACTTCTCGTTTCGAATGAGTCAAAGTCTAACAAAAGAAACTTTCCAAGATATCAGCGCCACCTATCGGTGAAGTCGGGAGATAGCCACGATGATGACATACGGCTTCCGAGATCGGAAGATCTCGCAAGCCAACTAAAACTGCAATAAACATGCGCTGCTTAGTGTATGCTGTATTATAGTGCACGCAACTATAGCATACGCTATACTATAACTGTCTATTAACTCATTCTGTGCAAGCCGGACATCTTTTGCACTCCAACAAACTCCAGAGCTAATGGGATCCGTAGCTTAAAAAACAATGAACCTTTCTATTGTTGCCATGCCACTTCCTAGGTGTGGTCTCCTGCAAACACAACATTAGGGATTTGCAAAACGTATAGGCCTCCATAGATGCAGGCCTGTGTTGTTCAGCATGCTTCGGTCACAGTGCAGGGCTTCATGAGTCAAACTGCACACATCGAACGACAATGCCAGCTTAAAAGTGGCACTGTTTTTTATTCTTGCAGATGCTTAACGACCACTGTCTGATGAAAGGACAAACCAACACACGTCTCCTGTCAGCTTGTGCCAGAATGCAAGGACTTGTTCATCACCGACACAACTGCAGCACTGGTCCCCATTTTGCGGCATTCGCTCTCTTCTCATGCGTTCATTTCACCAAGGCCCACCATTTCTACCACATAGCAGCACCACTACAAGTATGAAGCTTGTGGACTGTGGAGTTTAGAAAATCTAAACTAGCATGATGAAGAATGACACGAATTAGCAAAACATCCACACAGTGTGTGTGTGCGGCCGCCCCGACTGCGTCAAGAGCCACGCAAGAGTCTCGCAGCAGACGCTCCTACCACTTGCTGCATCTAGAGTGTGCATATAATGATGACGTCACACCTACGCTGTGTGAAACATTTTACATTTTTCGTGACAATGCGAGTGTCGCCGCTTCTCCCAGTGAATCCTCGTCATGTATTTAGCACTCCATCTTGAAAAGACTGTGCAAATGTTATTGCTGTCTTGCTGCTGCTGCAGCTGCTGTATTTTTATAGTGCCCTTTTTAGGAATTTTTTTTTTGTACATAATGGTGTGAACTTTGTCATTGTAGATAAATGTTTGGAAACCCTGTTACCGTCCCTTCATTCCTTCTGGCCTCCCGGTATCAACGTGCACATTTATGTGATAGAAGGAAAGCTAGACTCCCCGTCACCATTTTAAGTTTAGAAGAGACTGCCATCTTTTATTTTGTTATTCGTGTTCTTTTTTTCATTGAAGTGCCACGTTTTTCGATTTTTTTGGCATGAGCAGGTCGTGTTGGTAGCTGAAAAGTTCTTGTTTATGAATACACGGAAAATGGGCAGCAAAGTACACAGCAGTGTTAGTGGGAAAATCCAGTGGTGCGTGCGATGCAGTATGAATGCAAGCGAGTTCATTCACTTGGGTTCTGGCTGCGCGGCAATGTCATATTACGTCAGTGAAGGAAAAGAACTGCTTTGAAAACCCTTGCTGCAATATAGCTGCTGCGGAATAACACCAAGCACACAGAACTGCTCATATTGAGCAAGCAGCTTCCAGCTATTACTCCTGAGCTCTGCATGTTGGAATGTGTTTCGTGTTGCAATGTTCTTGTATGGGCTAGTGATCTCTCAAAATATGTAAACACTATTCTGTGGCACTTCTCGTATTCAAATCTTCAGGCATGCAGAAAATGCACAATCCACGAAACGTTGAGTAGATAGTCCTGGATTTCTTTCTATATATATATATATAGTTGTGACAGAAATTAAACAGAGTTCAAAGCTAGCAGTCCATCTGTTGTGCAGTATTACTTTCACTGCTCTGTGAAATCAGGAATTGAATTCTGAGTGCAAAAGTCTTGGCAGTTACAAGGTGTGGCACGTTGGGTGTAAATGGGAACTCGTGAGTGTCGGGACACGGCACAAGTTGCAACGCCTTGCTGTACAAGGCATACCAGCCAACTTCTGTTCATTCGAGAAACTCCCACGAAATTGCTGCAGTCGGTCAAATGAGTGAATCGCAAGGAAAGGCAAAAACCCGTCCACAACATGCAATCACTTCCTTTATCGTGTATTCCAAAACTGTCAGTTGCTTTTATTAGACTCGAGATGGCACGCTGCAAAAAGCATCAGTATGCTGGAACACCTCTTGAGCATTGGCCTCTTCACAAGAAAACGCTTCTGCCACGTCAGCTCTTTTTAGTAGGCTGTGCTTGGGAGAATTGCCGTCACTCTCTTCATCGCCAATCACCTCGGTGTTTATGGAGCACGCAATTTCAGTGTGGGTCCAAGGATCATTGTTGAAACGAATTGTTTAAGAAGCTTCTTAAGAGATGCTGCCAAAGGTTGTTCGAAAATAAGTATTTAACATTAATAATGTCTGCTCCTCTCAGAGCCATCCAAACAGTCCGAGTGATCACTCGCCATTTGTCTTCCTTGCATTCTCCTTTGCAGAGCAGACTTGCTGCACATTTGCTCACCAGCTCGGCCTGACACTTACAAATGAATTGGTGCATCAAGTTTCACTGGAGTGCTCATTCCTCTGGAAAAGTTCAGCTGTCTAATTTATTAAGTTAAATAATGGGTTTTGTTCACCACCCATTGGCTATTGTAGTAGTTCTGTGGCTAAACACACCTCATTTCGCATCCAATGGCTTGTCAGCTGCTTCAGTGCAGCTAATCCACTGCCAAGGGTAGTGCAGTTACATGTGAGCACGTCTGCCAACCGTGAATCTTCTAATGCATGTTTTATTCGGCATCGAGCTGATAGATGGCTCAGCCCATGGGAGTGTTATTGCATCTGGCCAGTATTCTCTGTGACAAGTGAATTAACATAACCAAATTAACCTAAATGGAAGCCATACTGCGTTATTTTACGTAACGTGTGGATCCTACATGACAAAAAGAAAAAGAAATCGGAATGAATAAGTACAAATACACGTTTTGTTAAGTTTGGCTTTATTTCTGCTTATAGATTGCACGTATTATAGTGGGGAGCAAGTGCACGCATAATCAATAAGCCCAAGATGTAACGCTTGCTGCTTCTGCCATAGTTTGACAAAGCGAAATGTGGCATCATTCCTAGTCTTTAGGTTTTCCTTATTAACGCAGATATGTGGGAAGATAGCACAGGAGCCTAATCATTTTCCAAATGCGCATGCACTTTCTTTGAGAACCTTACCCCGTTTGTTTACTTAAAAAAAAAAAAATCTGAGTAAGGGTCTCTTAGAGGCTTCACTGATAGTAGCATCGACAACCTGGTGCTTCACAATGTGCCCTGCACCACTCGCTAGAAATTGCTCGCACTTTGTGGAAGTTCTTGGCTTGTAAGAAACTCGAACTGTGCAAAAAAGATATGTCTATTCCCACTGCTTAACGCCTTTCATCGATCTTAAAATTCTGCCCTGGGATTTCCCGATTGGTGGTCGACGAAATGCAGCATGTGTACAGCCCGTGGTTGTAGCTGCGCACCAGTTTGAAAAGTATTGCATCCAAAAATGGGCATGACATTGTCAATGTATGCAGGGCAGCCACTGAACATCTTGGTCATAGTTGTGCCGCAGAAATACGACTAAACTTTGCACTTGCAGTCAACTTGCATTATTTCAAGCTCCTGCAGAACACAGCGTTTTCTTCGAAGTATCCATTGTCAAATATGACTTCGAATAGGGTTGCACATGTTTATGCTAACAGGTGTGCGCATAGAATTTATGCTTTCCTCTGCACAATTGTAAACAAAGCTTGGATGTAAGACTAATGTGTGGTTTGTGAACGAAGAGAGAGAAAAAGTGTTCCCATGCACACACTGACACATATTGGAGCCACAAATGCGTGACTCGGTAGGTCAGTTCGAGCCATCTTGTATCCATGCTTGTCAGTACACGTAATGGCCAGAGTATAAAATGTAGGCGTGTGTTAGCTTTCAAGCCTTTCAAGCCGTTTTTTTCTGCTCGACTATACCCCAAGCCAAAAATGTTTGAACAGAAAACATCACTTGAATTAAGCAGCTTTGAAAAGCACAGAACATAGAGTGGGTCAACAAATATTTCAAGACTTTGTTCGAAAAAATTGATCAGAGTTTTAATTACTGCCCATTGGCTGTATTTGCTGTGGCCTGCAATGTATTGGTGCGATACTATCGGCCAAAAGTGAAGTGCAGTCAATAGAGACAGGCAACTATAGGTCTGTATTGTAGATCTAATGAAATGCTGGATTCCACAGTTCAGCTGGCTTTATACAAGCTGCTGTGGCCACAACATCAGGTTCAACCGCACATGTGCCGATGTCTCATCACTATGTTGCACAGCACCCCTCATGTGATATGCCAAATGGGGGTGGGGCATTTGGTGTGCTGATAAATAGATTGTGCATGTGTTAAGGTGCTGCCACCAGGCTCTGATATTGCACCTGATTCGCAACCATCTGGACATTGTTTTTTTTTTTTTGAACACGATAAATATGAATGTCTGTGCATGTCAAACTCTATAAACTTGTTAGCCATTTTCAAGATTTGTCTTGGGCTTGCTCTTATATAAAAGAACACCAGTTTTGTCTTTGTCAATGACTAACGTATATTTTCAAAAGTCAGTTTTTATTATTATCAGTACATCATCATTCTGTATTAGTCAAAAACCTTCTAATGCGTAAATATCTAGTGCTCTGGATGAGTTCTGGATAATCCAGCCTTTCTTTCTTACTTTTTTGTACTTTCCCCCAATAAATTGAGATGGGATGGACTGCTTTTGTGTGCGTTCTTGTAATGCCCAGAGTGAACTTGGTTTTAAGAGAAGTGAGTTGTTATTGTTACAACTTTTTCAATCAATAATGGTAGCATTGTAGAGCCCATTGATGTGTGCTCTTCAGCACTTGGCTTCATACCACATTTCTACCGATTTGTTAAGTCCATCTAGTTCATAGTTCAAAGTTCTTTTGTTCTCTTGCATCATTTACACATGGGTTCCAAACTTAGCTTCTTTGTTGCCCGCACAGATGTGCTTGCAAAATGTCACAGGAATGAAAGTTTTGGAAGACTTGCTTTGTGTACCACATTGCACTAGTGATAAAAACACAAGAAAGTCAAGGCAGTCTATTTTGCACAAGTGTTCTCAATGTTGTCTTGATGTGAATTTCCTCAACACCCTCTTCGTAGCAGACTATCGCAGTCAAGTACTCCGACAGGGTTACCTTGGCTGTGCATGCCTACAGGAAATGTTACGTACAGCAACCAATGTCACCACTTTTTCTTTGGTGATGCTTATGGAGCAAATACCAGAGAAGGTTCCCATTAATTGCTCCTAGCCAAAAAAAAAGCCAAGTGCCCATGTTGGAAATTCAAACAAGGAAACGCTTCTGCAATGTCAGTATCTCTTGCTTGTAAGGCTTCTCACAAATGGTGCACTGGTTTCTGTAGCCACATATCTGTGCCACTGCCATCAACCTGTTTTGTACTTGATGTGTGAGCATCCAGAGAGAAGAAAAATGCCAATTTTCAGAAAGCTTGAGTGATAGTGATGCTGAGCCAACAAAACTTCTGCTATCTTATCTACAAGATGTGTTTGAGCCAATGTTGTTTAGTGTGTATGTGTACAACCATACTTTCCTGTCCCGACTAGTGCATCCTGTACATACTATGTGCTTTGTTTGATTGTGCGTGTGTGCGTATGACCACTTCTTACAGCGGAACATGATGTATGTTTTCACTTTCCAGTGTACCATTCTTGTGTTTTCTTTTTAATGATCTAAAAGCCCGCTTTCAACATGTGGCCATCTTGAACAGATGTCCACTCCTCAAGGATATTAAATGCCACAGCATTCTAAGCGATGCAAAGAGGAGAAAGAAATTAAAGAAGTTACACAAAACATACTGGTTTGCTTCTGTTACGTGCATGTTCTTGAAATGTCCACTTGGCTCCTAAGGTTTTTAGAAAATCATGGAGGTTGCGAGAAAATTAAGTTTTTTTATGTCGGGTGCATTAACGTTAAAAGCAAACAGATCAGGCTATATTTCGTTGAATAACCACCACTCTGAGCCTACCACTTATAGGTGATGTAGTAGAGGTGAGACAAAAATTCATTTCTGCAATTCCCATGCTCCAGCAAAGTTGCTAAAGCTTATGCAGTCATGGTCACTTGCCATTCATACGTGGGCTCTACCCACAGCAATGTTCAGCAATTCACTTAAGACTGCCATGCAGTCTTCAATGCAGTTCAGTGCTGCTTTTTCTTTTAATGATACACAAATGTTTTATAAAAATCGTAGGAGCATAGCAAATGTGACATTCTTGCATATGAGTTTCTTGAAAAGGCAGACATACTTTGCTACTAATAATGCGAGTTTCAAAAGACTGATCCAAGAAAAATGTTTTCAACTTTCTTATTGGAACCTCGGGGATGTTTGTTTAAATGATAAATCTGGAGGCTAACATTTGAATGCAGGTCCATTAAAACGTAAGCACCTCAAAATTTACTATATAATCGACTGGCCCCAAGGCTATACAAAAGTAAATTAATATTGTTTTTTGTTAGACTTCTCAAACCTGTGTTATTCATGGTAAAGTATGTCTCCCTTGTCTAGGAGCTCCAGTATATGGATGCCATGTTTGCTATGCTCGTAACCTTCCTGTAAAAAATCTGTATGGTAGTTTAAAGAGAAGAACCTCTGTATCATTAGAAGCCAGAGCCAAGTTGGGACTCGGGTAAGTTATTGTGCTTGTGTACTGAAAACTGTGACACACAGAAAATATATGTTGCCTTCGTCTACTATTTGAGGTGTTAATCATAATTTTTATGCTACACTTTCTCAGTGATGGCTCCATGAATGTTCACCGGAGCATGCTATGTTGATGATGTGCTGCTATCGGTTCATCTTGAAATGCCATCAGTCTACATGAACAAGGATACATTCCAGTGAGAGAGAGAGAACAACTTTAGTAAAAATGCCTGCAGAGTCAGTTAGGCTCCCTCCACGCAGGGAGGACATACGTCAGTCTCGTGCATTGTGCTCCTCGAGG
The DNA here is from genome assembly GCF_038994185.2 of Dermacentor albipictus. Lineage (NCBI taxonomy): Eukaryota > Metazoa > Arthropoda > Arachnida > Ixodida > Ixodidae > Dermacentor > Dermacentor albipictus. The sequence goes on from NC_091821.1 coordinate 421,369,785, forward strand.
TCTTGGTTCCTCGCTACTTCCGCGGATCCGAGAGGGCCGCTGCCCGCTTCCTGCGGGTGCTGCCCCCCTTCTCCTCGGTTTCGCGAGGTCGCTGCCTCTCTAGAGCTGCCGAGACCTGCTGGACGGCCTTGAGTTGTGTATCTTGGTCATAGCTCCTCGTTGCAGCCTCTAGCTGCGGCGGGATCGTCGTCTTCTTGCTGGCTTCTCGTGGATTTATAGTACAGTCCCAAAGGATGTGAGCCGCGGTGGCTCTCTCCTTAGCGCACAGTCTACACACGTCACTCGCGTACACGCTCGGACACACGTGCTTAGCTAGCACCGGGGTGAGCAGGGACCCCATCTGTAATTGCCTGTATAACACATTCCAGTGAAACAAAAAAAGCTTCAAGGGCCTTCAAGAGATTGTTTGGTCAAGTGAAGTGTTCAGTAGAACCTCGCTGTAATGAATTTGGAGGAGGAGCTGCATTTACTTTTTTACGTCTATTACATCATTACAACAATTGTCTGTCCCCATGGCCATCATTGGTTGCTCTGGAAAGCAGGGTGTGCTCGTAGTAACTTGTGGGCAAGCTGATGCAAAATGTGAGACCGGGATAGTTTGTATTCCATGATGATGTAACCAGCGCATGAGTGGACACGGAACACAAGAAAGGCAAAAAGGACAGCGCTTGTCCTTGTCACCTCGTATTCTGTGTCCACTCTTGTGCTGGTTACATCATCATCTGATGCAAGTCTCCTGTGCACTGCCAAAGGACTGCAAAAGATGGTTTTCTGCCTCGTGCTAGTCGGCAAGATTACTGCTTTGTTGAATGCTGCTGTGGATACTAATCATTTACACTGTCATCATGCGCACTCAAACAGCATAATAGGTGTTACAATGTTTCGTGAGCATGCCTGCAAGTTTCCAATTTCAACAATGTTCGTCGTGCTGAGAACGAGGCTGGCAGCCATTGGCTTAGCCAGGGGCAGGGTGGGTTAAGGTGTTTCTGACAACCCCAGCCCCCCTTTCCCATGGAACAAAGTTTCAGGAGGTGGGCTCTGACAGAGTGACATGGATGAAAAGGAATGTCCGAAGGGGGAGGAGGGGGTTGCCATGTGGCGCTGAGCCGTGCTCCCTCGAGGGCTGCAGAAGGTAGCATCAACCTTTCCTCTTCACATTAAACCAGTTCTCTCTCTCTTTCTCATGTCACCATACCTAGAACTTTATCCAGTTTCCCCAAGACCATTATCATGTCTGTAGTAGTAGCATTGCCTTGCCTTCACACATCACCTTTTCCCGGACACCTAGCTGTGGCTCACCTACCCCATTGTAACACGTGCTGCTTGCTGCAGAGAGCCCATCCTAACTAAACGTCTTCGGAATTTTCAGAATAGATGGTTGTCGGGAGGCATGACGCTTTCAAATCTCTCTGAGCTACTGGCCATTGTTTTACTGCGAACAACGGATGCTGTAATTTTCACAAAGGTTTCTAAACAGGTAGCATCCCTGCTTCGGACTGTCTGCCTCATCAGTTCCCGAGTGTGATCAAATAACAACATGCGTCGCGGGATGGCTACAATACCATGATCGCAAGTTACTTCCAAGCATCTCTTTAAACAAGTCGGACAGCAGGTCACCAAAAGTGGATTAAACTTGCATCATGCAATACTATTGAAGTTCTACACAAAGCTTTGTTCTTTTATTTTTAATCAGCAATAATGTAGCATGCCCACAATGCCAAATGAGCGATTAAGTGACAGGAAACTTGCAAAATAGTGCCTGCCCTCTTCTGTACATAGCTGGGGCCGTACTGCCCACTAGAAGGTCTGGCTGGAAAACAACGGTGATCTCCACTGTTACCTGGGCTGCAACAAGTCTGGCCTGCAAACGGGAAGACGGACGATAGTATGCTTTCTTGTTCTTGTATGGCCCAATTTTGAGCGCTGTTTGTCTTTCCAAGTCATGTACTGGCTACAACATTGATGTACATTATATAAATGCATCAATTCGTAAACGAAACTTGAATTTCTTTAAAATAGCATCTTTAAAGATAGCATAATTGGATGCGAAGTGGCTGCAAAACGCATCCTCGTTGTTGAAACATTCTTGTCCAGGGAGTTCGTCATTGAGTGGTGCACAACCTCCATATATATATATATATATATATATATATATATATATATATATATATATATATATATATATATATATATATATATATATATATATATATATATATATATATATATATATATATATATATATATGTATGTATGTATGTATATATACGGTGAGCTTGTTAAGACAACAAACTCGGTTAAGCCGAATTCTCACATATATCGAACAACATGGGAACGTCTGTTTCGTTTTGTATAAACCATATGAAAAAAAAAATCTCTTAAGACGTGCTCTTCAGTTAAAACGAACATTCGAAGTGACCGCCACTACCACCGATCCTGGAGGCTAGGATGCCTCGATGTGCTGCGCCCGAGGGTGCGCCCATTGGCGCGGCGCATCGAGGCACCCTACTGGAGGCCTGCGGCGCACATCGCCCATGGACACGAGCAAAAACAAAAGGAAAAAAAAAGAAAGAGGCGGTGACGTTTCACTTCGCGAGCACCGGTGACGTGCAAGCGTATGGGTGCTATAGCGCATACGAAGCCATCGGCCCTCGGTGCGCCTAAACTGTCTGCATCGCAGATCGTATTCAAGGCAGGGCTCGCGCAGCCACGCCATACGCAGCAGCTGCCGTAGTAGAACGCCCCCTTGTAAACATTCGTTTGCTACTAAATTAACAAGCATGGTGTCAGCGCGCACAGGCAAACATGAATACATCACGCCCGATGACCGCGGACGCTTGCTATCAAAACGTTGGCGTGAGGAATCGCGGCAGCAGCAGCTAGCGAAGTGACCTTCGCGCTGACTAACACTTCAACGCAAACTGAGCAGCGAGAAAACAGCTCACGCAAAGCTACGAGCCATCAGCCCTAGACTGTGCCCCCAAAGCGGATCGCGCTCAAGAAGTAAAGCACGCGCGGCTGAAGTACAACACACCCACTTCCTCCCCTCCCGGGTGCCACACGCGCAACAGAAGCCTGCGTGTTACCACCCCTTCATCCTCCACGCGCGCGAGATGGAGCTGCCTGCGTCGGCTCACCGCCACACGCTTTCACTTGCACACACAGCGTACGGTGCGCGAAGACGATGTTATCACGAGATGAAGCCGATACATCCGTGTTGCAAACAAAACCTGTAGCAACTGCCAGAGGTCAACTCAATGCGCCTCCACCTACCTTCCTCCTTCACAACGCTTTGCCTTGTTTCTCCTTCCAGACTTCGCTCAATGTCACCTAGCCTTTCCTTAGGTTGCGTTGCTTTGCCGCATGCTCAGCGCGCTCCTTCGTACTTTTGCTAGCTGGGAGCCTGCACCGATGACCTGTGAGGCTGCAGATGCCTGCTTTAACTTCATGGTGAACTTTTTACAGCAGCATGAATGCACAGTGACAGTGACAAGAACTTTATTGGAGTGTCCTGAGGAACTTGATTAGGGGGCAACCGAAGGCTCCCCGATCAAGTTGGTGGCTCCACCCACGACGGGACAGGGAGATGGTGACTCTCCGCGACGTCGCGGGCCCTCTGGACGGCCTGTAGTTGGCTTGTGAAATCCGAGCTCTTCAGCAAGGTGTCCCACTTGGACTCGTTATGAAAGTCGGAGCCCGCGTTGTATGGGCACAGCCAGAGCATGTGGTCGAAGGAGCAGCACGCGTGACCGCATTTGGAGCACGATTGCGGAAAGTTCGGGTCTATCCAACTAAGCGCTCTCGGGGTGAGGTACGATCTCGTCTGTAAAAGCCTGAAAGTAACAGCCTGAGCCCTGTTCAGTTTCGGACTGGGGGGAGGGAATTTTCTCCTGCTGTGTCTGTAATGTGACGTAATTTCGTGAAAGGTTGTAAGTTTATCTTTGAAGGGGCAATCCTGCGGGAGAGCCGGACTGCTAGCTCTGGCGCGGTTCGTGAATTCACGTGCCAGGCAGTTGGCCCGCTCGTTAGGGTTGCAACCCGCTCTGTTAGTTGCATCGTCCATGTGTGCCGGGAACCATGCTATGTTGATATGAATGCACAGCATGAATGCACAGAAAGATTTTTAAGCTCATTAGGTGAGATGACATCCTTTGTGGCTGCTCGTCGATTTGTGCAGGAGCGCCAAACATCCATCACGGGCTGGATGAAACCAAACAAGAGTACCACTTGAAAACAGTTTTCTATTAAGTTCAGCTAAATAAATGCTTTTTATGTCAAGTCTACTTCATTTACTGTTTTGAAGTAAGACATCTGGATGCATCTGGTCATGTTGCCAGTTATTCTTCTGATAAGACGAACAAATTGTCATGGTCTCTTCGAGTTCAGAGAGAATGAAGGAGGGAAAGGAGCGGTTGTTGTCGGCAGACCCCTCTCCCCACCCTGAAATAAATTTCTGGCTATGCCACTGCTGGCAGCACTCCACCAGCATGTCAACATATTGCTTATAAGTCAAACAAATCAACAAAAACGTGAGCAGTGGTTGTCATTTGTGAAAACCCACTTGATTTTTCCATTAGTCTTGCTGAGTGCACAATCCCAGCTATACCTGAAGCTCGGCTTTGACAGAGCGAATGATGAAGGCTGAAAACAATGGAAAATAAATGGATCATTAGGATATAAGATTCCTTGACTGCACTTTGTCACAGGTTATCAAGGCAATCGTCAGAAGGTGCAGCATGTACAGCCATGTATACCTTCACTCCGCAAGCTACGCACTCCTTTGGCCAAGGCGCAGCATGCTGTGTGTGCACCAGAGGTCAGGAGACTGCAAGAGCCGACAGCATTGGATACACTCTGCCAATGGTGTCGGCGTGACCAGTCTGGTCTGATGCCAGGTAGCCAACATGCCGCAGGAGTTTTGAACTCCTGATACATACAAGTTGCAAACAGCATCGATCACCATGAAATTTCCTCACAATCAGCGGGAAATGATAGCGAATCTTCATAACTAAAGAAGTTTGTTGTATGTATTTAAGGCAAGTTTTGCTTTCTTAAGATGAGATTTTAAACGCATCGATCTGTACTGAAAATTCGATGGTAAGTACCATTGCTTCGTTGTGTCTTAACAGTTTGTGATAACCTGCTTTGTGACAAATTTGGTTTAGTTATTTATATGTAGGTTGCTATTGGTGTGGGAAAACGCTATCACAACAGGGTCATTGCAATGGTATGCTGATCTGAATAGTTTGTTCAAGTGATGTTTGATCAGGTGGTGTCTCATTGTACCATGCTTCTATGTCCATTCAAATGCACATCTGGTGCGACAAATGTCTCAACATGGTAGCTCATACGTAATGAATGTACATCAACTGGTTATTCATGTCCACGAGATTGCAAGCCAAGCAAACAAGGTATTGGATGTATTCCAATAGTGTTCTGTTCATTTCTTCTCCAATGCAACATGACAGCACATCATGCAGAAAAATCAAGGCCCTTTCAGTCTTTCGTGAACATGTCTCGTATGCATAACAGTAATTATCTTCATGTGGCTCACGGGATCATTGCAGCCATCTTCAACTGCTCTAGATTTTAAGCCAGATACTTTAAAGATGCATTCAGGGTGGCCTTATATGAATCCAGCCCAACAAGCAGATAGCTCTGTAAAACAGCTCAAACAAGTTGCACAGTGTAGAAAAAAAAATCAAAGAAAAAAAAATCTGCTCATTTACAGCAAAATATTCCATCCAAACAAGCTATCTTGAGATCTCATTCATCAAATTCTTTTTTTTTCTTTCTAAATCACCAGAATTTGTTTTTGAGGATGCATATCAACTGCCACTGAAGACCCACGGACAGACACATTGACTGCAACTTGAAACGCATGATTACACAGTTTACTTAATTGAGCACATAACACAACCGGTGCACTCCTTGAGCATCTTTTGAACTGTAATAAAATTGGATTAGAAGCACAGTTTTTGCACTTGCTTTTATTCACTCAGCAGTACCTCTACAACACAAGTCAGTCTCTGTTTTCCGTTTTCAGCTCAGCAAAACATCAGGCACTGAACTCGCTCATACTATCCGCCTCTTTACTATCCACCTGCAGCTGATTTTTTAACACATCTAATCTGTGTGTGATTGGGATATGGTCAGTTCGAAGTATCCTGTTGATATTTCCTTTTGAAGTGTAGCACTTCCGTCCCTCGTCCCCCAGCAATTCCCTCAATGCCCTGTTCCTCTGAAGAAGTTTCTCATAATACTCAATTCCGCCCTCCACATAATCTCTTCCCAGGGCAGCTGCCTCCCTGTCTGCCCTTTTGTCCCATAACTGACTCATGGCATCCTTGAAGCAAATGTACACAGTCGCATTCAGTGCCACTATTATGCCGTACAGGCCCACTCGCAGAGCACGGGGTGTACGGACCAGCAAATGGAGCTTGTCATTGGCTAGCCGACCCATAATGTAACAGTTGAAGACAGAAAACGAAAGTGCCGCTGTCTGTAACTGGACGTAGTATGTGTCTGCCCAGTAAATTTCCCGGGCGATGACAAATCTCTGCGCCTTCTCGCTGAGCACAAGTGATTTTTTGAGTGCCTCCCCTTCCTTAGTCTCCCAGTCTGCCTCTTTGTAACCGTGAACGAGCAGGCTCTTTGTCTGCACGTCTTCCTTTCTTGTGTAGCTGAAAGTAAGCGGCAGGCCGATGACTGCACCATGAGAACCCGTTGTGCTGCCGGCGAAGAAGGTGTCCAAAATTGGCACGGGAAAAAATCGCACAGACTTCTTTTCCTTTTCGCCTAGATCAACCAACTGCAGGACCTGTGTAGATATCCCACAAAAGTCATTTCATACAATTATAAGATGGAAACCAAACACGTTGACAAAAAAGGAGAGACCTATACGTCCAGTTTTGCTACACCACCACTGCCTTTACAATGGCTATTCATAATCAGAATTGACAGTTGAGTGAATGCCAACACATTTGAGAGCAGTCCTTCTTAAAGTGAAGCTCTCTTTGCCTCTTCCTTCGAATTACGTGGGTGCCATGTACTACGGGAATCGATGTAAATGAAGCTTTGTGCTATTTGTGTTGATTGACAATAGTTAGCAGTGATGTTGAGGGCAAATGTTTAATATCTTCAGTGTTTAGTTCAATAAGAGAGTGGTGAGCTGATGTTAAACGTTACCTTGCGTGCAACACTGCTGCTGTTCCGCGTAGTACACCGAACGCACAGCAACATACGTTTGCTTGAGGCGTTGTTGTGCACCATTGTTCCTCACTTCTAAGAAGCTTAGCATTCTCATTGCCTCACACGGCACATCGCATTGTGGCAGAAGTATTCAACTTTAATTGAACTATGGAGCTGTAAAAACCACTGTATGGAGGTGTAAAAACTTGCTAAAACCACAATTGCAGGGGCGGACTCCAGATTAATTTTCACTCCCGGGGTTGTTCAACGTACACCTATATCTAACTACATGAGCATATTTTTGTATTTCGTCCCTGTCGAAATGTGGCTGCCGCAGTTGAGATCAAACCTCCGACCTCGAGCAACTCCAGAGCCGCAAAGATACCACGGCAGGTAAAGAATTGTTGATTTGATGTGCAGCCGCTTCTATAGTGTCACCTCGATGCTGCAGTGCTTTAATGTGGTTTTCCATCTGCCTACCCTGTGTCAGTTGTCCACACGACAAATAGGCATGGTGTTCATTTTTCAGAAATAGCAGAAATGTACTTTACTGTACCTTGAAATTAAATTTATCCAGTTTGTTCGCAACTCACTGTCACGTCTAGTGATGCTGCTTTCTTGCCTTCTTACTTCGCCTTTTCCCTCCGTCATCCCCCCATGTATGAGCTGTGACTGAAGCGTAGTAAAGCTGACATTCACTCGTTTCACGACTCAGTTGTTTCTATCCCATTCTCTGTCTGCTCTCCCAACCTCCTCTCTACCATGCTATCTACTTCCCCTCTGGACAAAGGTAAGCATTGCAGTTTTTGCAATGCTTCTGTGGGGTGTCCCGGATAATTGCAGCTCTCAAGAGGCTATCATGGCTACACCTAAGGAGCTTAAGAGGGCATTGTGGAGGTGCAATGGAAAGGTCCAAACAAGTTTCTCGGGTAGGTTTTCCTCCCTACTGCGCTCCTGCCATGTATATAAACACTTTCAACCAGCCCCCGACGCGGCATGCAAGACAGTGACAGCAGGAGTGTATTTATTTATTCTTTGATTATTTTACATTTCAGTTCATGAAAAATATGCTTAAACTATCCAACAAAATGGTAGGAGGTTGGTACAGAAGTTATATAATCATGATAAAACCTAAACAGCCTTCAATCAATACCTTTAGGTACTTGGTTTTTCACTTTAGACTTTGAGTGGTGTTGTCACTGTAGTGTATTCACTGCATTGCTCGACTTGTTTTCCAAAAATGCTTTATAAGTTGGAAAAGTTCTCTGAATAACTGCGCATTCAAGGTCGCTGCAACAAAACTTGAAGCTCACTTGCACTAAAAGAAAGAAAGAAAGAAGGTGTGAACTAAGCAATCTTACCTCTTCTGCTCTTTTCTGCACAACAGGATCCAAATCCATAGGTCGGCCTTCCCTGTTCGAAAATACATTGTTTGTGAGTTTGCAGTGCTTTCGACAGAAGAGCCAGAGTCATCTCTTGAGGGAAACCCCTCATCAATATTCTGCACTGTATATCTTCAACTTTCCTTCTACTCAGCAGCTAAAAAAGAAAAAAAAAGTGGATAACATAATTCGTAACGAAGATTTTTATATTTGCAGGGCTTAATTCCAAATTTATGTTGCTGCACTAGGCTGCTAATGAGGTGTTTCTTCCAACTGCAGATAACCCTCTACAAGTTGAACAACTGTAGAACCAGCACAACAATAAAAGTGCCAAAAAATCTGCTAGTCTAATCCCATCTACTGATAAGCACAAGATGGTTCAATTCAACGTCACCAGAGTAACTATTTGCTTCACGTCTTAGTATTTGTATGTGATCACTACATACTGTATGTGACCACAGGAAGTGGTCTCTACTAGAATGTTAATGACAGTTCAGGGACAAGGGAGACTTTTCTGGTGAGGCTCATGTCACAGTGGTTGTTGTTTTATACAACATTTGACTTCATGGCTGCCTGCTACTGTGCAGTGAACATTCTTCTGGGTGATTATACATCAGAACAAGCAACCCTAAGTTTACCTTTACTAGATGGAATCATCTATCTCTACCTGAGCATATATTTTCTACTGCCTCCAAAATACATGCACTCTCCGCACTCCACATGCACTACCAAGTGTGCAATTTGGTTTGTGATCTACCACTAATACTCTTTCGTGAGACTGCAGCTCATGTACAAACTCCACGTACAGTATAAAAGCTCCTGCCAGACTGCATGCATTTGTAAACGTGCATGTGCAAACCCTAGCGTTGAGGTCTTGCTCCATAGTACTGAACCCTCTTATAGTATTTTCCATGTACGCTCAAAGGAAAGTACATAGTATACAGGAGTGTTTGAATAGCGAAATTTCCTAATCAAACTGAATACAAATATCAGAGAAAAATGATACTAAATTATTGAATCGAATACCAAATTTACATTATTTGTACACGGAAGAACGAATGCCTTTTGCTACTGGACATCCAGACATTTGGAGGGTTTGGGGCTTCATTTAAGGCATGACATTGGCAAGTCAAAATTTCATTTCAGTACTCCTTTAACACTTTCCATGCCGATGACGAGTCTCACTCGTACAGGAATTTACTTTTGTGTACAGAATGCCACACATGAGTGGCAGTCATTTTACATTTTAATGTGAATGTGGTACGACTAGATGGCATAAGCTTTTCAAAAAGGTAGTGACTACAGTGACGGGGCCCGGCACTTTAACATCTGTACTACAGTGACGGGGCCCGGTACTTTAACATATGCACTACAGTGACGGGGCCCGGCACTTTAACATCTGTACTACAGTGACGGGGCCCGCCTCCTTAACCACAGACGGGACCGGCACTTTACGTCAACACTGTAGCGACGTCAATGGCCGCACTTCTTTCAAACATGCTATGCAAAGAACTTCGAGCTCTTCACGGCAGGCAGTGAACTTTATTAAGGTCCTGAGGAGCGACTCCGAAACCCCCTTATGAGGGAGGGGGCCGCCGCGAGCCGTTCCGACGTTGGGACGGGCAGGCCGTGCCTGACCGCCTCCTCCCACTCTTCTTCCGTGGTGAGATGACCGTGGTCCCGTAACGAGGGACACCGCCAGAGCATGTGTTCTAAAGTGCAGAATGGATCTCCGCAATCCGGACACCTGCCCCGCACGGACGCGGCGTTAGGTTGCCCCTGTGATCCACCACGGCCGCCGCAAACCGGTCGGACGAACCGTAATGGGCGACGTCGACGAACGCGACCGATCGTAGATCGTCGGCGACGGATCCGAGGAGTGCGGCCGCTCGGGCCCGGCGTGTGGTGCGTTGCGCGTGCACGTTGCGCGGGAACGGCGAGACCGTGACGGCCTCCCGCGACCACGCGTCGAGCACGCACCGCCTTTCCCTGACGGGTTAAAGTCCAGCGCCTCCAGGATCCGCCTCCCCGCAGGCGAGGAAGCGAGCCTGACAACCTGGACTAACTTCTGTGACCCAAGCTCATCGAAGGTGTTGTGGACCCCCAGCTGCATGAGCTTCTCGGTGCTGGCGCCTATGGGGATGCCAAGCACTTCACGGACCGTGGTGTCAGCAACTTCCGTGCAGTAATGGAATACATATTGCACACATACGGATCGAACGACCGCAATGGGTACTTGTCCATGAATGTGCAATCTTTTGCGTATGCACTGTAACACCTATGATGATTATAATAAAGAAAGAAAGTTCACTCTAATGGAAGGGGAACGGTAAAAACACATTAAAAAAGGCACGGCACATGTTTCTGCTTGTGTAGCACCAGACAATGAATATTCTACTGAATTAAGAAAAAGAAGCAGCGGGTAATTGCTCGCTTAGAAGACCGATAAACATGCAGTTCGATGAAATTTGAGAAATAATGATATTGAAGCTTCCAAGACTTTAGAAGAAAAGAAAAAGAAAATTAAGACTGAATCATCGCGACGGAACATATCTCAAGTCGCTGTAGGAGTCGAAGACCCTAGCTATAACGAAATTATTTTTGAACAGCTCCGATAGTGTCCATGCAACAATGGTTGCTTGCGTACTGTCAAATGTTCATATGCTGCGGCATAAAGCTCACGGTACGGTGCGAAAACGTGCTCGGAGCGAAAGCGATCGACATGCATGCAGACGCGAAGTCGGTCACCGCGAACCCGTGCGATCGCTGCATTGCAGCTTCATTCTGTTATGCTATATTTAGTTACACAGACAGCCATCCCACTATAAGAACATATTTCACATAGTTTTCTCAGCGATTGCTTACGTTTCACGCAAACCGGTTCGGTGGAATCGATTGCGGCGACCGCTTGCAGTGTCCCAGCTTACTGTACGTAGTAGGCAAAGAGATAGCGTTTGTAAACAATTCTGTGCTTTCTGTTTGTCCAACATGATTATTTTAAAGGTAAAATACTGCCATTTCGAGAGTACTTGCAACATTGTTCAGGAGGGCTGCCGCGTAGTATGTTTATTTAGCCTTTATTTAACGCCGACGCATGTGAGGCGCTTCCGACAGATGGCGACTCCGTAAGTCGTCCTCGCCATATGGTCCTCGCCCCCAATACCGACATCTTTATAGTGACGGCCCCGTCGGTGTAGTGTTGTTGTTAAAGCGACGGGCCCCGTCACCGTAGTGTGGATGTTAAAGTACCGGGCCCCGTCACTGTAGTCACTGCCTTTCAAAAAAGTGCCTTTTCCAGAAAAATATAAGTAAAAAAATGAACACAATCTGAATTCTGGAACACGCGGGTACCCTACCGGAATGACTCCTTTCCACATCTACCAACAGGCAACAATACAACTTCATGATGGCTCTCTTAGCAGCAACTAGTTCCCTGTAAACAAGGGCACCTTTGCATCTTTTTTCATGAAAACCAAGCAAGCAAATGTACCGAGTGTTGCAATGAATGGTCTGGACCATAAAATGCTATCTTGCTGCAAGATTTCAGGAAGAATAGAGCAGTGATAAGCACAAAAGAGTTTTTCTACGATTTTAAGAGAAAAACAAGCGCCTCTGTACTTGAGTGGCCTGTCACTCAAGCAACCTGACAAGGGCTGTGGCAAAACTACAAGGGCTCATTTGTGCAGATTTTAATGCAGTTGATCGTACCTATTCCATGGTTGTACTTCAATATCACTTATTGATTAGGGTGCAACAACTCGCCAATGAAAAAAAAATGGCTGTGGCTTAGCTAAGGTTAAGCCCAGGATGCGAAGCATACTAGCCTTTATTTTAGTTGTTGAACCACTGTTTAGCCTGGTGAACTGCTGTTCCTTGGCTATATTTGGTTCGGCTAGACGAAGAAACAACTCATGCGTTACCCTGCTTCGCCTTCAAGAGTGGAACGCGACAGCGTTCCCGTCGACCCGCCAGCGACTACGCGCCCCGCATTGGACGCGGTGAGCGTCGAGCAACGCAGCGTTCGGCGCGGCAACGAAATGTGCGCCTGAGCAAGCGTCGCACGCCTGAGCCTTAGAAACAGCTCGTTTCTAAGGCAACACCGCATTCACTAGAGGCGCTTTTGTACCGCTTTGAAGCATCGTACTCGTGGCTCAGTGGTAGCGTCTCCGTCCCACACTCCGGAGACCCTGGTTCGATTCCCACCCAGCCCGTCTTGCAAGAGTTGAGCCAAAGCCACTTCTCCTCTGTCGTGACGTCACGGTGTCACGTGATTTCATGGTCACCGCCGCGCCTGAGGAGCTGGGTTGAGCCCTCGTAATATGCTTCGCATAAAAAAAGAAACATCAGTTTAGCATGGAAGGGCTTAGCATGAAAGGTGGAAGGATGCTATATTTAGCAATTAGGGTTCTACCTAACATTGTTTTGTGATCATTCACCTTGTGCACCTTTTACTGTTTTGTTTGCTAGCTGTACAAGTAATATTCAAATGTTGCTTACATTTATACTGTTTTCCCTGCAATTGTCCTAAAACACTCTTCAATAGTTTTTGTTTCTCTGATGCCTTCCTTAATGCCACTAAACGGGCCCCATAAAGTATTTTCAAATAAATAAACAGCACTACCTGTCATGACAACAGCTGATCAGGCAGGTTTTGTGCAAGTAACATCTATGCTGGGATATTCGATAACCTGTTTCTTTCGATTTGTTGTTGTTAGGCGCTTGGTAAAGCTGCAATTTCTGTACACAACCCTATCTACAACTTAAGTTGTTCTTTTCTCCTTATTTAGTCATATTTCCCATTTGCACTAAGTGGCCCTCATTTAAAGAAAGAAAGGAAACCTTTGTGACAACAACCTTATAAGTACCACCACATCCCATTAAAAAGAATTAAGCTGTGAGAGATTCACAGTAGCTGCACAGTAGTGAACCATGAGAGACAGCATAATGCGAGGCTCCGGATTGATTTAAACCACCTAGGGTTGTTTAAACATGCACATAGATCAACGAGTGCTTTTGCATTCAGCCCACATTGGGACGTCACTGCTGTGATCAGGAATACAACCCGTGACCTCATGTTCAGAACAGAGAATGCCATAGCTAGCAAGGAACCACAATATATATTTTTATTTTTATTATCAATATTTCTTTTTATACATGTCAAACCAAGATTATAGCCATCCCATTTGTTCTTTTTATCACTTGTGATGCACTGAAAAGAATATTTGTCGTCTCGGTGGTCGATAATTGCGAGGTCAGGGTACATTTAACACTCTACCAACAGTGATCTTAAGTTGTGTGTTGACGCTAGACCAATGCTTACCTGCGTCTTTCATACTTATGCTGGCACAACAATGCTTACCTCTCACAAATTCTTTTTCTTTTGTTAATTATTTTACTGTGCCCTCCAAGTGCCCAATCTTTGGGATATTGCTCACAGATGATTGTGCCATTTCATCTTCTAGCCGTATGTGACAACATTATTCTCACTGTGAGCACACTGTAGCAGTTCATAACTAGACTGATACCACCAAGTATATCGCTGTAATGCATGGGCACTTACTTGTATGCTTGAACTATACGTTTATACTGTTCAAGCAGGTGAGTGTGAGGAAGCAGGCCAACCAATGCCCCTATTAAGCCACCCGTGAGACCAGCAATGCCAGCTGCTTGTCTGCCCCTCTCGCTAAGCATCCAACGTGAAGCCATGACTCCAAAAGTGCACGGACCTGTAAGCATGGGAGTAGGAAAAGTTTCATATGCTAACTTCGATAACTATGCTGACCACACAATCTAAAAGAAAGTAACACTACTACATTCATTCGTTCAGGGATTGAAATCAACTGTACCAGCAAACAAATAAAATATACAAAAAATACAAAAAAAAAGATCTGGAGAAGGCATACAGTAAGCAAAAAAGCCTCACAGTAGATATAAAATGTAAGTTAAGAACAGGGTAATTATGCAGCAGTAAACAAAGATAACATAGCAAATAGATAACATGTGCTGTATGTGATTTTTGCTCAATGCGCAAAATGTTTAACACTGTCAGCGGTATGGGCATATTTCAGCAGAAGTCAAGAACAATCAACAGACAAAATGGCGCTTTGTGACGTGCAATCGGGCAAAACACGACCAAAACTACTGATCGTAGATAAAATATTACTTCGTCATTGTATATTATTCACAGGCCCATAGCCCCTCAACTGACAGATAAGAACTGAGACACTTTAAGAGTTCATCCTTACGGGTTTAAAAGTGATTATAACTATTCACGGATCGTACTTCAAAATTACGTTCTCGCCGATGTGTAGTTACATGAAACAAAAGCGTCAGTTTAATACCACCGTCTCTAAAATTCCGCGCCCCGTTTACTTGCGCTTAAATTTATAGAAAATACACAGTACGTCCTTGTTTAGTACTTGGTTTAGTACCTGGTTTAGTACTTTTTAATAATAAATCTGTATATATTTAGACCCTTTCGTGACTTAGGCGAAACTGGCTATAGATACAGCCGATATTTGCAATTCAAACTTTGCTCGTATTCGGATTGAATATTTCAGTTGTTTCAACAAATCTTGGTGTACTTGTTTTAGACCTGTTGTTTCACTCTTTCATAATCTTGCATGCACAGTAGAATCTCAACAATGCGGAACATCTTGAAAGAAACATCGTCTGCTAGGCAAGTGATACAGTAAGGATTTTCTCCAAGTGTTGCTCACAACATCCGACGGATGCGCGCGAGACACATCGCACACCAGGTGTTTACAAGGAAGTAAGGATATTACACATATGCACTTACTTCGTATGAACAAAGGAACTCCGAAATATATTGCTTTGTAGTACCACTTTAAAGTTCTTAAAATAACGAACTATATCGCGTCCCGCACATGGCCCTAAGTGAGCTTGATCTGACTTGGCTCTATTGGGCTCACGATGGAAGAATACTGTGATTGGGCTCTATTACTCGACTGCACTTTGGCTTTCGGTTTCACGTCGTTAGAAGCCGAGTAAAGCCAGAATACCCTGAAAAGCAGAAAATCATGCAGAAAAGCAAGAAAAGCATTCGCAGAAAGCAGGAGCTGCAGAAAGTTATAGAGAAAAGAGCAAAAGACTTCTGCAACTTCCGCATCCGGTAGCTTGCTCGTCCAAATGGCGGACAACGACGCCGCTGCAGCGAAGTCACGGGAAAGACGCGTAAGCATTTGCGTTTAGCCTTCTTGAAACCTCTTTTAGAAGGAACAGAAGGCTGACAGCTCATACATATCTTATTTTGCGGCGTAGTAGCGTGCTCGGACGTGCTTTGTGAAAATGTGTAGCGTTAAGACCGAAACTATTTACCAAGGGATGAGCAGTGATGGGACCGACTACAGTGGAGGTGGGGATGTCGAAACAACGCTGCACTATGGCCAAGAAATGCACAGCTATTGCAAGACTCTACCTCCGAAGGAAGCCAAAGCACCGGCAAAGGCAGCTGTTCGCTCGGATAGCGAGACAGACAGCTGCGTTGATGACCAAGGCTCCGATCGCTCGGAGGAGGAAGAAATTGTCTACTGCATCTGCCGTACAAGCGACACCACTAGATTTATGATCGGTTGCGACAACTGCAATGAGTGGTACCACGGCGATTGCATCAGCATAACAGAATCCTACGCCAAAAACATATTGAAGTTTTTTTGCCTCATATGCCGCGACAGGGATCCGACGCTTGAAATAAAGTTCAAGGAGCGCAAGGAGAAGTCTCATTCCTCGCACGAAGAGCACAAGAGTCGAAGCAAGTCTAGAGATTCTAGAGATTCCAGAGACGACGAAGCGTACTCTCCTACGAGGCATAAAGACAAGTCGCACCGTTCCAAGAAAAATAAGCGTCGGAAATCCACGCGACAATGTGGCGAATGCACGGCATGTTACATGACCGAAGACTGCGGACGCTGCGATTTCTGCAAGGACATGAGGAAGTTCGGTGGGCCGAACAAGATAAGGCAGAAATGTCGCAAGCGACAGTGCCTCAACTTCGGTCTGATACTGGGCAAGAAACCGGTATCGTCTCCGAAGCGGCCCAAGGCGGGACACGACGACGATTACGAGCTAGACCTGGATGTGGGTAACGACGGCTCTGACCTGCCGAATGACTACGTGGACGATGACTACGAACCAGAGCTTGTCAAGCGTTCCGCGAAGAAGCCTCGTCACAAGCGGAGTCCGACAAAAGGGGGCGACTCGAAGGCGGAGTCTAAACGTGCCCGAAAGGAAGAACACAAACGGGAACACCGTGGCGAGAAAGAGAAAAGTCGCAAGGACGACGACGTGCCGAGGCAGTGCTATGGGCCTGGCTGCACCGCGGCTGTGCGACCAGGCTCGAAGTACTGCAGCGACGACTGCGGCCTGAAGCTGGCCACGAACCGCATCTACGAGGTGCTGCCACACCGCATTCAACAGTGGCAGTCAAGTGTGTGCCACGCAGACGAGTTGAACCGCCGCCAATTAGAGCAGATCCGCAAGCAGCAAATGGATGCTCGAAGCACTCTTCAGCAGCTGGAAGCTAAGCGAGCAGAACTGGAAAAGGTCATTGAGAAAGCAAAGCAGACACCTTTGGCTGAAGACGAGGAAGCAGCAGATGACTATGAGGAAAGTGAACTGAGCACATACTGCGTCACTTGTGGTCACGAAGTAAGTGCCCGTGTGGCGATGCGCCACATGGAAAAGTGCTTCAACAAGTATGAGAGTCAGAGCTCGTACGGATCTGTGTATAAGACTCGCATTGAAGGTGACAACGTGTTCTGCGACTTTTACAACCCACACCAGAAGACCTACTGCAAACGACTCCGAATCCTCTGCCCAGAGCATTCAAAAGAGCCGAAAGTGAGCGACGATGAAGTGTGTGGCTTTCCAATAGCGACAAATGTGTTTGAACACAGTGGTGAATTCTGCAATGTGCCAAAAAAGAAGTGCTCGAAACATTACTGCTGGGACAAGTTTCGTCGGGCTGAGATCGACATGGAGATTGTGCGGCAGTGGTTGAAACTGGATGAGCTGTACGAGCAAGAACGCAACACATGTATGTCAATGACAAGTCGAGGTGGTGTCCTGGGACTGATGTTGCATCAAACATTATCACATGATGCACTTTATGAAATGCCAGCACCAATCCAGGCTTGATGTCACGAAAACAGATTGACTCTCCCTTGCCTTGCAAAACAAAGATCCTGTACATATTCATTTATTTCTTGTGGTTTAGTCTCTTTTTGCATGAAAATACACCACAGTTTCACAGACATGCGTCCCTGTTAGTCATTGTGTGCTATAATTTACAAGTTTAGCCGTATCTTCATTTCAGATACAAGAACTGAAAGTCTTGGAGCATGAAATTAACTGCCTCAAGAGAAATGCTGTAAGTCAGAAATGGTGTTCGAGTGAGAACTCTGCTATAGATGAGGTTGTGATATTCTTGCAGTGCGTATACAAGCAGCAGCCAAACAGCAACATTTTCTTCAAGTCCACACGGGCAGATGTTGAACAAGATACAAAGAGTTGAGTGTCTCTTGATAGTAACATCCCCTGCCAAGGAAGGAATATCACGCTAATATAGCTTCCTCATTTTTACAGGAAACTTGGATGCGTTGCAAGCCTGCCAGAATAGTGAACCATCCAAGACCACCACAGATTGACACATCTTTGACTTTTAGACTTGTTGACGTGTTCTGCCTATAAAAAGAAACAAGACACTATTATTAATTCAAGAAGTGTTTTGTCATTAACAATGTGTGCAATGCAAGCATGTGACCTAGCAAAAAAAGATGTGCTGTCACGCCTTATTGGTGGCAAACGCAAGTGAAATTTTAATCAAGAAAGTCTGCCTCTATAAACCCTGTATTTTGCAATAGCAAAGCATGCCACTAAAAAGTGTGCCTCCTTGACATACAACAGAACCTGCTGATTCAGAAGTGCAAGGCTTTAAGTGGCTACTGTTAGAAGCTGTACCAATTGGCCTCAAGGGGCATCCTTATTTTTTAATTTGGTCAGTCAACGTTTCATGTCACGAATTACTGTTGTGTGTAATGCTGCATAAGCTCAAAGTATGGATCATTGTGAAAGGCAGTGTGGATGACTTTGGCCCTTGTGTTGTGGTTTGGCTACCAACTGTCGTCATGGGCAGAAGCATATAGTATCCAGCATTGTAGTGTACTATACCACCACTGAATATGTGTTTAACATAGGTGGGAAACCTCCCATGCATCAAGGTAAAGTGTGTTGCAGTGTCGAGGTAAGGTGTTGCAGTTAACATTCAAAGATGCACAATGTATTATTGTATCAAATTTCCAAGATTGAACCGTATCTTGTTCATACAAGATTTGTCTCATTGTGCATGCGCTTGACACATGTAGCTTTGTATCATAATCTTGTCAATGTAACAGCAAAGTGAACAATTTAAATATTGTTTAGCTGACTTGTTCATAGAGCATATTTGAAGCAGAGTTTGTAATTAATTACTGAGTCTCTAAATTCTCACCGCGAACTTTCAAGCAACAACATTGAACATAAATACTACCATAGACCAGGCACTGCCATGCAGTGAAAAAAAATCATTGTAAAGAAAATTACAGATGGCTACTTGCAAAAGGAAAAGGCAATTCATATAAAAGCATTCCAAGTACATGCATCTTGTGTCCTCTAACGAAAGAGAACAGCTGAATAGTGTCAAAGAGCATACAGAATAAGGCTCAATTGTCCCCGTTGAAGTGAGGTGGGAGGAGCTGTGATTGGACTAATTGAACAGTGCTGAGCCACTACTCCAAAACAATTGCCATCACAATTAACAGATTTGTATTACACATGCCTCAATGTCCAGAGGCATGTGTACAGGCCACTCTTTTATTTAGCAGCTGCCCTATCCTCTTTTACGTGACTTAGTTGTCTTTTTGATGCATTAGCTCTACCAGCAACATGTTCTAATAAAAAATATTGATACTCGTTTTGTATTTTTAGACCATTCTGCAAACTGAAAAAACGGCAGGAAACAGAATGAGTGTAACTACCAACACACCTAACCCTTGTAAAGGAATTGAATACTCAAGTTACTGTAAAATTAGTTTTGGTCAGTAACTTGCAATTGCTTTCTTTTTTGGTGGTAACTCATTTTTGTAAGGCTGTTTGCGAGATTGCAACAAGTGAGCCGTGTCTGTGGCCTGACAGCCCTTTGGCTGCATTCTCCATCATGTAAGCTTGCCGAAACAATTCATGCGGCGTATGCTATGAGAGAGTTTAAAAGTGAACTTTTACAAGAAACGTGCGGAATGAAGTGCCATGTTACTGGCTATAGTTCTTTACTAGGACACCATGTGTCATGCTTCTCAAATCACTACTACGCTGCGATTGTCTTCTTACGTTCATGCCCGACAATTCCCAACCTGTGCATGCGGATAAAATACTACAATGTTACCTAAGCTAATAGACCACTGCACAAAAATTGTTTGAACATGAAATCGGAAGGCCGCTGACCACGCCGTATCTTTCTAGCCTTTTTAGTAGGCGATATCTACTACAAGCAACGTGGGCAGGTGCAGCCTGCTGCATAAAAAGATGCATTTACCCAACTTTTAAGTACTGAAACACAATGCATACGGTGACGCATTCATAAGGGAAAATTATTTTAAGAAAACTATTATACATGCAAATGTTTTAGGGAAATGTTTAATTCTACTTAGTGATGGCTAAAAAAAGAATGCAACAGTAGTTATTCCACTGTGAACTATATTATAGCTAGTAATTTGAGGGCAAGTGTGGCATTTGGGATAATGTTGGAGTTTGGAGTTGTTTAGGAACTCCAAACAACTCCAAACTTGCTTGCCAGTTGGAATGACTTCCAACTGGCAAGTAAGTTGCAAGTAACGAGTAGCTTCTTCCAGTAATTATAATTCTACTCAGATACTTCTTGCCATGCAGCAATTAGTACCCAAAAGACCATGCGACGTACTAGGACTACCACGAGTACCAGTTTACCATAGTGGCCCCCTGCTAACGTCGGCTGTACACCAAATTGTCAATGGTGGAATGAAATAAAAGCTTGTTCTTGTGCACTGTAGGTTCACCATGAGGTTCACCGACATCTGTCTCTCACCCAGGATCTCGTTCGATTTTGCAGTCTCACCGTTTCCATCTAATAAACTGCACTTTTTCAAAATTGAAACGCAATGCATGCGGTAAGTGCACTTGTGACAAATGCATAAAAAAGGTGTTTTACTTTTTAAAATCAATTTTAATGTAGTAAAAATAAGCTTTCTAAAATGAACGCGCAGGTGAGAAACCTTTAAAATATTTTTTTAGAAGCAACCAACGTGTCGAAGCTAATCCAAGTCAATCCGGCCATGCGTGTTTATAAAATGGCTTGCGCTGCGGCTCCTGCCCTTCCGCCCTCCATTTGCTGTTCTGGCGACCATGCGCTCGTTTTTGGTGGACCTGGACGGTAAGTTTACGCTGCTTATACTGTTGAGGCAACGGCGCTTACTTTTGAGTTGATGTCGTTCTTTGACGACCTGTAGTGGTGACTCGCAATCGCTTGTTGGCAAATTTGCAACTGTAACATAAAAAATCGCTGCCAAAACTTTGAGGGCAGTTGCCGTGTTCCTCGATCTGGAAAACTCGGATCTGTTGTTAATAGTTGTAATGCGAAGTACAGTAGCTTCACGAGATTGCTCTAGGAAGGACATTGAACAAATACATGTGATTGGAATAGCAGATCGAGGAGCTATTTTGATCGATTGCAATGGATTTAGGTACCGTGGAAGACGCTGGCGTTCTGCCGCCATGTGGGGATGGGGGTTGGCGGGAAATGTGATGAACAAGTATGCCATTCCTGAATGACAGTGATGTGGAATGTATTAGCTCTAACTGATGACCCTTTGACGATACACGGCTGCTGTTTTGGTATGAAAAGATTCATAGACACTTTTTTTTTTTCTAGTGATGTTCGAGCCGACCGGTCACGAAAGGCCTGGCTTGGTGCACAGCGTGGTAAGTTTGTGTCACCCTCCGTAAGCCTGAATGATTGATTCCGTGATGACACTAACGTGGGAATCTCACTGAATGCTTTGATAGACACGCTATACTTTCTTCTGAGTTTTCTTGTAGCTTCCTTTGTCTTGTTGCCTCGCTAGACGGTTGTTCAGCTGAACCCCTCTATTTCAGGCCTACTCATCGTGGCTGCTGCGGCGTCGCGATTCTGGCTGAATAATGTAAGTCAATGCAAGTTTGTTTCTCGTCTAGATCGGATTCCATTTTGTACAGCTGTTCAGGCTTAGATAATTTTGTGCGTACCGCTGCTTTGTTCTCAAATTTTACAAGCCTGCGCCAGTATAACCAGTCAATAAAATAAAAGAATTTTTTTGTCTGTACTTTTCCCTAATTTAACCATACCACCGTTGCCCAGTTTCTTCGTCCGAAAAGTCGTATGCTCATCGTCATAGAATAAGCGAGGTGCTACGAAGATTTACTCTCGCAGTAAACGGCTGTCTAGTGCATTGAAACTGTTATACAGATGCAGATCTTGTGAAATCTGAGAGCAAATAAAGCGGCATTAAAGAAACTTTAGTATTATGATGGAAACTTGAACTCTCTCACCGAGTAGTTGTGTGGAAAATCAGTGTCTGACTTTATAAACGTGCCTAGTTTTATTCCTCATTTGCATTGCCTTGTCTCATGTTTCTTTCATTCCCCCCTCCCCCCTTTGTTTCAAGGAGTATCAAGGGCTTCTACAGTACTGCAAGCAAGGAGGGGATTTTCCCCATTGCAATGCTACGATTGTGTCAACAGGTTCGTGATATATCTTTGTATGTGTCGCAATCTAAATGTGATGAAAACATAGTTCAGCAGATTGCCTCTGACGACACTCAATGCATTTGGTTTTTCGCTCCTATCTGAGTGCAACATCTTTCGACTGTTTAAATCGTTCCCTGTATTTGTGTATTATATTCTCGCAACTTTCTTTATTTCAGTATTTTTGAACTTCTGGCAATAGCATGCAGTCTAGGAGGCTTATAAAAGAAACAAACTCGGAGCTTCTGGTGCTGTCAAATTGCAGCAACTGGTAAGGGCATATGCTTTCTTTAGTGTGCTATCCAGGTGTGATGACTTATTTGCTACTGCTGAACTTAATGTGGAAAATGTTGTGCTGATCCTGTGTCTTAACGGTTTATCTGTATAGTTATTGCATTAACTGATACCAGTCATCTTTGCAGATGTTCGGAATGGACTTCATCCTGGGCCACACTGATGGATGGCAAGTTTTTTTCACGATGGATGAAACAAAGCAATTGTGATAGGGTTGGTGATGAGTCTTAGTTCCTACTGAAGTTGTGCTGGTCATTTAAACTAGCATAGGCAAGGGTCTAATTTATTAAGATGTTTGACATTGCCTCTATTTTTGCTAGTTTCATAGCTTCTAACAAAATATGGGTGCTTGTACAAACATGTGAAGAATGTTATTCATCAAAAGCAGAATTTATATTTCATTCGCAGTTATATTGGGTCCTAGAATGGTCCAATTCATTCATTCTCAGTGCAAAATTCTGTGAGCACATTGTTCATCCAGATAGGTTATGCATGTGGAAGATGCAATTGTGAGAAACCATGACATCACTGGCTTGCAATAAGGTGTTCGCTAAACATTTCTAGTCTGTCGTACTGTATCCCTTGCTCGGCTTTCAGACTTAAAAAAAAGATTGTGTAGCTGTTCAGTATGTAAATTTTCCATTGCCAATCTTGTGCCCTGCTCCAGCCTAGTTCTTGTTGTAAATGTGCATAGCATGTGTTTATTTGGTTACTGCAATGTGCACAAAAATATTTAGCCTGACACCTAGTTGGCTGCTGTGTCTGCAGTGCTTCCTTCAGGGCCCCATAGCAAATTTTGGTTATACACTGCAAGTTATGTGTCCTCTAGCAAGCATCCTGCTGCAAAAAATTTTCACGTTGGCTCATTGATAGAACAGATAAATATTTCAGTGCCGCGAACTTATAATTTCAGCAGGTGGGTTCCACTGCATAGCGAGACTAGTCAAGCTTCTGGAAGTAAAATTCCTTCCCTGCGTTCTCCCATGCCGGACCTCAAGGTTCGCGTGACACGCCCAGGGCCCCCTCAACTTTTTTTTCACCTTTTTTTTTTTTTACTGGCAGCTTTAAACGCAAAGTTTTATTGTTTCGCACAGAGCTCGATTTTGTGTGCTGTGCAGAGGGACACATGACTAGCAGTATAATTCAGTGCTACACGAAACAGGCAGAACAAACGGATCGCAGAGCATGATCACATGCTGGAATGTGGCAGAAAATGGCAGCTTCGATTCCTGCGCATGATTGTGGAAACAAGCAGAACAAGCGGAAGTACATTCTTGCTTTGATGCAAAGCAAAGGACACATTCCATTTGCGTTTTATAATTTTGCTAAACTTCAATTCAAGCAACAGATCACAAATAACAGATGGTGCCTGACTAATTCGAAGTCGCTCGTTGCCATGAGCGGCGTCGCACTGCAGATACTATTACATATTGGAGGGACACGTGACCGTCTGGCTTGCAGCGCGGTCACCTTGAGGTAAATGAAAACTTGCTCAGATTGAAACTTCATACCTTGCTGCAGTGCGTGGCAATGCAATTCTTTGCAAACTATCTGCGCGCATTCTATGCTCTGCGCTTCTCGGCTCGCAATGGCCAGGCCTGGCGAGGGGCCCATTAAGATGCGAATAAGGTGGATCTTTTTATACACATTCGTTTTTTTGGAGATGTGATAGTTCGAACTTATTCGTGGATTCCAAATTATTGGCCGTTGACTGTATAAAAGTGGAGAAAGCAGTTGCTAGAAATAGCAATTTTGCCAGTTACAAAATTTTCTTCCTGCCATTAGGTACTTGCACAGGCTACTCCAACATTCTAGCTATTTGGCGTTTGCTGTGTTCAGAATTAATGGAAATCCAGTTGACATTGTGGTCATGTCATATTTATTGCAGGCACACATCTCGAACATGGAAACTCTGCAAGTCTGGGTGAGTGCTTTCACACAGTGCAATTTCGTCTTGGCTTTCACTGATGATTACCCTCCAATACTTATGTTTATGAGGACCTTCACCAAGATCTCTGAGAGGCCCTTAGGCTTGCTTAATTGGCTTGCTCTTTTCTTTGTTATTTAGATTTACTTTTTCATTTTAGGTCGATGTGCAAGCAGTAGAGTCCTGTCACATTCATCGGTAAGTTTAAGTATGGAGGTTTGCAGTAATTCATTTAGCATTTCAGTTGGAGTGGTGCAAAAGATGGGGACTGCCCTCCTTTCTGCACTGTTTCAAATTAAAGGGACACTTGAAATCGCAATGCATACACTTCTTTAAAATTTATTCGATTTGGTGGCAAACTTATGGAAGATAAAAGCCAGTTTAAATTATTGAATACCGTGCTAGAACCAGTACAGTGGGCTCAAGTGACGAACTTTCTGGGTTGAGCGGTTCCTTTAGAACAAGTGTTTGATCCACTCTTAAGTCTGGTGTGGCTAGCTTTTGCGGGAGCATAGTTTGGCATTGCCTCCCATCTATTGTGTACTAGCCTGCCAAGCTTGTCAGTGACCGCAATACAATTGCTGTGTAAATTGCTAATTCAACAAATGTGTCCCTTTAAGGGTAATTTTTGTCTCGTGGTGTTCACATGATGTTGCTTGAGTATTTGCTACACTGAGAGAGCAATGTGGAGAAATGTTTTTCTGATCCAATTTGTGCATATTTTTGGCTTTCGTGGTTTTATCTGCCTTTGACATTACTACTTAATTTTCAGGTGCCTCCTGGACACATGCATTTAGGAAAGGTATGTTCACCTTCAGTATGTCCAAACTTGTTTAAAATGATGACATCTAGAGATAGGGACAGCTGAAGCCTGTGATTGCAGTAACTCTTGCTGAACTTTACATCTTAAGTCATCAAAACTATTTTTTAATTTATATCACTCATGTGCACTTTTTGCTTTTTATGTGCAGGTAAGGATGATTCCGGACATCGTGCTCATCTATGAATTGTTGAATAAAATATGTAGCAATGTTGCAACTGAACTGTCCCTTTATTGCAAACGTGGCCGAACACTTCCACAAAATCTCCCACACAGCATGACATCAGTTTCATGGGATATCGGAGACTTCTTAAAAGCATTTTGCAGCGTATTTAACTCGGGTTTTGCAAATAGTGAATCGTTTGATGGACCCTCTTAATTGACGCAGTCTGCTCGTGCTGAGCCGGTGCGTCACCTAGTCCACGCGCCGCGTACTGCCTGCAAGTCTAGGTTAAACGAATGGTGGAATGCTTGCATCTGCAGGCTTGGGCAAAGGATGCCGAGAGCGAGTGGGGCTATAGGCAGGTTGCGAACGTAGTTCCCGCGCCTACTAGGGCGGCGGTGAGCGCGGAACTGGCAGGATACGACCGGCCCGCTTGCGTTGGGAAAGCCTGTATGTGCACTGTTTTGCGCGTAGCTGTTGCCTTTTCTGAGCAATGCCGAAGTGCAAACCGAGCTGTATAGTAGTGGGCTGCAACAACCCGTACGCCAATTCACGAGGAACAAAGTTTTTCAGGTTTCCAAGCCGACCGTATGAAGCAGAACGGCGTCAACACTGGATAGCGCTCGTCCGACGGCATAAGCTGTTTTATGTTCCGGCGTTATGCCAAGTGCGTTATAACGCTGAATTGTTTGCTTTTACAGCAATGATGGCAGCAACGGGACACCTGCAGTCAGTGGCGTAGCTAGGTCGTCTGGCACCTGGGGCCCGTAGGTCTTCTGTCCCCCTCCCTCCCCCGGGTTTATTCGAGGAAGGCGAGGATATCAACAATTTCCGTGTGTCTCCAGACGTATATGTCAGCCCCCCCCCCCCCCCACCCCATTGCTACGCCACTGCCTGCAGTGCGTACCAGGATATGCAGCAAACAAAGTAGTTTGTTCCCACACTGTACCGCAGTAAAGCTGTGGAACTCTTTCCCAATTCTCTCCTTTCAAACAGCGCTAGGGCTTGCTGAGAGCTATGAGGAGGGGTTGCAGCTGGCATACACCCTTCTGCGCCCAGCATATGGTCTAAGGGGCAGTTGAGATCACCAAAATATTTGACGATGTTGTTTATTGGAACCTCCTTTGCACGCACTAAAAAATCGCGACATAAAGGTATCGAACTTCCAGTAACTTGGGCGAAAATATTTCCCAGCGTAATCTAACACAACTGGTAAGTTCATCCCCTCTTTTTGTGTTGGGGGAGAGCAACGTTAGAAGACCTCTGGTAGGTCTTACGAGTCGTTCGTACGCCCCACGTTCTTGGATGAGATGTTTTGGATTCGTATATGCCGTTCTGTATGTACAGGGAAACTACCGCGGCGTCCTTGCACTTCCCCGCGATGCCAGCACGGCAATCGCAGCTCTTCGCTAGGATTTGTCTGCTGCCGCCGATCTTCAAGAATCAATGTCGCCTATAATTTCACGCGTCCACACCGTAGATATCGAAGTAACGTACGCTGAGCTTCACGCATCTCGCTGGTGCATTATTTTTCGTTTGCGGAATAAACCTAGCAGTCACTTCAGATCAGCGCGAGTTCAACACTTCCCTCACGTCGTAGACGTGCCCCACTTCCAATAGACGACTTCCTTTCTCTAAATTTTTTTCCCGAAAATAGCTATTAAGATCTTGTAATTCCCTAAACCCGGTTAAAATTAATATGGGCACGCTATTTCGCGCCATCGCTACCGTTTGACAGGGCGCCAAACACGCAGCGCGAGCTGCTGACGCCGTGAGCAATCCTACCACATTCGCGCAACTATTCGTCAGATGGCGCTAGGGGTCGGAAAGACAGGGCGCCGCCTAGCACTTGCAAAGTGCCCATACTAGTCCAGGTAAAACCAAGTTGGGAAGGCCCACTAAGCCTCAACAAGGCAATCCCGCACCAAAACAGGAATTCGCCTTCCTGGTGCAGCATTCGGCCACTCCCTCCCCCAAAGGACCCAATGGCCCTCAGTCCCCAGTAGCTGCGGAGCACTTGACCAGGGTCTCGGTCGGGCTTGTATCAAATCAAAGGGTGCTAAGAATCGGGTTTCGGATAAGCCGCCTATGGAAACTACTCTTGCGAACACCCGTACCCTCTCAAGTGATGCTAGCTTTGCAGGACTATCAGACATTGTTTGCGATATCATCGGCCTTGGTGATATTAGAACCGATGAGGCTTGTAAATTGCTGAAAAACGGGCATGGCCTCTTCCATACACGGTTTTTTCCTGGGCGCCATCCGTGGGCAGTCTGCAAGCTAGCTTCGGCGAGCGCTCCGTTTTGCATGGCAGGTATACGCTCGGCGCTGGTTTTTGGTGTTTGTTCTCGCGCTCGCGCGGTCGGTTCAGTGTGACGACGTACTGAAGTGAACCAGTTATAGTACGGCCATACCGTACTAAGTCGGTGTGGCCGGACTTTCTGCAGGCGTTGAGGCGGAAGAAGCACGCAGCGCGATGTGTGCGCACATGTTTGAGCCTACAATCAGCCTCGGATATCAATTGTGTATTTCTGAAGGTTCCATTCGCTAATGTGACCTTATTGGCGTATTATCCTCTAGTTCTAAGCTGCGGTTTAGGAGCAATGAAACATACGCAACGATCATAACAGCGTGGGTACCATTCTGCTACACCAGGGAGCTGTGCTGTTTTACTTCGACACGGAGGAAGGAAACTAAGGAGAGGCCCTGACGTCACTCTTTGTGAAGCAAAAGTGAAGCCGGAAGTTGGCGTTGCTCATGGCGATGCTCCGCCTTTTGTGCCACCCTCCTCTCTTGTTTACATCTTTCGCGAAACCACGCCGCGCTGCGCGTGGTTTCGCGCGCGGAGCGCGCGCGCCCGCGCAACATCCGGCAGAGCACGGTGCAGGTAACACAGCGCAACAAGACACGGTGACTAACGCAAACCCGCCCACACAGCGCCTTTGCCACGGCACGAAACCTTCCAGAGCAACACGTGTGAGCGCTCAAAATCAGAACAACGCCGCCATTGTGGCCCAAAAGGCGTGGCCATACAGCCAAAAAAAAAGCTGCAAAAAAATGAGAACCTATACGTCATTTCCGCCACACTTTTCTCCTAGCGCGCGGAGGGGGTAGGGCCTCTCCTTAGTTTCCTTACTCCGTGTACTTCGAGAAGCATTCAAACTCTTAGCTGCAGATAACATTGCGTGACTGCTTGGTTCGGTGGATGAGGTTACCACCCACGAATAAAAGTTTTGGTTCCTAATAACAGCGTACCTTACAGGGTGAACTATACTTATCCAGCAAAGCGACCGTTTACGAACTGCGCGAGCATCCTAAGCAGTGGTAGGTGCTGGATTAAATATATATTTGTTCTATATAGCGCTTGGTCCAAGCATGCGGCATCAACGTTTATATATCTATAAACGTTGTGCGGCGTTAGCCCGTTTTCTTTTTCGAGAAAGAGCATGATAACCGATTTTTTTTTTTCGGTTGTGTTCGTTCCGTTCTCTACACCGCACTCGCACGTATTAGGAAATTTTTTCCTTATAACTAGCCATCGCATCCTTTTTATGCGATCCCTCTCGGATATTATGGCTTTAGAGGGCAAAAAGGCAATGCCGAAGCACATAGCTTATTATATATGTAACATTCTGGTTCACCAACCGCAGTGATCGCTGTGTTGAGCAGCGCCATCGGCTTCATGCAGGAGGCTAGCGTAGACATATAGTGATTTCAAAGCTACTAGACTTGAAATGCGTGGGAACAATGCTGGTGCATCACAAATATTAACAGCGCTTGCCGCTTAGATGTTTCGTGGTTGCCTTAGGTTGGCCGTACACGAGCATGTGCTCTTATGTTTCAGTCCGTATACGCCAAGCGATCAGATAGTGAGCAGATTTACCATTTTAATGCTGGCAACACAGAGACGCCGGTTCTCTTCGTTGTATTAAAACCAATATGCGTAAAGTAGTTCACAACACCGCTGCTGATAATGCGCGTTAGTGTCCCTGTATATGCTCCTGCAGGGATCATATAGGAACACTAACGCGCGTCACATGTCCGCACCCCAAGATATATTTCCGCGTACTGTAGTTACCGATGCAACGAAAGGCTTCCCTGAGGACCTTATATGAACGGACATTGCGTGAAATTTCACAAAGTCCGATCTAAAACATCTCGAAATCGTTCCGCAGCGCGCGACAGCAATACTTTCAAGCAGCGCCGCGCCGTATCGCACAAGCCAGAGGGCAGGAAAGGCTCGCCGCGCGCCCCTTCCTTCTCGGCCGATGAAAAGGTCTATAGAGGTCTCCTAGATAAGCAATACGGGGTAGGATTCCTAATCCATAAGGGCATAACAGGCAACATTGACGAATTCTACAGCATTAATGAGAGGGTAGCTGTAGTCGTAATCAAACTTAATAACTGGTATAGATTAAAGGTAGTGCAAGTCTACGCTCCAACATCCAGTCACGATGATGAGGAAGTAGATCAGTTTTATGAAGATGTTGACTTAGCAATGAGAAAAGTGCAAACTCAGTACACTGTAGAAATGGACGACTTCAACGCAAAAGTGGGGAAAAAGCAGGCTGGTGAACTAGCAATTGGCAACTACGGCGTCGATACTAGGAACGCTAGAAAGATGCTGGTAGAATTCGCAGAAAGGAATAAGTTTCGGACAGGCACGTACCCAGGGGGGGGCCCGGGGGGGCCCGGCCCCCCCCCCCCCGAAATCAAGTGGCATACCTCCCCCCCCCCCTCCCCACCCACGCCACCACTCCTCACACATTCCTAAAGCGCCGCCAGATCAATGTTGAGACTTGGCAGCTGTTCATCGGTCAGCATTATGCTGCCTTTTTCACTCCTTTTAGATGGTGGTAGTTATTGGCATCTCTTGTAATGTGAAGGACAGTTTTCTCATAGATTCTGCGCCGGCGCGATTACCTTGAGATGCGTTCAGTTGTCACCATCTATTCAACCATCACGCGCATAGCTGTTGCTTTTGTTAGTTCAACCTTCTTTGTCTAGGCTGATCCTGGGACCAGGAGAGGGATGCGGCTGTTACTCAGCTGGTCTGTACTCTCATGGAACGAGTTGCGGCCGGAGAGAACGCCAATTCCGTTTAACTTATCCCTTTGCTTCATTGTTTCCTTGAGTTTCCTTGAGTAGCGCTCACTCTATTTCCCGTTCCCTTTGATTACCCCTACCTCATTCCTTTTTTGCTCTTCCGAGCTGCGCTACAAGCCTAAAACAGTGTTTTTCTAACCTTTCGCGGTGAGCGCAGTACATCTAGAATCTCAGAGTCCTGCGCTCTACGCGGTTGTATGGTACTGGCGGCCGCACAGCGTTACGCTATTCGCGGAACTGTCAAAATTGATCAACAAGGCGAAAATAACTGATATTCGAAACTATAACATGAGAAAGACTGAAGAAGCCGTAAGAAATGAACGCCGCCTGAAATCAGTAGAAAAGAAACCTGGCATAGGACAAACCATGATGTATGCACTAAAGGATAACAAAGATAATATCATCAGCAATCTCGAAGATATAGTAAAAGCAGGGGAAAAATTCTAAGCGGACCTGTATACAGTACCCAGAGGAGTCACTATACCTCACTTAGAAACAGTAGTGAACAGGATGCAGAAACTCTCCTATAACTAGCGATGAGGTTAGAAGGGCCCTGCAAGACATGAAACGATGAAGAGCGGGAGGAGAAGGTGGAATAACAGTTGATTTAATCAAAGATGGAGAAAACATAATGCTTGGAAAACTGGCGGATCTTTATACGAAGTGTCTATCGACTGCAAAGGTCCCAGGAAACTGGAAGAATGCAGACATTATACTAATCCACAAAAGAGGAGACGTTAAAGAACTGAAAAATTATGGGACCATTAGCTTGCTCCCAGTATTTTATAAAATATTTACCAAAATAATATCCAATAGAGTAAGGGCAACACTAGATTTTGACAACCAAGGGAACAGGCTGGCTTCAGGAAGAGATACTTTGCAATGGATCACATCCATGTCATCAATCAGGTTATCGCGAAATCTGCAGAGTACAATAAGCCTCTCTATGTGGCTTATATAGATTACGAAAAGGCATTTGATTCAGTAGAGATACCAGCAATCATAGAGGCACTACGTAATCAAGGAGTACAGAACACTTACGTAAAAAGCTTGGAAAATATTGCTACATGCGTGTGGTATTTTTTTTTTTTTTTTGAACGAGGCGCGTAGGCGCCATCACTCCAGAAAAGAGGAGGAAGAATGAACTGCGCTCGCGCTGTGAATCTAACCGGTCAGCGCTGCAACCGTTGTTGTAAATATATTCTGTAAATAGTTTCTCGTCTTACTGACTCGTCCTTCGCGTAAGAATATCTACAGAGGTTCTACAGCTACCTTAATTCTATACAAGAAAAGCAAGGAGATACCTATAGAGAAAGGGGTCAGACAGGGAGACACAATTTCTCCAAAGCTATTCACTGCGTGCTTAGAAGAATTCAAGCTATTAAACTGGAAAGGCTTAGGAGTAAAGATCGACGGCAGATATCTCAGCAACCTTCGGTTTGCCGATGGCGTTGTTCTATTCGACAACAATGCAGACGAGTTACAACAAATGATTGGAGACCTAACAGAGAGAGTGTAAGAGTGGGGTCGAACGGGTATAGACGATATTCTAATTGACATCAAGAGGAAAAAATGTAGCTGGGCAGGTCATGTAATGCGCTGGTTAGATAACCGTTGGACCATTAGGGTTACAGAATGGGTACCAAGAGAAGGGAAACGCAATCGAGGACGACAAAACATTAGGTGGAGCGATGAAATTAGGAAATTCGTGGGCGCTAGTTGGAATTGGTTGGCGCAGGACAGGGGTAATTGGAAATCGCAGGGAGAGGCCTTTGTCCTGCAGTGGACATAAAACGGGCTGATGATGATGATGATGATGATGATGATGATGATGGAGGTGGTGGGCCCCCCCCCGAAAAAAAATCCTGGGTACGTGCCTGGTTTCGGATAATGAAAACCTTTTTCAGGAAGCGTAGGAACAGAAAGAGGACCCGGAGAAGCCCTAATGGTGAAACAAGAAGTGAAATTGACTTCATACTTTCTAATGATCCTAGCATAGTGCAGGATGTTCCAACACAGTGCAGTTTGCACTTTTAAAGAAATAGTGCAATGCCGGGCCGACCCTCGGCGGAGGTGAAGCAGGCGTTAAGCACTCTCCATACTTGAGCCGATCGCGAAGATAATACAGTATCGGGCAGACCCGAGCCAGAAGTGAAGCAGGCTTTAAACACTCCCCATACGTGGGCCGATCCCGAAGATCGTGCAATACCGGGCCGACCCGCGGCGGAGGTGAAGCAGGCGTTAAGCATTCCCCATACGTGAGCCGATCCCCAAGATAATACAATATCGGGCAGACCCGCGGCAGAAGTGAATCATGCGTTAAGCACTCCCCATATGTGAGCCGATCCCGAAGATAGTGCAATACCGGGGCAACCCGTGGAAGAAGTGAAGGGCACTGATTTTTTTCCCCCGATCCAGGAGGTTCATTTTATTTTGGTCGATCATAAACATTGTCCCTTGTGGTTGAGTAGCACTGACTGCCGTATTAGAAGAAACGAGTAGCTCAGAGCCTTCTAGGTGCGTTTCAATATGTTCATTCCTGAACATGTCCAACCAAGGCCGTGATTTTTTTTTTGGCATTGTTCGTTTAGAATGCAGTGACAACACCTGCGTGGTTTATACTATAAACTGGTGACATTTTTTCGACATCCTGAATGGTTGAAAACTGAGTTACAGTTGGCCCTAACGTTTACAAATAGTTGGAAAAGAAGAATTTCACTTGTGTTCCTTTTTTTTTATCAGCACCGCAAATAAAGATGACCATGGCTACTACATATAATACAAGCAGGAAATAAAGTTATCTAAATTATACAGCACAATAGATTGATATGATTGCTCTATTGCCTCTTCACTTGGTAGTTTCGTAGCTTTTCTTTCTTTGTGCTATGCTATGCTACGCTAAAAACGGAAAATGGCAGCAAGTTCCAGTGTCTGTATATTCGTGCACTGGGGCGCAGTAATAGAACAGCTGCGACAAATTGCTCCAAAAGCAGTCCTCACATCGGTGCCATCTTGCTCCAGCGGAGCAGTTTAGAGGAAAATTGCGCAAAGCCTGCGCCAGAAGCACCGTCAGAACGTAAGGCTCGTTTCTTTCATGCTGGCTCGCTATAGCAAAACTCAAACAAAGGCCTAAAGACCGCTGTCATCATACTGAAAGTCAGCGGAGGTCTTTTTCTTTTGTTACACTTCTCTCCAGCGGGGGTTCCAATGTACTGCCGCTGTGCGGCCTTTTTGTGCCGTTTGTCCGGCAGTTCTGTATTCCTCGTGTGCTAAGGCGGTTGGATCAAAAGGAAACCTCGTGTAATGTTCCTTCGCACATTGTTTAGAACATATGTTGACGGTTGACGCTTTAGAAATACTTTGTAATACGTGTACTCAACCGCCGGCACATAATTTGCTCATTCGTGATGACCTTCCTTGCAACCCTGCATGATCTGAAGAGCAGATTCCATGGTTTTAATTTAAGACAGCTTTCAAAATGACCCAACGCATAGTTATGCGGGAGAGATTTAAGGCTCGTTAAAGAATAAAGAAACCTCTCGATGTGATCACTGAGACTGCGGTTTAGTCGCGCACGTTCTATCCGTGGCGTGGTACTCCTTACACGCCCGTGTTCCGCGATCTTTCTTTCTTTTTTGCTTGCTTGAAGCGCGCTGAACGCGCAAAATTATTTTACAACCTGCTGGTGCCGCACGCTGTGGCAATCCGTTTAAACGAAGCTTTTGAATAACGATTTTCCTGATCAGCTACTATTTGGGAGAACGCACGACGACAGATTGATGACGACGAAACGTGCACGACGGCACGATCGAAGATGGCTGTATCACGACAACGGTGAAATGTCGACGCCGCCTTGAGGACGATTCAGACTGGGATACATAGCGCAAAAAATGACACAGGGACAAGCAGAACACAGGACTGTGTTCTGCTTGTCCCTGTGTCATTTTCTGCGCTATGTATCCCAGTCTGAATGTATCCCACCAACACGCCCAAACTTCTTCCCTGCTTGATGATGATAGTAAGAAGACGACGGCCTGACCACAACACGATGCCGATGGTATGAGGACCGCAGAATCACCACGACAAAATGACGACTGTAGGATGACCACGATGACATTGACGGCGACCCTATGAAAATGACGCAGTGACGGGAATGGCGTGACGACATCGGGGGGAACAGTAGCGACGTGCTGACGACGATATGACGGCACTATATAGTGACTGTGACAGAGTGAAGACAGCGGAAGGCTTACGACGACATGACAATGAAGGAATGATCGCAATGGCATGAAGTCGATGAAATGACGGCGTGTCATTGATGTCGGAGCTCGCGTCCAAGCTTATGATCACCACCTGCTGCCGCGGGCCGCCTCAGTTTGCACTACATCCGATGTTTGTTTACACTGCGTCCCGTACCGACCGATCGTGCAAAAGTGTGTACAACTGCAGCCAGCAGGGATGACAATGGTAGGATGGCGGTATTGCTTTCAGTCCGGATTTGGCAAGGGCTACTCGGCAAGGCAGCGGCAGCCAGCAAAGCGCGAAATTCGAAGGCAAAGGAAGATTCACTTTAAAGCTATACGCAGCATTTTCGAAGAATTAAAACCGGAGGTGCTGAACTCTATGTATACGAGGGCGAATCAGAAAGTCTTTACCGCTATGTTCTTTTTAGCTAAGTTACGGCCGTAAATGCGAAGTAAACATATCCATTCCCAGCGGTGGACCTTTCCTGGACCGGCCCGGCCTTATCTGCCGGTAGCTCGGCGGCACGGCGCTGCTGCGAGTTGGTGAAGATGGAGGTTGTGCTTCACACGTCCACGGCGAACGAGCAACGGAGTGCGATTCGTTCTATGTAGCGCAAGGGACGAACGGCCATCTAAATCCACAGGGAAATGCAGCCCACGTGTAGGGAAAGGTGTCTCGCTTTGGTAAGTGTGAGGTGGTGGTGTTGTGAGTCCGCAAAAGGGCCGTGAAAACTTGCATGGTTCGGGGAGGTCGCGTGCGTACGGATACTACCGCAGGGGCATCTCAAATATAGTGCTGCTATGGGACAAATGTCTGAACCGGTGTGGGGATTATGGAGGAAAATGGTGTAAGATGCGTAGAATAGCGCGTATTGAAAATTGTAGAATCCATTGAAAATCTTTGGGAACTTGGATTTTGATCTTGTACTTTACTATGTTACATACCTGCCTGTTATTTTTCAACGTCTGTGGTATTATGTAGTTGGTCGTGAAAAATTTTTCTGTAACTCCCCCATGCACTCTTGCGTGGGCTATTCTTTGTCCTGCAGTATTTCCTAAATAAATAAATAAATAAATAAATAAATAAATAAATAAATTTGTAGCTACCTGTATGTACCATATTTTTGGCTAATAAAAATAGGGGCAAGGACTCTCTCATTCTAATAAAGATAGGGGCAAGGATTCTCTCATTCTCTCTCTCTCTCATACAACTAGGCATGCACAACACCCTATAAGAGGTGATCGCGGCCCAACGAGTGGATCAAATAATACGACTATCATCATCGCGAGCGGGGAGACGCATCCTCGAATCCGTTGGATGCGGTCACCAGGAAATCACGGAGCGCAACGTGACCCTATCACCCATGGTCCGAGATACGTTCAAGGTAGATCCCATGCCACGTAATATCCACCCTCAATACAATGTAGGGCGCCGGGTAGCCAGGGCTCGTTCCCTGTTAAAAGCGGCTGCTGCCACTCCGAATCTGGCATGTTTCGTTGACGCCGCCCAGTACGAGTGCTCTGATCACTATGCCGTAGTTTCGGTTAACTCCAATGGCACTCTCATTAATTCAGCATCCGTGCGGAAGGTTTCTTCAACAGTAGCCGAGCAGGTTGCTATAGCTATAGCACTGAAGGACCCTCTATGTTCCAATATCTTTACAGACTCCAAATCGGCAGCCCGAGCTTTCACCTCCGGCTCGATCTCAAAGGAGGCGGCGGCCATCCTCGGCAGCGAAGGGGCGGCTGGTTTTCATAGCATCAAATGGTTCCCGGCCCATATGGGAATCAATGTACACTCTGAGCTTGTTATTGCCAATGAGTTGGCGTATGACTGTGCGCGAGCTCTTACACACCGCGGCGGTTCAGGTGGACTCACGGGCGGCGGCTTAGGGCTGTACAGGAATTCGCTTCTCACCCTCCATGAAATCTTGACACATTATCAACTTGCTCGGCGGGCCTTTGCGCTAGCACACCCTAAACTTAATAGACTACAATCGTCGGCGTTTCGCATGCTTCAAACGGGGTCATTTCCCTCCAGGGGCAAATTCAGTCACTTCGCGCCTAATGTAGAACCCCACTGTCCAGACTGTGGGGAGGCGTAGTGCTCCTTGTCCCATATACTCTGACAATGCCCTGCGTTACGCAGCTCATCGCTAACCACTCTAACCGACTGGGAGGCAGCCCTTAAGAGCGGCGACCTCTCAGAGCAACTACGGGCTGTCCAGGGGGCCTGCGACAGCGCGGAGGACCACGATCTTCCGACCCCGACGTGGGTGCGGCCCGCGGCGGCTACGGGGACTCCCTGAAAAGGGAGGTACCCTAACGCCGGTTTCTCAGTACCATTAATAAAGTTCTTTGTCTGTCTGTCTGACTCTCTCATTCGCCCTCGTAGTTATCTTGGCATAGCCATAATTTTATGGCGAAGCCAATGTGTATCTAACTAAGTATACTATAACGCAAATAAGCACACAGCTACAAACGTTATAGAGATTAAAAATGTACCATACGGCAGGGCTACAATAAAACACAGTGCGATATACTATGACAAATTCATTTTTTTGTACTCTTGCTTTTTTCGCTGTCGCGCTGCTGACGCGTTAGCTGCTTCCGAGATTTACAACTAAACGCGTGAAGAATCTTTCGAGCCGAGGACACTTGGCAATAAGTTTGCTTCTTTTTTGTTTTTCTACCACTTATAAAACGCCCTCTTGTAGGGTCTTGAAGTATATATTAAAAAGTTGATTTTGAAGACACGTGTATAGCCGCACCTAACGTGTATATAGCGACACCTGCTCGGTATTCGCGCAGGGCGGAAGCAACGTACACGCGAAGGGACCGCCATCCATCACGGAAAGCGAAAGGGAGTCTCGTGAAATACGTCGTCGAGCGGGCATGAGTGCTGCAAGCTGTGAGATCTCGTTGGCGCAGCCCGTGGGCCGGTGCTCTCTCACGCGGGGCACGGCTTGAAAATGAGCTGGCCCGTTCGTCTCACCGTCGGGGTCCTCATGGCCATGTCGGAAGCGGCCAGTGGTGAGCTTGCACCACTTACCGTTAGAGAGCCTACGGATTGTCGCAAGATTTGTTGACGCTGTTGGCAAATCGACGTTTTCAAAGCTAAATTTAGTAACGCCTGTTTGCACATGAGCTGTGATGTGCTACAGCGTAACACGAGTGCCATCGAATACGGTTATACAGTCAGAATATTTGCAAGGTGCGAATGTGCTGAAGTAAACATGCAGAAGTTTGCACTGCAGCCGTGATCTAGCGGTAGAGCGCCCGACTCAAGCTGCCGGAGGTCGTGAGTTCGACTCCCGCCACCGCCGGGCACCCCACTGCTTTGTTAAAAACGGTCACAAACGTATCCTGGCCGGGCGCTTGGCTTTCTTCAGGGGTGATAAGCTTGGGAGAGGGACCTGCATCTTTCATATCCCGTCGAAACCTTCATGAGCGCAGACTAAAGGAGACTTGGGATGCCCCCACGGCAGCCTTTTCCCATGTGGCGCCCCAATACACCTATTAGGTGGGGACGCAGTGGGTCGGGACTAACACCACTTTCCAAGCGTTCAGGTCACATAATGGCCGAGCGATTGGCCGGGAGCGCACTTGTACCTAGTTTACCGGTCTAGCTATACCCGACGGCAGCTCTAGTTTGCCTCTCACAGCCACGACGGGCGCTCTTCAACAAGGCCGTCTCTCGTTCGTCTGAGCTTTCACGCTGTGAAAGAAACCGTGCTTAAATGACTTCGGTTATATTCGGTTGATCATAGCCCACCTGCTCACTCAATTGAAGAAACGCAGCGGTGAGACATATGGCCAGAATTTGCTGTAGTATACTTCAAAATTACATGATTTATCACCTCAATGGCTACAGTGTTTGCAGCGTTGAGCAATTAAGAAATTTGATAACAGACAGGCCTTGCGACGCCCTTAGTTCCTGCGCCCGTTCATTTGTGTTGCAGATCGAGACACCGAGTGACTTGATGCCTCCGCTGGAGATCGCCGAACTGGCGGAGAGTTTCGAAGAAAGCAAGAAGGAGGAATGTCCAACTCAGGAGAGGTAGCGGGAGTTTAAAAGCCGAAACTGTTTCCTCATGCATGCAAGACCTCACTAGGGGCAACCAAGACAGCCATTAAAAAGAACAGGCAGTGCTTTGCCTGTACTTCCGTGGAGCACTTTGCGCGAGACATGCCCAACGGCGCTGGCAGGTAGAGGAAATCTGGTGCGGACGGATACCGCAGGCAATGACAATGTGTTCGGTGTGGGGATGGTGTGCTCATAAACACGCTGTGAGAGCTCTTGTATTCCACGCTGTCGAGACAATGAACCTCGCGTGCGGCAGATCAGTGTTTCAAGGCAGCATTGATATCCTGGGGCAGAGATTAGGGTCACCAGGAAGTCTGTAATTCCTGGATATGAACCGACAGGAACTAACATGAAACTGCCGGGGGTATTTGGTGAATAGGCAGTGGCCGAGTTAGCCTATGTCCCGCTCAGATTGCTACGTAAACCCGTATATATTGGCTGTGAAGTAACCGATCCGGGGATATTGTACGCTGTCACTGATAAACTTGCAAATGGAGTAGACGCGCTCATAACCCCAGATGCCTACAAGCAGTTATTAAAGGAAGCTGCCGTTATTCATGAACGAGGTGCTGAACGACTGAGCATGCATGAACGAGTCATGGACGAGGTACTGCTGAAGGCTAAAGAGCAGGATGGACCGATACAGGTTAACGCGCAAGTTGAGGCAGTGTGCGTCGACGATGCGGTACGCCAAACGAATGAGCCGGAGTGGGACGCGAGCGTTTCAGGCTAATCCAGGTGGCTGACCGCACCCTAAAGGAAGCGTTGGCACAGGTTCGGGCACGCCCCCATGGAATGAACGTATAACTGACGGGCTACTGTACTCTAAAGATGACGTTTTCGCCAGCGGGAGGCCGCGCACCTATCTGATCGAGCTAAATGATGGGAGCCCACGAAACCGATTCACGCGAATAAGTTCCGTGAGTACGTAACTATAGGGTAGGCTCAGGAGGAGTCATATGTGAAACCGATGAAGAGCTCGGGCAACGGATCACTTAACAGACGTACGGAGACAAGAGCTAGGAGAGCCAGTAAGTAGGTACGCGCAAGTGTTTCGAATACACCAGGAAGGTGTAACACAGGCGTACACAGCATCCACCTAAAGGCAGGGAGTGAGCCCAAACCAGCATATAACTATCATGTGCCTCTCGCCTTAAGGAGATAGGTTAAAGGTCAGGTTCAGGAGTTCTTGCAGTTGGGGCTAATATACTCCACAGTTAGTAAACTAGCGCACCCCGTGCTATGCGTGTCGAAAAAAAGTATGGATGCATATGACTTTGCGTTGATTACAGAGACGTAAACGCGTCCATTGAGCCCGACGCGTTTCTCATGGGGCAAGCAAACTGTTACGTCTCAACCCCACAAAGGCTTTTATTGGACGATCGCCACAAGGCAAACACCCGCCCATCCATCAGCGTCTATCCTGACGTCAGCGCAGCGTGGACACCGACTCTTGACGGGTCCCCCCTCCCCCCTCCCCCCCCCAAAAAAAGGCCACAACCACACCATTATATGGCAGCATGAGCTAAGGATGAAAGGTGGACCCCCCTCCCACTGCTACCGATACAACGACGGCAACCTTGGATTCGCAGGTTGCTTTCCTGCCGCATATTCCAAACCATCGGGCTCCGGAGTGTTGTGAGCATGGGCGTGGTATTGCTACGGATCGGACGATTGTGATTTGCTGCTGGACAGTCCTCAGATTCCCTAGTCGACTTGCCTATGGAAGACTGCGGTATCAAAAGCGGTGACCTTTCGAGCAGTGGGACAGAGGTTCCTCATGGTAACTCGAACGTTTAACTTTCTCCTGCATGGAGTACGTGGGCTTCCGTAACTTGAGCCTTGTAACTAAGACGGTACACCCCTTTTCCTTCATTCTTACAATCTGACGTAGCGGTGCACGGACGGGCTTGGTGGATTTCTTGCCCTAACGCCACCCTGAGCCGCGACAAAACGAACCGCCTTACGAGGTAGCGGCAGCCAGTTACATCACGGTAGTCGATATGTTATACGTGGGTATTGGCAAGTACCTCTAGACGAGGATGCAAAGAAGTACACAGCCTTTGTTACACATGCCGGGCAGTACGCGTGGCAGGTCATGCCGTACGATCTGCGAAACTGAGCGGCCACTTTTCAGTGCATCATGAATCAAGTTCTGGAGGAGCATCAGAACTATGCATGCTTGTACATTGATGATGTGGCAGTGTACTCAAATACTTTGTTAGACCACATGGGTCATTTAAGGCAGGTGCTACAGGCTATAGGCGGACTTTATTGTGGCCCGATGGTTAGCTCACCAGGACACTATATATATATATGTTCTATCCCACCGTCGGGCACGTACGTAATATGCCATCGTTTTTACTGCGATAGCAATGATATGGACATTTCAGGCGCATTTTTGCCGCCTTCGTCGGCGTAGCCGCGATCTCCCGTATAGTCCAAGTGCGATAACATCGTCGCCGTATGCTGTATGTGCGAGTGAAAGCTTGCCAGGGTGAGCCGACAATGGTGGCTCAATCTCGCGCGCGCATGGGGGGAGAGCGGGGAGGAAGCGCGCGGTCTTTCGTCGCGCGCAAGGCACCCTATATTGAAAGAGATTTGCGTTGAGAGTCTAGGTGCACCAAAGGCTAATAGCTTCGTGTGCGCTCTGTCCTCGTCGCTTAGCTCGCGTTGAAGCAAGAGGCAGCACGAAGGTCGATTCGCTCGCTGCTGTCCCCGCGCTTTCTCCCTCCACGTTCTGACAGCGAGTTTCCGAGGCCATCGAGTGAGATGTGATCAAGTTTGCTTGTGAGTGCCGACGCCATGCTTTGCTAATTTAGCTAGTAAGCGAATGTTTACGAGTATATACGGCCGATAAAACTACTAACGATCCTTACCGTGTAAGCTGTTCGTGACTTGGAAGTACCCGGCTCGCAACTTTAAAGAAAGGAAATGCGGGCAGGACAGGTGACGATTATTGTTGTGGGACAAAATACGCCCCAAATGGTGCAAATTTTTTAAAGAGTGTACGCCATTTTCGGAAATGAAGATCCTTGGACCAAGGCCGTTCGCATCGATGGCACAGAGAGCCACAAAAGCGTTATGTCGACAAGTCTTGGCGACCGTTTGTAGACTCCGTGCGGACCTTCAAATGTACGCGAAGCTGTGCTCTCTCCCTCTGTCTCTCTCTCTTTCCATCCTTATAAGTTTTGCTATCAGAGTGCAGGGCAGCAGACCGGACGTGCGTCTGGTTAACCTCCCTGCCTTTACTCTCTCTCTCTCTCTCTCTCTCTCTCTGGGCCTAGAAACACCTATTTCCGTGTTTTGTCCCAGCCCCACTTTGTTTATAATGTTATGACCCGCTGAGCAACTTCGCTGAAGGCAATCGATTATTACTGCGAGCACTTTGCCGGTCTAAAGACTGTTATTGGCAACTTTGCTGCAGACAATATAGCATCGCTGTGAGAAGGGCTCAAACTGCGCTAGGCAACGAAACACTTGAAAATCACTTAGCCTTACTTGTGCGCTCACTTCACGTTTTAGCCGACATCATCGAGAAGCTTGTATGCTCGGGCGCAACTGTGACCCGTAATGTGGGTTTCATTTTAGACGTTCAGAAAAGGTTTGGCACAATCTCTTATGGACGTGTTGTTGATATAGTTCGAAACGTCAATCTGTCTGGGACAAAAATACCTGGTTTCCGGTACTGAAAAAAGCTGTCAAAAGTTCTGGCCGGCAAGAATTCTGGAATTTAGCAGAGTGCGTCGGATCATGGGTTGTTCCGAAGTATGTGCCCCCAACTAGGATGGATGTTGAGCGTTCCTTTTCAGCATACTGACCAATATTCAGTGAAAAGAGTCGCAAGAATCACGAACATCTTGAAAGGGTTTGTCACTGCTTTCACACGTTGTACGGCGTTCCTAGTTCTTTGCTGGTAGGCACGCAGCAATATAGCCAGCCTCCTGTAGTTGCAAGCACCCCGTTAATTTCATTGCATGCTGCAGTTGTATCTATCAGCTCACCCAAAAACGAAAGGCGAGGGATGAGTCACGACCGAGAACGTAACTTTCAGAAACGTGTAGTAAGATGGCAGTTTCTCGCTCCACAAAATTTAACCACCTGCTGGAGAGGAGGTCGCTAATGGCTTGTAGTTTAATTTCACCTTCTGTAAGGCCGTAGGATTTCTAAACAATGTAACGAAAGCGATTGAGCCATTCTTTGGAGGGCATGACAGTATCGTGGGCGAATTCTGTAAAGGTCAACCGGTTGGACTCGAAAACGTTTTCAGAAGTAAGGAAACCGTGACCACTTGCGTCGCTGGTGCAGATAGCAACGTGAGCGGAGAAGACTCGAGAATCGGATAGCATAAGAAATCCTTCTACGATGGCGCGTACTCACTGCGGAGGATTGGCCTATATTCGGATGGTGTTAGGAAGATGCTATTATTACAGAAATTGGTAAAAGTATAAGGTGGCAATGAATAAAAGTATTGTTTGAAGAATCTAAAAGAATCGCCTTGAAACAACTATGATTTCCTCCATGGCTGAGCAAACATTCCTGTGGTAGTTTCCAAGAGAGGGGGCGCCTA
Source organism: Dermacentor albipictus (assembly GCF_038994185.2). NCBI lineage: Eukaryota > Metazoa > Arthropoda > Arachnida > Ixodida > Ixodidae > Dermacentor > Dermacentor albipictus. The sequence goes on from NC_091821.1 coordinate 421,413,378, forward strand.
GAGAAATGATATTCAAAAAGGAAAAATTTAAACCAAGTTGCCTGAGCGTTGGTTCTAAGATGTTTTTCCTTAAGGAAGAAAAACGGCGGCAGAATGAGACAAACTGATCTACGGTCTTACCTTCTGCATAGATTGTGCACAGAGGGGAAGGTGCCAGAGCAGCCCTGTGAGGATAAAAGTTTAATACTGTTGTTCGACGGCGTAATCGGGTAAAAATCGTTTCAGTTTTTCTGGTGTGAAAGGATTTATTGTGCCAAGGTAATAGGAGGCGTCGATATTCCGAGCAATTTGCTATAGCCGGGTTAAAAAAGTCTTGAGCAATTGCATATCTCCTGAATCTAGCTGTAGACAGGTAAGCCGATGTAGGAAGCAATGATAATACAGGGCCACTGAAGGCCACTCTCGCGATCCCGGCAGCCATTTCGTTCATGTGTAATCCCTTATGACCAAACACCCAAAATAATCTGATAAAATTTATGTGGGCAGGCACTAGAAGATGAAGTGTAAGTAAAAAGTTAGCACCACCATTTATTGTGAGTGATGTACATAAAGATAAAGAATCCGTTATTATGACTACCGTCGGTATTGATGAATTTAGTTTACGTAAGGCTAACACAACAGCTAGAAATTCAGCCAGAAATGCGGATAAATAGTCCAGAATCCTGATTTAGAATGACCAGTCTAGTGCAGGAAGGAAAATGCCAATTTCAGATCTTTTTCTCCCCGCTTTGAGGCGTCTGTTGCAATGACCGTATGTATATCTAAATTCAATAAATGGTCTCGTGATAGTCCATTTAATATATTATGAGAGGGAAGTTTTGCATTGTTTGGGTAGTTGTCATCATATATGATTTGTCGACTCTCTCTCACATCACAAACAGGCGGCACCTCCGAAATGCGTGCATTTAAGGGGTTAATCAATGTTCGTACAAAGACCACTTGTGGTATATGAAACCGGGACCAGTGTAGTCCGAAAAATAATGCCGGCTGGGAAATGAATATGTTTTCCAATCTTCTAATAGGGATTTCGTACATATTTGAGAATGTTTGCACCGTCAGCAAACGAAATCTGCACAATATTGAGGGCAACCTGACTTCTTGATGCGATACGTTATCAGCAACAAATTTCGGTAATCCGCAGCACAATCGCAGGGCTTCCTGCTCAAGCAGAACAAAGGGGCGTGATTTATAAGCTGGCGTCCCAGACAATAGTACACATCCAAATTCTAAAATGGGCTGCACATACAATTTATATGTCATTAGTAGTGGGTCTCTCCACATCCCCGACTGATTGTTGCATAGTTTACGGAGCATTCCAACTGCTCTCACTCCTTTCTTAACTATACGGTCAATATGATCAAGCCAACGGAGGGAACCGTCATGGACTACACCTAAGTACTTCAACTCCACTTGACGGATAACCTCGAGACGGCAGGATAACGATATGTTAACGGGGTTCTTAAGAGGAAAAAGCATTATCGAGCACTTTCTCACGTTGAGTGAAAGGCGAATCTTGTTTAACCAGGTTTCTCAGGCGTAGAGATAGTTCTGTAGCCGATGATATGGGGAGTGAATATCACTGCCTGATGCAAATAAAGCAGCATCGTCTGCGTATTCATATGTTTGTACATCTGTATACCGAGGAATGGAACTCATCAGAACGTTAAATAATAATGGCGAAGTGACAGCTCTTTGAGGAACACCTCGTGATTGATTATGTATGCTCGAATAAAAGGCTCTTAGAGAGCAGTAGAATTTCCTTCCATTTAAAAATTCATATATCCAGTTTACGAGATAATTTGGAAACTCTAGATTTAGTAAAATATCCAATAAAATTACATATTCTACACTATCGTATTCTTTGGAGATGTCTAGTGTCCCAATAGCACCTATGCCTTTGGCGCCGTGTTAATTTTATTCTACTTGATAAGTCCACGTAAGCATGCCAGATTGAACATGATGGTCCGAATACAATTTGGCAGGGATTAAGCAAGTCTGTTCTCTACAAATTTAAGCATGCAGGCATTTAGGATTCTTTCAATTAATTTCACCAAATTTGAAGTTAGCTCGATTGGTCGAATGTTATCTGTTGTATATCCTTCCCCATGATTTTTAAGAATTGGAATTGTATTAGCAATTTTCCACGCAGACTGAATTCATGAAAATCTAATTGAGTGATTTATAATAGCTAAAAGGTCATCAGGAGCTTCCTTAAATAAAATATTGATCATGGCAGAGGTTACCGCATCAGTGCCGGGAGCTGAATCTGAGAGTCGCTCCAATTTTTCAGCCAATTCTAACATAGTAATTTCTGCAAATCATCTGTAAGCTAGAACAATTTGGCAAAACGGAAGAAAATGTAATTTCTAATTCCTTCGCGATTTCTCCTAGCGACTGTTTCATTTCATTACTACTTAAAACTATGGAGTATATATTAACTGGGCGCGGAAGAACATTCCTACTGCGGAGAAAACTGAAGAGCGCACGTTTATTTTTATTGTTAGATAGGAAATCAGTGTGCTTGCCTTCGCATTCATCTTTAGCTTTTCAAACCGTATGTCTAAAGATGGCTCGAAAAAAATTGTAATCGCTCCAATTTTTGGGGACACTGGTTATATCAATTTTTCCAAGTGGCTTTTCTCTTTCTGTAATTGCGAGCGCATTCTTCATTCCACTAAGGGCTGTATTAATTTCTGTTATTCAGATGAATCTCAAATTCAGACTTTTAGCGAGAAGTTTACAAAGGGGAACAGATAATAGTGTCTTTTATTTTTTGCTCAGTGCACGCATCAGACAGAGATGAAAGAACCTCGTAAGCATTTTTTTAAGTATTGTAATTAATGAAAGTGATCACGTGATCACTCACAAATGTTACAGGTCGCGCTACTTCAAAAATTACTGGAAGGTGATCACTGCTTGTCGCATACTCAACAGTCGACCAAGAAAATATGGAGTGAATCGGGCCACTGAATGTAAGATCTATTGCAGCGTAGGATCGACCCCGCATAAACGTAATAGATCCGGTGTTTACACACGTTAGCCCATCGTTCAATGACCAGTTTCATAATATAGTGGCGCACAAATCTGGTCTTAATCCCTATGATATATGGTGTGAATTCGTCACCTGAGAGTACGATGTTCCATCTACAAGAACTAAGAACCCTATCCAGTGTCCGTGCGTCCTGTACGCCAAAAGGAAGATATGCATATATAATAAAAAAGGGGCAATATCCAGGGAGATTCAGCTGTATCGCTAGGATTTCACACTCAGGAGTATAAAGTTGAAACAAAATTTTCGCCTTACGGCGAAATTAATCAGGTACCTATAGTAGGACGGACTAGACATAATGATCTGTAAAATTTTATTTGAAAATATTGTGCGGAATTTAACCAAGTTTCTTGTAATATAATCAGGTTCAGTTGAGTTCAGTTGAGTAGTTGGACAAGACACTTCTACTGAACCAGAATATAAAGAGTGACAGTTCCACCGAAGCACTTTCAGCGACCCTATGGTTTAGAAAGGGTCGCAGCCAAAACTGCATTCTGTAGAATGCTTTCTTTTGGTATGGCACTGGGCTGACCTTTTTTAGCTTTTTAGTGAGGACCGAAGGAGGAATCATTGATTGATGACATTGTTCTTTTATACGCTCGAGCGTTTTGTTCCTCATCTGTCATTTCTAAATCTCTGTTAACCAAATTACCAGTAGCAGGCACCACGGAAGAGGAAGCCGAAGGTTCGATAACGTCAGTAGAAGGATGCACGGGTACCTCCTGAGACGATGATGATGATGATGATGGCCTCATGTTATGGCTCATACCCACACTGGGGGATTGGCCAAGAATTGCGTGCTGAAACGTTCACCTATTCTTTTTGAAGAGCCACTTATTCGACTGAGACGCCGCCGTTTCTTCCTCTTCTTTCCTATGATGTCTTTCGCATTTGACTGCTGGTTTAATTCAATTTTTTTCACCTACGTGCTGGTTCATAAGGGGAAGATACCAGCGACTGGTGGTTTATATACAGTATGTCACAATTGTCACGTACCAAGATTTAAAAATATGCAAATGCCGCGTAGCTACGTTTAATCTACACTCTTAGGCAAAATTACCCAATTTTGGAGTAATGGAGGCCGTTAGACCTTCACGATTAGCAGTTAGTCCGCTAAGGAGCAACGACGCAGAGATGCGTGCCGTGTGCAAACCTGGAGGACTAAACGTTACGCCGCTTTTCGGATGGCGTTTCTCCACGGGACGAATGTCAGCATTTACTCTCATGGCCACGCTGTGCACATGGTTAACTGATGTTCACGGGCCGTGCCGTGCATATATATCAGGCATTGACATCCTCCATACAGCTGTCGCCTGCTTTACAACTCATACGCACGGAATGAGACGGTCAGCGGTATGCTCCGTAAGAAAAATTATAAAAAAAACGTAAAAAACGATTATATATATATGTATATATATATATATATATATATATATATATATATATATATATATATATATATATATATATATATATATATATATATATATATATCTTGCCATGCGTTACAAAGTTCTGCAGTTTGCGAGTTGTCCTTATAGATTATTATTGACGTTGCGATGTCGAGGAAAAAAGGCGCGCCCCACCCCCAGCAAGTGCTGTGAAAATGTAACGACGTGGGCTGCTAGCCAAGATTGCCCGGCATCGCATGTCCCGCACGCATGCTGCTTAGCTGATCCGGCAGATATGTGTGCTTCCTGCATAAATGTGGAACACGCGCATGTCCGCGTGTACATGCACATGATGTTGGTATTGACGATAGTGTACAACGCGCAGGCAAACACACACGTACCATATGCACGCGCGAATACTTATTTAATCTGTCAGCAGAGAGACGGGTGTACACTCGCGCGCGCGCGCGCGCATATACACACGCATGCATGATACAATTGAGAGACAAGTGTTCGCATGTGCGCACCTACAGCATTTTCTATTGTGCCTACGAACGTACACGAACGTGTAGGTGGCGGCCGGCCGCGGTGTACACACTCACTGACCAAGCCACGCCCGCCGCACACGCACGCACATTTCCATACCCATGCATGAATACATTAATGTACGTGTCGGTAGGAGGGCAGTGCACATGCATGCAACCGCACAGTGGCGTAGACAGAAAATGTTTTTGGGGTGGGGAAGAGGGGGCGACGCACCCCTTTAACCGGGAACGGGAGGGGTAGGGGGTCCGGGCAGGGGTCATCCTATGGTACACAGAAATTTCCATGGGAGGCATGCATTGGGTGCACTCCCCTCCCCTGGCTACACCACAGTGCACACACACACACACACACACACACACACACACACACACACACACACACACACACACACACACACACACACACACACACACACACACACACACACACACACACACACACACACACACACGCACACACACACATAAATGCACAGCTATAGCCTTTTAGGCACATGCTTGAATACATATGAATCCACCTATAGGGAGGCGATGAGCAAAACGAGAACAAGGTGAAAGCTGGAGCCAACGTTTCGACAAGTGGAATTGAAGACAAGTCCACTTGTCAAAGCAATCGGCTCCAGCTTTCACCTTGTTCTCGTTTTGCTCATGGTCTTGAATTTCCATCTCACGGCTTCCCCCTGTTTCACCCGTAAGGAGGCCAGATGTAGAACCACACAAGTGTGCACACGCGCACAGCTAGCCATTCCATACCATCAGTAAAGAAACCAGGGTTTATGTGCACCATGCATGCATGCGCATATATATACACACACATACACATGCAGCATATGAGGAAAGAATGGAATAAGTTTAACATATATAAATTATATTGGGCTCAGATGTCTTCCTTTGTACAATGCAATAAGGCACAAACACCCCGTATGTGTTCACACCTTTTGAATGGCAATGAGCACTTTTTCTATGTACCATAATGTATTTGTGATCAATAGTTCTGCAGTTTTAAATTTTGTGGCACCTACCCATGAAGAAATTAAAAAGCCTTTCAATGAATCTTCACCTAGAAATTTGGATCTATACTGTTTATACGCATTTTTCAACGCAGCACAAACATAGCACATTATAACTGCCAAAATATTGCATAGTGTGGCCTTCCCTTGGAGATTTTAGTTGCAGTGCTTGCAAAGTTACTGCTTGCCTCTCAACCTCACTTTTCAGAGAGCTCTGAGGAGTCACTCTTATAGAACAAAAGATAAATGCTGAATTTTTACGTCATCATCCGCCATGCAACAAACCTCACTGCAGCAATTTCTAATTTTTTTTTTAAAGAGAACCTTTCTTTGCCCACTGTCTCATACTTTTACCTGGGTTGGTCGGTCAGTCGGTCGACCGATGGTCAGATTCTCGCTGAGTAGATTTATCCTCATTCTTACATATAAAAAAAGAACCATGTCTGGCACCGGGTTTCAAATCTCAGACATCATGCTCTAATCATTAGGCCACAACAGAACTTTCTTTTTCTTTATCGCATGTAAAAAAGGCAATACCTCTGTACAACAATATGGTTTAGGTTGACACAGTTAATAATCAGGCAGAGAAACACATGTGCTTAATAATGGCATCCATTAAGGCTGCGGCCTTTGGGCAGGCCACAACTGCATGCCTGCTCCTTTCGTGCAGAACAGCTTGCCGAGTGCGCGAGGCAACTCAACAAGCATTACGAGGGGGCCACACATGTAGCTTACGCAGATGCGGCGGAGTAACCGCAACTACCAGCCGTGGCCCTAGCTGTGGTCACGGGGCCGAATCATACCACTACCACCACCACCTCCATACACACCACAAAACCCAAAGAGGGCGAAGAAGCTTCCATCGCTTTAGCCTACGCAATGACTACAGCCGCTTGCATCATTAGAAACTCCCAGACGGCTATCCGCAACTTCACCAGAAGCCTCATATTATTGCAAGCAAACTACATACTCTCAAGCACATCGCCATCTCGTCGCCGCCATGTTCAGCTAATCTGGGCCCCAGGTTATACAAGCCTTGCCGGGAATGAAGCCACTCACGACACTGCCCAAGAAATTGTCCACTGGGTGCATCACCTGTCATCGGAGCGGCGACCCCCTCCGATGACCTGCAGCCCAGCAGGCTGACGACGAGGCAGTCATCTCCTGATGCGGCCACACGAAAGACAGAATGGTTACATATGGCGAAATCCTCTTGCATTACCGTAAGGCAAGAGTGAAGTACCCTTTCCTCTTTCCTTTTTTCTCCCCTCCTTCCTATCCTCCATTTCTGTGCTGCTGTCACCTTCCTTCAGAAGAGTAGGCAGGTGTTGTGCCCCTTCCGGTGGCAGTTGCCAGCCTGCTCCTCGCTTTCCCTTTCCTGTTAACCATGTATACGCATATGTGTTTAAAACAAATAATAATAATAATGAAGTACCCACCTCCTGACAAGTCACATAATAAGTACCAGTCAACAACATGTAGATTATTACAGACACGCACATTCCCCACACCCTCGCTATACAGTCACATCCACCCAGATGTTGACACACCACAGTGCAAAGTGTGCGGGGCGTCTCGCATTGACCTCAGCCACATTATCCAGGCATGTCCTGCAGCGACAGACACCATTAAACACAGCACCAACCCTACATTTAAAAATCACCATGCCTGAGAAATGGGAGGATGTGCTGCTCAGCAAATGCCCAGAGGACCAACTCTGGACAGTCTGGCTGGCTGCCGTTGCCGCCAAGACTCAAGGTCTGGCCACCACCTTAGGAAGGAGGGCTCCGGTGGGGCTAGTCCCCCTGCCCCCCTTCACTCCAGCAATAACATTTAATGAAGTTTTGTCTATCTCCCTCCCTTTTGTGCAAACACCAACTAACTCTCTCAGATGGTCACCACATGTTCATTGTGATGATGATTTCCATACTATGGCCTTGCGAAGGACAATGACGCCAAAGTGTGCATGCATAGTCGTGAGTGCAATGCTTCGAAAGAAAAAAATGACTGCGAAAAGCCAAGCTTGAGGGCACACAGAAGAAATTAATAAAAGAAATGGGAGCCAACCACAGGTGTTCGAGTGAGTGTAAGAAATAATGCAAAGATGAAAAAGAAGATGACAGCAAAGGGTGCACACACGGTCTTGAGTGCAACACTTCAGAAGAGACAATGATGTAGAGCCAAGCATGAGGGCACAAGAAAAGAATAAATGAAATGGGAGCCAATCACACTAATAAACAAAGCTCCGACTAAACATTCACATGAAAATATAAGGTTCAAAAAGAAGATAACAACAAAGTGTATTCTACAATGCGGAGGAGTTCTAGGAAGATACACAGCAAGGAGATCCATACTTTGGTATATACTCACAATGGGAGGCTGGCCAACAAGCAGTCAGTAAAATTAAAATAAATCAGATATAAAGAAGGATGGGCCAGTATAAGATTTGTCACATTGAGCAGCATGGATGCGCAAGAGAACATTGCCATTCTGGTTTCCTTTACACCTAAAAAGCAGTAACGAAATGGACAAACTCATAGCATTTCATTAAATGCTTCACGTAAGCTTCACTTCATAAGGATTCCAGGCTGTGCATTGGATGTGCACAATTATTTTATTAATATATATTGTAGGCATGTCATATACATCGTAGCATCATCAGGTCACACCTTGTCATTCGTAACCTCCCTGCATTGTAACATTGTCTCTCCTACTCTGTCTTCTGGCATGAATAATACAACAGCGGTATTCATGGGGCTCAGTGCCCACATTTTTTATTGTGCTACTGAACACTGCGACATGACATTCTGAAAGGTAGTGACACCTTGAATAATAGAATGAGGTGCCAGCCTTTCAACTACCCTCACTTCTTTTTCTCAGTCAAGGGTACTAGAAGCAGTCTGTAAATGCAAAAAGAAAAGAGAGGAGAAGTATCTAATATTGGGGAGATTGGCTGGAGTGTCTGTAGCAAACATCATTCCAGTCTAGAGGACTATTGGATGGCCATCTATAATGATACCTATCCAGCTAAGATGGACTTCAGGGACACAATGTTGGTTTGACCTAGTTGGTACCTGATATTAAAAAGATTAACAGTGCACTTAAAAGACAATGACAAAGAAAGCACACAGCCTGTCACTTTCTTTGTCCTCTTCTTTTAAGTGTGCTGTAAATCTGTTTACATTAGAAACATGATTTTATTCTTTAAAAAATGTAACCCCAAGATAACAACTCCTTGATGATAAAAATTTGGTTTCACGCAACATCTTTTTTTAGGTTTAAAGAAACATTGATTCAGCTACATGAAAGGGAATACATTTACATTACTGGGAGTGGCTACTTGTGGTCTCTTTAGAATTAGGAGTGACTTACACTCAGTCCACGCAGCCTTCCACATGCCTTCCACATGCATGTAGAAAACTTCCCCTGTGCGAGACATGGGCGGTTTTTTGTGCACTCGCACACATATGAAATGCAGGCTGTGTGGACTGAGCTTAAGTCACCCCTTACTAATGAAATATTGCAATCAGGCAGTCAGGTGGCAATTTATTTGCTACAGCAAATAATTTGTTAGAGGTATTGCTGTCCTGATTAGCTATAGCAATTCATTTAAAGTAAACTAAAATTCATAAATACTTGTATTTTGTGTCAGTCTCATTAAAAATGTAAAAAAGTTATCTAAGCAATACAACAGCCAGCTAATTTTTGCAGACATTCATTATCAGCGAAATGTTTCTCCAAGACTCACTAACTTCAATTTATATATATTGATAGTACGTGTTTAAGGTTAGATGAGCTCGGCGTTTTATATGAATGCACACAAAGAGACAACGGCCAAGCGGGTCGAGCGTGAGCACCAACAACAACCATCTCCTTCCTCTTTGTCTTCTGCTGGCGCTTGTATTTCTCACTGTAATATATATAGGCAATTCATCTATATTACTCTTTAAAAGCCATTTTTAATAAGTTCATTCATTACTCATTTCTTTACCAACTGCATTCAAGCCTACTGATAATCAAGTATTCTGCTGAATAGAGCAGAAACAACATATTGCACATACTAAACACTGACAACAGCAGATGGCAGAGCATAAATAAACAAGATAATTCCTTTCATATTTTTTTGTGAAAGTCCATTAAAATTGCAAAAAAAAATGAAAGACAGAAGCCTTACTAATACAGCTATAGGAAAGGTGTTGGTGAAAAAGTGACAGGGGTAGTGCACTAGGTTTTATTCCCTCAGTATACAGAAATAAAGGGGAAGAAAGCTTAGGTATACTGCAATACTGCTATAGGTATACCGCTAAGGTATGTTACATGAAATCATGTAGGACAGCTGTGACAGAAGCACCCACCTAAGGTCAAAACATATTGTTGGGCTATATTTGGTTCATTATTGCAAGAAATAGGGCCAAAAAATATGAGTGACCAGAAAGGAGACAAACGATCACCATGTACACTAACTAACAACTGTGCATTTATAGTTTGATCATACAGAAAAAAGGCCAGTTGAAAAGAATACACAGAAGATACACATCAGCACAAGTATGAAGGAAAACAAGCCTGCAGCGTATACACAACGGATCCCGACAGGAAGCACACATCCTTCTAGCATAATAGAGGGCATGTTGTCACAAAATTTCCCAGCCTTTTCAGCTCAAGTACATTCATAATTTACCTGAGCAGCTGATCAACTGATCTCCGTAGAACACCAGTATTCACCAGCAACAGTGCACAACTGGAATATTGACAATGCAAACTTTGTTGTACTGTTGTGGGATCTCACATTCCAAAACCACCATATGGTTACGAGGCACATTGTAGTAGGGGATGTTGGATTAATTTTGACTACCTGTCATTCTTTAGCGTGCACCCACTGACCGGTACATGACCATTCTTGTATTTCACCACCACCTAAATCTGGCCACCGTGGCTACGATTTGATCTCACACACTTGGGCATAGCAGTGCACAATGCTTCAGCAGGAGACTGGCCAAAGCGGACATGTACAACTCATAACAAAGAGATGTGCTTGCTCAAGTGGGTTAATTCAGTAATGAAAATTCGCACTACAGATTTCACATATGAAAGCTGCAAATATAGAAATTTGGCCTAAATAAAGAGCCCAATGTAGCAAGTGAAAAAGTATGTTTTATGAAAGTAAAATGTCTTCATTGTTAAACTCAAGTTTGACAGAAACATCATTTCAGACAAGAGAAGGCTATGCATGATTGTAATAAACTTTATCAATGAGTACAGAGCGAGGCTTTGCTACTTTCATTACTCCCTAGCTGTGCTGGACTGCCTGATGCACATGTGCGGATTTGCTAAATGCCTTTTAGCAGCAGAAATCACGACAGGAAGTGTGCCTCGTTTTGTTTCCATTGCTTAACCTGTAATTAAAAATACAAATTGCTGGGCACGTGAAGTGCTGCATGCAGAGCCGGCTTTGTGAGTGACACGCCATTTGCTCCTATAGGTGTTTTTGTTACCTCTTCGCATAATGGTAGTAATTATAGCCTGTGTACTGCAGCCTATAGATAATTTAAGGCCACTCAAAGCTAGATGACACCTGCTAGGTTATGTCTGTCTGCCAGAACGTACCATGCAACACCTACAGCTCCATGTAACATGGTTTTGCTGCAACAAGATATTTTCTTTGACGTAAGTGGTTGCAGTGTTTGTGACATGCACAGTTGCCCACCAAATTTTATGGATCACTAAATTTGAGAAAAAAACTTAATATTGTGATGTAGCAGTTATCACAACGTTTATTACGCGTCGGAGATGTGGCAAACTGACCACGCCCAAAGCATGGATCACACACGGGCGAGCCCCACAAGCAATGATGAAGAAGAACACCATATGAACCCCACATGATGATGATCATGTACGGATGACAATTAAAGTATAGCTTATAAATGCCCACACTTCATGTTTTTGGAGCAAAGCAAGCAACTGTTTTGACTGCGAAGGTGTCAGGTCGGAACTGATGGCAGCTGTAAGAGCTGAAGGAGATGCGGCCTGTCCAGTACAAGGAGTTTCAGAGGAAGCTGCTTTAAAGGAAACAACAGAGATAGACTCCGATTCCATGGCACAAGCCAATGTAGCCTATTTAGGGATGAGAATCTTTTCGGATGTTGGGTTTGTAGTGCAGAGCCATGATCAAATCAAACCAGCCCCGATGCAAAGGCTATCCCTCTTGTGAGACAGCGTGCAGATGATAATACGAGCACGTCACCGCAGTCAATGACGTCAGAAGTGATAGTAGCAATGCTTTGATGACGAGGTGGTAGCGCGGTATCTTCTCCAGCAAGCAAGTGAAGTGGTGCGTCATCTGCATGAAGTGAATAGGTTTTGTCGGTCATGTGGAGAACGCGTTGCCTGCACCAGATGGAGGCGGAGGCCGTAGAAAGAAAATCCCATCCCAATATGAGCTACTGGGCACACGAACTTAACACTGCAAATTGCACGTAATGCGGAAGTCCGTCGATGGAAATACGAGCAGTGCACATGGCGGTAGGTCGAATGGTGGCCCCTTGAGCAGCGAGTAGCGTAGGTCCATCGTAGGGGGTTGTAACTTTCCGGAGTTTCAAACACAATCGCGCGGTGAATAACTGAAACACTAGCACCAGTGTCTATCAAAGCTTCGACTTGTGCACCTTCTACTGCAACCAATATCATATTGCACAGACGTGATAGAGGAATTTCTGTCCTGTCGTTCGATGCAGCTTTTCCTCGAAAAGCTGCATAATTCAGTTTTCTGGACGACGCTCGGCGAATTGAGAAGCAGGTCGAAGTGGGCGTAGAGCGGCGAAGGGGTGATGGCGAGCGGTGTCTCACAGGACGATACGTCGGAACCGTCTCGGATGCTACAGTAGGTGATGGAGAGCAGCCGCGCGGTGGAGCATAAGTACGGCATTGGTCTTGCAGGTTCCCTGGACGTTGGAATGTAGCTCCGGGCGAAAAGTCATCCCATTCGTATGCGTCATATCCGGGACGCTCGTCTTGCTGGCGCTTGCGGCAAAAACGTGCTATGTGGCTACGATAACCGCAGTAGTAGCAGATGGGACGAAGAGGACGCCACTGCGGATAGCTGGTTTGGGTAGGTGTGCTGGTAGTCATGGAAAGGAATGTGGGCCGGCGTTGGTTTTTGAGGCATCGGTGGAATGATGACTGGAGTAACTGTGGCTACTTGTGCGTACGTTTGTGGGGCCCGAGTGGTTAGAGGGTCCGTGTATGCTGCACCAGCCATGGACGCCAATTCCTCCTTGACAACGTCTCGCAGGTCGGTATCCGACACACGAGAAAGCATAGGCCCTGCGGCGAAGCTATGATACTGTAGCTCTTCACAAATTATTGCGCGGATCATTGCTCGTAACGTGGGATCGTCGGCCGTGGTGGTTGCAGTGGTGTCTGGCTGCAACCGTACTGATTCGAGTTCGTCGAGGCGCTGGCATGCAAGTAGCGATGATATCAGCGACGGTAGCGGGGTTCTTGATGGCTGCGGCATTGAAAGCGACAGCTCCGATGCCTTTGAGGATATGGCAAACCCTGTCTGATTCGGTGATGGCCGTGTTCACGCGTCGACGAAGAGCAAGCACATCCCCGAGCAAGATTAATTTCCCGAGTTGTTGCTTGCGAGGGCGGAACAAACAGCCGCGGTGTGCCGAAGATTTGGCGGAGCTGCTGTTTGAAAGCACTCCAGTTCGTGAAATCAGCCTATGGTTGAAAAACCAAGTCTTCGCTACTCCTGTGAGATAAAAGGCGACGTGACGTAGCTTGGACGCATCGTCCCAACGGTTAGCCGAACTCACTCGATCGGTCGTAGTCGTCCGACCGATCCTCGACGTCTTCACCGCGAAGTCCAGCAAACAGATGGGGATCACGCTGGTGCCTACTGACAATCCAATACGGAGAGGCTGGGGTAGCCGAGGCCGAGATGATTGAGGTAGAAGTGCCCGTTGGCTCGTCCTGCGACAAACTGGCGGACAGCTGGCACAATCGGCGACCATCGAAGCTCCAGGAGGTTGAGCGGGGAGTCAGAGGACGGAGGACCGAAAAGCACACTCCACCACTTGTGATGCAGCAGTTATCACGACGTTTATTACGCGTCGGAGATGCGGTGAACCAACCACGCCCAAAGCACGGATCACACACGTACGCGCGAGTCCGGAGTAGCACTTCCTCGCCAGGGCGGAAGCACACGACGCGGTGAGAGTTGTCGTAATGCTGTTCGATGTACGTACTGTAAAGAATGGCCAGCTGCAGTGCAAGATTGCCACCCACTTATGACTATGACGGCAACATCCCGGGAGCGTCGCCGCCAACTTCTAGCCACAGCGTGACTAAATCGACTTTGTGACGGAATGAGCCCCAAACTCCCCAACGCGCTACCCGGCCGGAACGGCTCCGAGTTCTACGGGGCCCCCCTGACGTCGGTCCCGAACCTTCGAACGTGTGTGCATTTGTGCGTGTAGACCTTTCTGCGAAGAGGCGGCTAGTTTGCGATCATGATCACCTCGCGGGAGGACCTAGTGTTTAAAAACTGCTGTTGTGCTGATGCTCGACACACTTCTCTTAAGCAGTCATGTTGGACTGAGACATTTCTCTCAAGCAGTCATGTTAGACTGATGTACTTTCTCAAACAGCCATGTTAGACTGATATAAATATTGTAAATATAATAAACCCATATTCCTCGTTCTCGATGAGAAGTCCTTTCCTTCATCAACATCCTCAGCGTGGATAAGTCAGATGACAGCATGTGCCAGCTACCTTCTAATTCATGCCCGACTCCAATCTTGACAACGGGTCACGAGCGATGGGATTGAGCCCCCAATCCTGACAGTACATAGCTAGCATGTCTGACAGCGTGCGATGAAATCGCTCTGTTAGGCCGTTGGTTTGTGGATGGTAACTGGAGGTAGTCTTGTGGGTGGTTCCGGAGGCCCTGAGTACTCGTCTACTAGTTGCGAGAGGAATGCTTTTCCACGGTCGCTTAGGAGGAAGCGAGGAGCACCGTGACGCAGTATTAAGGCTTGAAGTATGAATTCAGCAACTTCAGACGCTGAGGCAGAACTCACACAAGCTGTTTCAGCGTAGCGTATCAAGTGGTCAACGGTGGTCACAATCCATCGTTTACCGGTGAGAGTCACCGGAAGAGGACCATACAGGTCAATGCCAACGACTTCAAATGGTTGCAACAGACACGGAACCAGTTGCAGTTGTCCGCTTGGAGCTGATGTAGGGAGATTTCGACGCTAACATAGGGCACAGGAAACATACCTCGCTACACTGGTGGACAATTGCCAGGCCAGTAGAAGCAACCTTTGATGCGGTCATAGGTTTTTCTGGAAACCAAGGTGACCAGCAGTCATGTCGTTGTGAGAAGCCTGCAATATATCTGCATCCTCACAACAGAGCCCGGTGTTTGCGTTTCCAGCTGCCACTTGTATATGCGAGCAACAAAGTGATGTATGACCCGCCGTGGTTGCTCAGTGGCTATGGTGTTGGGCTGCTGAGCACGAGGTCGCGGGATCGAATCCCGGCCACGGCGGCCGCATTTCGATGGGGGCGAAATGCGAAAACACCCGTGTGCTTAGATTTAGGCGCACGTTGAAGAACCCCAGGTGGTCAAAATTTCCGGAGTCCTCCACTACGGCGTGCCTCATAATCAGAAAGTGGTTTTGGCACGTAAAACCCCAAATATTATTAAAGTGATGTATGGTTTCAGCATCATCATCAACAACAACCTATGTAGGATGAAGGCCTACATAGGTTGGCTCATAGGTTGGCTACATAGGTTGGCATAGGTAAGTTGGCTACATAGTTGGAATCGGTTGGCGCAGCCAACCGATTCCAACTTGCACTGTGAATTTCTTAATTTCATCACCACCCCCCCTCTAGTCTTTTGCCATTCTCGACTGCATTTCCCTTCTCTTGGCACCTCCAACGGTCCACCGGTTATCTAATCTATGCATTGTATAACCTGCCCAGCTCCATTTCTTTTCCTTAATGTTGATTAGAATATCAGCTAAGCCGTTTGCTCTCTGGTCCAAACCACTCTCTTCTTGTCTCTTAACGTTGCGCCTATCATTCTTCGTACGGTCGTTAACTAGTTTTCTAGCTTCATTTTCAGTCTCCAAGTTTCTGCCCCATATGGTAGTACCATTAGAATGCACTGATTGTACACCTTTCTTTTTAGTGATATAATGGTAAGCTTCCAGTAAGGATCTGAATGTGTCTCCTGTATGCACTCCAACCCAATTTTATTCTTCTGTAAATTTCCTTCTCATGATCAGGGTCCCCTGTAAGTAATTGTCCTAGGTAGACATATTCCTTCGCATACTCTAGAGGCTGACTGTATGTGAAATTACTCACAGGGGCCCCTGACCATGAGAAGAAAATTTACAGAAGAATAAAATTGGGTTGGAGCTGAGTGTATGCAAAGGAATACATTTATACCTAGGACAATTACTCACAGGGGACCCTGATCATGAGAAGGAAATTTACAGAATAAAATTGGGCTATAGCGCATACGGCAGACACTCTCAAGTCCTTACTGGAAGCTTACCATTATCACTAAGAAGAAAGGTGTACAATTAGTGCATTCTAGCGGCGCTAACATATGGGGCAGAAACCTGGAGTGATTTGACTGGCTACTTTTACTTTTAAAGGCTGCTCAGAAATCCAATGTTTTACGTTATCTTGTGATCTGTAAACTTTTGTGGGTGACTGTACTATACCTTGAACACATGAGCTGTGATCTGAAGAGTAAGGTTAAGTGTGTGAAATCAACACGGTGAGTGGGCTTTAGTCCCTGAATCAATGGGTGTGTAAGCCAAAGTTCAACTAGTCAGAGTTAGGATAAGTGAGTCCAAGAGTCTGAGAGGCATTGAGCCCAGTGATTTTCTACATCCGAGTAAGGTCAGCGTCTTCCAGCAATGGTAAGTTTTGGTGTGAGTAAACCTGATATCGAAAATATATCTTGTGACTAAGCCTCGCTGTGCTTCATTCATTTTGCCAAACAATGGCTTTATTTCCAGCCTTAATCAAGTATAAGACAAAATACATGCACAACAATTGTCTATTTTGTTCATGCAGACAAATAAATTACTTCAATAGTTTTGTTTAGCCAAGACGACAGCAATAGGCTGCACCGTTCCAAGGTTAAAGCACCAATTAACAAAACACAAGCTTTGGTATCACTGCGCTTCAGGATTAGTCAATATTGAGAAGGTACAGTAAAAGACTAAAGTACAAACACAGGTGAGCCCGTTAGACATACGTAAGCACATATAATACAAATTTCACTACACAATAACAAAGTGAAACAATGCAACATAACTAAAAGTACACTACACAATACTGCAGCTTCCACACTTATTATATTGGCATATACAAGGATACAATGCCATCAGTATCACAAAACGGTACAGAACAATGCAGTCACACACCATTATATACATTTAAATGATGTATGTTCATTAGGCATTTCAAAAAAGTGTAGTTCAGGTACATATGGATAAGAAAAAATTGTGACAAAATACAAACTAATGTACGAGCTAGTTCAAAGGTGAATAAATGCTGTGGTATCATTACAATTGGCTCACCAGGTCTCCCATTTAGGAACGATGTTGCAATCACCATAAATGTCGAGGAGATGGTACTGAAACTTATCTGCAGGAGTGTGCATCGTAAGCTCATTAGACCTTTTGACACAGTAGCAAAACCTGTGTCGATCAAAGCCCTCTATTATTAAATCTCTCGCTAAAATATGAAGACTTCCTTTTGCAACAAAGAGAGCTTCAATTTCGTGGAACTTAGGGGCATCACCACTTTTCTCAACGAGTACGGCTCCACAACTGTAGCTGCAATGGTCAATTGTTGCACGTTTCACTTGAAAAACTGTTTCTGGCAGGACATCTTTTGCACATTGTGGTAGTGTGCTCCAAACTACTGGCTTGCTTTGTCCTGTTATGAGGCCTTCATAAAGCTGGAAGCTGTGCAACTGGTAGCTAAGCTTTAGCTGATGGCGCATTGCAAGGGTGTAGGTCAAATTCTTGAAGTTTTTTACTGCCATTGCAATTTTTTTGAAGTATTGATGTTTGGCCTCGAACCTCATTGACCAAAAGTTCTTCAGTGGCCCTACTTCACGAATAAACCTTGAGTAATGGACCAAGAAATGAAGTTTCGGAATGAGTGCAGCCGTGCCATATTTTCTAGAAAACTCTGTTATAAATGTCTGTACAAGCACATCCAAGTATGCGAGCTGACTGGAAGGAATATGTGGAGCAAATACTATGTCCATCACTTCACGATACTTTAGAAGTATTTCCCAGTCATCATTGTTCTCAGGAATTTTGCCACCTAGAATTAAAGGAAGAAATCTTAGCAAGCACCACTTGCTCGATGCTGTGCCCTTCAGTGTGGCATTGCAGGTGATAAAGGAGATGTTTATCTGCACTGGTTTGTTTTTCGAATCGCTAGGACCATACTGGAATGAGGATATTTCCTCAAGGTCTTGCTTAGAGACTAAGCCGTTAGACAAAAGTGATTGAAGTACCTGGCGCAGCACACATTCTGCTCCACCTTCCAAAATGTCGTGCATGATGTCTGGTGGTAGCTGGCGAGTTACATCAAAATACGGGAGTTGAAGCAGGGCTGATACCTCATTTACTCCATAAATACGTCTGTTAACAAGGCTGTTAACAGAAATTGCTTGAAGATGCGACTGGTGTCGACTGGCAGTGCGTATCTGGCACATTGCTTCACTTGTCAAGTCTGCTAACTGTTTTGCCGAGACCATGCAGAATCGACAAATTCGGCCGCTAGTGAAGCAACATGAAAAGCCCCCAAGACGATTCATTGAGAGATTGTCGCCACAGAAGCTGAATACAAGCACTTGGCCCTGTTTCATGGCTCCCCCCACATTGAACATGAACCCTTGATCATACATTTCCTTTAGGTCATCAATGAGTGGCTGCAGTACAGCAGTCAAGCCATATTTCTTGACATAAGCATCACGAACAAGCAAAACCAAGTAGATGTTGTGAAGCTGAGACCTGTACTTCACATGGATGTTCAGCAAGCAGCAGTACACGGCAAGAAGTTTATGCACACCTCGTTTAGCACCCAAGGGATTGACAACTTCAATTTCATCTGAATAAAACAAAAGTATAATTGTATGTGTGCTGCTCTCTGATATGAGAGATTGTAGGTGCTCTCTATATAGAAGACCATCAGTGTAGTCTCTGTATAAAGCAGGCACGCCCGGTTCAATCTTAGGAGTTGTGAAATGAGAGGCAATGTCGGGAACATTGCAAAGTGCACGGAGAAGCTTTGGCACAGGTACATAATGATACTTTGCACTTTTGCCAACTATATGTTGCTCAGGCGCAACAAAAGGAAAGTTCTCCTTTGCATATCTCTCACGCTTGCGTTTGTCACTAAGATCCTTGAATATGTCATGCAAAAATTCACATGTCAATAGATCATTTACCACTGATGGTACTTCTGGCATTTTCATGGAGTGCACAATCTCATTTGCATAGGCCTTTAACACAATCTCAAAAACGAAGTGCAGTTCTGAAAAAAGCTTTTCTACAGCCGCATGTGGCAAGTTGTGACACTCGGTCACATTGAAGAAGAACCTCCATATAGCAGATTTTGCTTGCTGAACGAAGGAGCAAAACCCATCACTTGGGGAATCAGTCTCCTGAAGCATTGAAGTTCCTTCATGATCGAACAGGGGACTGCCAATAGGCGTTGCGTTCTCTTCCACCACGATGCTTTCCACCAACACAGGATCATTTTCCAAAGGTGCCAAAGATTCTTCACTTTCCTGTGATTGGTGCGTCCGTTGGAGGCTTGTGCCTTGCTCCTCAAGCACATTTCTGTGCTGACGGTACAAGTGCGAACGGTATGACGAAAAGTTGGTGTAGGTGTTGGCACAACCATCAATGCCACAAAATATTCGAAAATTTGGCTCCCCACTATATATGTGCCACACCTATGTGTGTGACCACTTTTGTAAACTGAAATGAAAAATATGGGCACCTTGGACAGTACTTAGCTTCCATTACTACATGTGCTATGTCAAAAATATATGCCTGCCACTAACACGCAAGCATATGCCCAGAAGAGCAGTCTGTGAACTGAGGGTCATGCATTATGTGCATATATAGTGCAGTTATGCATCTTGTGGCGGCCAGGAAGAGAAAAGTTGATGGTGCAAATTGCGCACGTGCCCACACAAACGATGTCCGCACGCGCTTCCTCACAGACACGCACACGATGGTGCAAATTGCGCACGTGCCCACACAAACGATGTCCGCACGCGCGTTCTCACAGACACGCACACGATGGTGCAAATTGCGCACGTGCCCACACAAACGATGTCCGCACGCGCGTCCTCACAGACACGCACACGATGGTGTAAATTGCGCACGTGCCCACACAAAGGATATCCGCACGCGCGTCCTCGCAGACACGCACACGATGGTGTAAATTGCGCACGTGCCCACACAAACGATGTCCACACGCGCGTCCTCACAGACACGCACACGAATTCTTCGGCGAAGTCTTATGCACATAAACATGCGCTAAGACGGCATGAAGAGAATGGTTTACACCGAGCGTCGTTTTCCTGTGCTTTGCGGCCCACGACTACAGCTGCAGCCAAGTGCAGGCATGAACACGGGAAGTAGAAGAAATAGCGGAAATAACTTTATTTCATTCGATCATCGCGCACATGGCGCAAGCAGATAAACAAAGCGAAACTAACTAGCCGCGTGTAAAACTTTATTATGCGCACCATTATACGCTTGCAAATATTTCTAAAAATATGAAATATTGAACACATGGTTTTTGTGTAGTTTATGGTGCTGCGATACAACAAAAAACGTGAAAAATTAGTGCATCACAGACGTTCATATATCCTGTGGCGCCCCGGTTCCGTGGTGAGCCAACCCCGCAGGCCCGGGGCCGCCTGGGATAGCCCGCCTAAAGTTCTACATTGCCCGCACGGTACGCACGTTGGGTTACCGTCCTGCACGCTTCTTTGTGTTCGCGCTTTTGGCGCATATGTTCTTCAAACATGGCCTCAAAATGCCTTGTTGAGTTCCGAGAAAAGAAGATCGTCGTTCATTTCGACGGGTCACTGACACGGCAAGAGCTAATCGGAAACCTGCAGGCATCCAGCGTCCTGGCGAATGTGGATACAGCGCAGCTAAAGCTCACGGTACGTATACGCAGTGCGATTGATCATAAATTATATTTTTCTCATTGTGGTAAGAATTCTTCATAGAATATTCTCGCGCAGTGTACTTAATTATGGACAAGCACAGGAACAAAGAAAAAAGACTACGAACGGTTTGCGCACCATCCATTGTCATCGTCTTTGTTCCCGTCCTCGTCATAGGTACACAGCGCAAGAAGAAACTATGAAACCAGCAACTAGCCCAATTCATCGCTCTTTCAACGCATTTTTGCGCTTGGTCTGGTAGGAGCGCCGTGTTGAGTTTGTGTGCGTGCGATGTCGCGGTCATAATCGAAAAAGCGTCATATCTTCAAAATGCATGCATGTATGTAACCGCGCTCCAGCCTGTAACCTTCATTGAAGCAGATTCCAATGAAATTTGTTGCAGTGTGAAGAAAAAAGAGAGTCCTGTAGTGGCCATAAAAGGAACGTGAACCATATTGTAGTGCTGAAGTACTTTATTAAGGCCTTGCAAACGTTGGTTCTGTGATTGCCTAAAGAACGGTTACTTGCGTTTTCTTACGACGTCGCTGCGGTAAAGCTATTGGACAACAGTGCTATATACCAGTTTAGCCTTTAGTGCTACTTGAAGCTATTTCATTTTTTTAAAGTCTGTCAATTGTTTCCCGACGAGAACGCTATAGTTATAAAGGTGTTCATGGTTTCATTTGAATTTAGCGCTGCAGTTGCAACACTGAATGTCAATATTTCTCGTAACCCTTAAATTTCAGTTCTTGTTTACAGTGATATTTTTTTATTTATAAGGCCATTTTGCACGTGATAGTGGCGTATGGTTATCACGGTGCAAGGTGACCATGCAAGTGCAGGGATGCCTGGATGCATTTGTAGGAAACTCTATGCCTGGATGCGTACGAGACGTTCATTTGAGGGATCGCCAGCTGTTTCTGCGCAGGCGCGAGTACGAGCGGACGCGAGTCCGGGGGCTTTTGCTCCTTGAATTGCTTGTTATACGACTCTGCTTAGGCCGGAGGAGGTTTTTATGTAGGCGTTTGTCCCTAGCCGTGCCGGCGTTGCGGAGTGCGGTCGTTTGTTTACGCTCGGACGCTGGCTGCTGGCGTGGTAAAATAGGTGAAGCAGGGGACGTATTCTGAAACGTTCGCCGCGGCGAACTTTTCGCACTGGCCACGCCTCCGCCGTAGCGGCGCGCGCTGAATGGCTGCTTTGACAAAACCGGAAATGCACTTGCGCCACCTGAATTTCCGGTTTTGTCAAAGCATCCATTCAGAGCGCGCCGCTACGGCGGAGGCGTGGCCAGTGCGAAAAGTTCGCCGCGGCGAACGTTTCAGAATACGTCCCCAGCGGGCACTGACGGCCGATTTGGCGACCGCTGTGTCGGACATAATCTCCGGCACCTGCGGCACTCGTGCTAACTCAATCGCAGCGGATCATAGCATTCTCGCACCTTTCGGCAATGTACCTTGTAAATTTACATCACTGATGTTTCTGTGGGAGCAGTAGCGACAGTAGTAGAGCCCGGACCGCATATATTAAAAATCTAGAAGGCAGAGCGCCTTAGCAATCGTGGTTGAACGCAAGTGGGTGAAAGGCCGCCGGTGACGATGACTGACTCGACACCAGCGGCGCAGGCGCGAGAAAGTCTGTCCGACGTACATTCAGAAGGGAAGTTCTGACTGATGTTGCTGAAGTCGCGGGGTGCGGTAGTGCTGAACTTAGCGTCACAAGTTGGCGGCTGGACGTAATTATATTTACTCAATCGTGCTTTTTACTAATTGTAACAACGTGTCATTATTTCGCATTATTGGCGGCGCCTCCAGCACACCAAAGCGGCAATGGGGACACCAAAGCTAGAACCCGGACTGGACCGTGGGTAGGGGCTCGCAGAGGCCCCAACCCACAGGTCGTCCTGCTTACAGCTTCGATACCCCCGCTACCCCTTGGGTGCCTTAGCTTAATATCCTGCGCCACCTGCGTTATTGTAACCTCATCTGCTCTCCTAAGGCATCCATTTGCCAATTACATTTGCTGTCCTGGAGCAGTGCTTGTAAAATATCCTATCTATCCCTTTCAATAGATGAAGCGCCAATAGTGACGGCACACAGGAAGGAATACAGACAGGACAGGGCACTACTTGGAACTGTTTATTGAAGTCAAAGGTGGCTGTATATATAGCCATGAGAAAAGGGGAGCGAAAAAAGAGGGACACTGACTGTGTGAATGCGCGCATGCGAAAACACTGAAGATATATATGAAAGAAATAACGTTTAATCTCAATCTAAAACTTATCTAAAAACATGCTTTCCTTCGTGTAACTATTCAGAGATGCGGTGCTGCAAAGGTGTCCCCTCATTTCTTAATTTGGTTGGCCTCCAACAATTCATGTGCCACAGAATCTTTACTTTTAAACACGATTGTTGTATCATGAAGCCTTGCTTCACATACTTGTTTATTTTCATTCCCACAGGCCTTGCACTCAAGCGGCAAGTTTGAACCATATCCCTTCTTTAATGAAAGGTTATGTTCCCGCCGGCGTTCATTAATACATCGGCCAGTTTGGTCGATATACTCTTTCCCACACTTCAGCGGTATGCGGTATATGACCCCTTCTTCACACTTAACGAAAGGGTTCGTATGTTTAATAGAACATGCTACTTTCTTAGACTCATCCGAACCAATCAGGCGGCAAAGTAGCAAGTTTTCGGGGCGCAGAAAAAACCACAGGAATTTTGTATTTCATGGCGACGTGTTTAAGATTATGTGCCACTTTATGAGAATAGGGTATCACCACTGGTTTAGCTTTCTTTTCGACTGTTTGACCTTCTTCACTTTTTTTTTTCTTTCTTTTTCCACTTTTTTCAATAACGCCTCTGAAACTGCGCTTAAAACCAAGCAAGGAAAGCCAGCCTTCCTCAACTTCAAAATCTGGCCGTCAAAGCTTGCTTGTGCCTTATGACAGCAAGATTTTTTCAGGGAGGATTCGGGGCACATAGTGGCAATTGCACGTTGAACAGTCTTGGAGTGTGTGTTGGACTGTATACCGCTGAAGTGTGGGAAAGAGTATATCGGCCAAACTGGCCGATGTATTAATGAACGCCTGTGGGACCATGACCTTTCATTGAATAATTGATATGGTTCAAACTTGGCGCTTCATTGCAAGGCCTGCGGGAATGAGAAGAAACAAGTATGTGAAGCAAGGCTTCATGATACAACAATCATGTTTAAAAGTAAGAATTCTGTGGCACGTGAATTGTTGGAGGCCAACCAGATTAAGAAAACAGGGGACACCTGTGTCAGCACCCCATCTCTGAATATTTACACAAAGGAAAGCATGTTTTTTAGATAGGTTTTAGATTTAGATTAGACGTGATTCCCTTCATTTATATCTTCAGTGTTCTTGCACGTGCGAATTCACATAGTCAGTGTTCCTCTTTTTTCGTTCCCCTCTCCTCATGGCTATATAATCGGCCACCTTTGACTTCAATAAACAGTGGCAAGTAGCGCCTTTTGTCCTGTCTGTATTCCTTCCTGTGTGCCATCACTATTGGCGCTTCATCTATTGAAAGATATGCACCAACTAGCCCCACGTGTCTTACTCCAATCTATCGTCGCGCCGAAAAATGTGACCCACGACTTATACAACACCAATAAGAACCTTGCCCATTCACACACAGCGATCACCAAATGGCGCGTCTGTGCCAACTGCCTCACCGCGCGGGCAGCCAGTGGTGGAGCATTAACAAACCCGACCGCACTTCGCAATGCCAGCATCTAGGGGACAAACGCATAAACACGCGCTAAGAAACCTCCTCCGTAGTGCCTAGGCAGAGTCATATTCAAGGAGCAAAAGCCCCCTGATTCTCCCTCTCATGCCCGCTCTTACTCGCGCCTGCGCACACACGACTGGCGATCCCTCAAATGAACGTCTCGTTAGATGCTTGGCTTCGTGTCGTTACATTGTAGGCGCTCGTCAGTCGGTGCGGTGATTTCAACCTCGCTTTCATTAGCATAATGCCGGCGCTGCAGGAGATAGCTAGCCTTGCACTTTTGTGCCGCATTCGAAAGGCTGCTGGTTCTACCATGTCGAGGCCGGTCATAGATTGCGACATGCCAGCTTTTTGTGATCGCGCCCAAAAAATGCAGCATGCGAAACGAAACCACGCTTTCAAGTATCATGTCAGAGTGTGCTTATTTAGTTGTGCGGCCACGGTGGCTACCCGTCACGGAGCGCACGCATTTGCTCCCTTTGGCCAAAATCGCCACTGTTCCAATCACCGTGCCATATCCGACGCCTTAAAAAAAATCTAAGTGACCCGTAATGCTGCAGTAAACAATACTTTGCTGTTGAATGAAGAATAAGTACAGCAGTATTCTTTTCTTAACCTTTTGCAACAGGTGTATGATGAAGACTTCAAAGTATTTGTAGATGTCCCAGATGACTTTGTCATTATCGACAAACTTAAATTGCAACTAAAAGAAGTGAGCGAGTACCGGTAAGTTCAACACAAAGAAGTACTGGCATGACATTTTTGACCTCATTTTATGTTTGCAATAAAGGTTTTCAATTTTGAAACCCTAAACACATAAGCCTCAAAACAGCCTAAATAATTTCCCATGACAGCATTGCTAAATCTTGGTTTCATTTCCAAGGAGGTAGGCGTATGTATCATGATGCTGAAGGCAGTCACGCGACAGCAGCACATTGTGACATTTCTGCACTTTCCCAGGCTTGCTCAATTGCTGGTAAAGTAATGTAGGCATTCAACTGTAGTAGCGTAGCGCAATATGGCAGAAAAATACACAAACAAAAGAGACAAGCACGGTTGCCACAATCAACTGTTTACTGAGAGGCCATCCACCATTTGGTGGGCATGCACACCATCGCATCATTGGGAGAAAATCTATGACACAAGAAAGCTTGTGTCAAATAAATGGCATTCATAAAATCGTGCTCGAGATAGTGCAGGCTTGTGGATGCTTCAATGCCGCAGATAGCTAAAGGCATTCTTTTTGATAAAAAAATGCTTCCAGTGCGAATGGTGACATGCGAATGGTGAATGGTGACAGTGCGAATGGTGAATGGTGACAGTGCGAATGGTGAAATGCAGCACGACCTCTGGCCTCTCCTTCAAGCATTCAGGCGGAGTCCTTTCCTTTCCAGCCCCAAGTTTCGCACTTTCAATGAAACACTCGGCCACAGCAAAAACTACCGTCATAGGGAAGCTTGCCGAAAAAAAGTCTGCCTGCCTGGAAGTCAAAGGTATTGTATGATATGTGGGCACTAGTTCCAGAGCACAGATTCCATGCGCTGCCATGCCAGACACTTTTTCTCAATCTTCGAGTGGGCAGAATCAAAAGGCACAAGGCCATTCTTGGCAATGTGTAAAGAAATGTATTTCTGTAGTTTTACGTTCAAAAACCGCGATCTGATTGTGTGGCATGCTGTGGTGGGAGCCACTGGATTATTTTGAATGCCTGGGCTTCTTTGTATAAGCCTATATGCACATACACAAGTGCCTTCACATTTCACCCTATGGAAATGCAGCTGCCATGGCCAGGAATCGGACCCGCAACGTCACGCTTAGTAGAGCAACGCCAGAGCCACTGATCCACCATGGCATGCGGCAGGTGGGAAGGATAGATCGCAGCTTCTCGATTTGAAACTGAAATTGTGTTCTGATCATGTACGTTGTGGGTACTTTCTACGTTGCCAAGAAAGGACTTCTGCCTTTTCATTATGCCCACTCGATCATTCTGAAAAAGTGGTATGCATGACTGTGCATAGAATCTGGGCTCTGGAAGTAGTGCTGACATCTCGTACAATACATTTGATTTCCAGGTAGGCCACCTTTTCTTCAGTGGGCCTCCTTGTGGTTTTCATTGCTGTGGCCGAGTATCTCTCGCAGAGCTTAACTTGCTGCTGGAAGGGTAAAGGCCCAGCCTGAACGCTTGAAGGAAAGGCCAAAGGTTGTCTACATTTACACAGGATTTCATACAACCTCAAAAAGGTTGCAGGCAGACATGTTGACCCTCTCGCTTCTTCAGACCCTAATAAGTTGCAAGAACTCTGCTCCCGGGTGCATGCTGAAAGCAAATGAGAATATAAGATAATTATGGCAAAACAGCACAAATGACGGAATGGGTGAAAAACGAACAGGACAATATTCTGTCCAGCACCTGGCCGTTTTACGAGTCCCGTTGTCTGCACTGTTTTGTCATAATGTACTTAAACTAACAAGTCCAGCTAAGGACACTTGCGCCACATAAAACAATGTGGGTGTCCCTTCATAACTACATCATGCAACAAAGTTTACACTGGCCAGACAGAACTATGCGCAAATGAGTATCTTAAGGAGGACGCTGAAATTGCAAGGAAGAGAATAGGTATGCACATTCGGCCATGCACTTTGCATGTGAATGCGAGTCACGACTTCAGTAGGCAAATTGTAGGCAGAAGCAAAAGCGCATGTCACAGTACGCATTGGAGGCATTCTTTGACAAAAATAATGCTTCTGTTTGCGGCAAAATGAAGCATCCACAAGCCTGCACCATTCCGAGTGCAATCTTATGAAGGCACTTTTTCAACACTTTTTTTGTCGCATATTTTCCTCGAGTGGATGCTCAACAAATGGTACATTTGTTGATGCCCGTGCTTGATATACTTTATTGTCTGTCTGTATGTTCCCTGCACTAAACTTCCATAGGATTTTACCTGTTTTCCGTTAAAAGAATCGCCTATAACGCCACGAGCGCAGGTATTCATAATTTTCCTACTAATATACGATTAAATTTATTTCTATGTTTTTCATTAGCTGTAAGAAAGAATCTTGAAGAATGACTACCAGTTGACTACCAGCTCTTTTATTCACTATAGAAAAATTCTGAGATTCGTCTTGGTGTTTTATAGCTGTGGTTATTTTGGCCTACTATTGCAGAGTTGTGGATGTTTTGGACGTTGAAGTAGCACAAATGCCGCTGCAGCTAGCACCTACACTTACGTCATACACACTCCCACCAGTACCGCTGGACATCCAAATGGCTGTTGAGAAACATCGTGCTGGGATGCACTTTGAAAAGAGGCAGCGACTCATCCAGTGGTTGTTTCATGACCTCTGCTCATATGGAATGTGAGAGGCAGTTTATATACTTTTGCGCTTGTTTTTACAATGCTGTTATCTTGTTGCACTGGATGGCCTTCCTACAGTAAACTTGCAATAATTCAAACTTGGATATTTTGAAGTCTCAGTTAATTCAAACAAATCTTGTATTTTTGTTTGACCCACTATGTTTTTAATGTACTTAAAAGCCGCTTAATTCAAACTGCAGCATTTGGTTAATTCTGCTAGTTCAAACTTATTTTTATTGTCCGTATCGGAAATATCAGCTGCCTTTGTCACTTCAGCTGAACATTTGAGAGCATATATCTTTCAAACAGCTGAAAATGAAGCTGATTGCCTGCCTGCAGTTGTCAAAGCTGTCAAAACCATGAGGAGAAAAGAACTGGTTGCCCTTGCTGGAATAGAACACTTAGTTTTGAAGTCACAAGCTGCTAAAAGCCGTCAACAATTTGCAGTTGATTTTAAATATGCGAATAAATGAATATTTCATTACAGTATAGGCTAATATGTTTCCCCAAGTCATGTTTATGCTTGCATCTGATAATTCAAATGAAATTCTGGGGTCCCCTTGAGTAAGAATTATCTGGTCTACTGTATGGTGCTAAACAAAGTGAGCCTCCTGTTTCATTTTTTGCAGTACACACTGTTTCTTAGCATGTATGTGTGCAAAAGTGTTGTCAATGCAAGCATGCAATGTTGCTCATTCAGTTTTGGCCAATGTGCAGTAATTGTAAACTGACAGCTAAGAGAAGTATGCTTGCATGAGCATGCAGGTTCATATACAGCCTGTTCCTACTTAGGGACTATCTAAAACAATGCAAAAGATAATCATGATTCAACTAACTGATTTTGATCATTAGGTGTCAGCTGTGATGTAAAAGTTAACAGCACAGTTAAGAAAAGTTCCGCAAAGAACTTAAGGTATTTTAGGACACATGTTGCTTGCATTTGTATACACATCCTTGGATTGTGCCGCAGAAATGCACTTGACATATCCCAGTCACGTGAGCAAATTTAGTGATCCTTCGAGCGAGTTCACCTCGCTGAGTGTCGCTTTGGTGGCATGATACTAGAAATCAAAATTAATTCGTAATTCGGGATTGATCACAATTACAATCTACGAAGCCATGGGGTGTCGAAAATGAACATTTCCAGCTTGATATGGCTTTGCTTTTCTCGCAAAGGCGCTCGTAACATTTGAAATCATAAGAAAAAATGATCTTGGAATTAGTGCACTCTTCAATTTATTTATTTATTTATTTTTAGCAATCAGCATTTATTTATTTTTAAAACCCAAGACCACAAGCTGTGATTAAATAGTCACTTTTTCACAAAGTAAAAAGGCACGACACTAATATACTCAATTTTGGTGCATAATAGGAGCAACAGGTGGTCAGGCAAATGAAAGTTACATTTTCAACTTTCATAGCCAGCAAGTCAATCTGTGCCATTAACACCAAAAAATCAGTCCTGTAGCACTGTAGCGTTTCTGGTATTGCTCCCACTACCTCAATGAAGTCAGAAATTTGTGTTGTGTGAGAAATGCCCATTACCTTAATCAGTAAGCACACTTGATTTTAGTGATTTTTACAGTGCCTCTCTTTGTGTTACTTGCAGTAATTACACTATTAGTAGAGAATGTGTACGCTTTCTTCTTTTGAATTTTGATACACATGGCTCGCTGACCTCTCTGGTAACACTGGTTTTTGTTTAGGCATCCAGGAAAGCTGTATGAGGAAGCAAGCAAAGCGCTGGTAGCAAAATACCCCAGTTTGGCTGACAGCACTGGAACTGGATATGTAAGCTTCACTACTTTTTACGTATTGCTGATTTCTACTAAGTAATATCTGCAGCAGTTCGTCCTTTGATCAGAATTTTTTTTTTCTTCAGCAAAATATAGTAAGATAGATGGAACATGTTATGTTTATGGTAAAATTTTACTTTCATGCGCGGTGTGCCTGTAGTACTGCCACAGTGTTTTTGTTAGTGGCACAGCACTTGATCTCTTTGAAAAATTACAGCTCATCAGTGACTGCTGTGCAATATCGTTTCATCTGGTGCATTTGGTACTGCACAGAAGTATGCCTTGGCCAAATATATTTAGCACGTAGCTTTAGTTCTCCCATAACTGCCGCGATTACTAGTGGGTACATTCACATGTAGGCTTTTGATTAGCTAGCATGTGCACTGCCAGCACTCAACATGGCTGGTAATGAGGTCTGTGTTCATCTCATGCACGTAATGTGAACACCTGAGAGAGTATTTGCATGTTACAGTGACCCGTAGCACCTTGCACATGCCCTAACCACTCTGAACATTAATTTGCATATTTTAATTTCTTGATGCATGCTTTAGAATACCCCAGTAAGCAAAACGTTATTGAAAGCAGCACAGTGCTTTAGAAAAAAATTCACATTTTCTCTTAATGTTTCAGAATGTTTCAAAGCAATGCTATCAACTGGCAGATCTGCCAATTTCTAGCTCTGTTTTGCAGTAATAACCAAAACATATTAGTAACCATATTGTGAGATGTAATAAAATGTTGACATTTTGAACTTTCAGGATTCTTGGAGGGAATCGTTGCGCTTCAAGGCAAAGTATGAAAGGAGAAAGATAAAGATACAGCGTGGGGAAATTGTGCCTACCAAAAGGACTCCCACAAGTACATTGGCCAGTGGCGAGACAATGGCGAAAAGAATGAAAAGACCTACTGCTGTAAGCATCAGTTGCCTGGCGTTGGCATGTAACATCATTTAGTTTGAAAGGTGTCTGGTTCATTTTTTTTCTTTCTTAGGTTGTTGAAGTGTGGGATGGCGAAGATGAGAGCAGCATCAGAAGCCACATTGCTTCCATGAAAAAGGAGCTTCTGAAACAAAAGGCTAACTTTTCATATGTCACAGATTGCATGTTACGGACATTCAGAACTCGACGGGACTGGATTGAAAAGGAGTGCCCAACAATCCAGGCTATCACGGATGAATATCCAGCTCTGAAATTAAGCGCCATGGTAATTACTGCTGTGTTTTTTTAAGTGTGTTGTTGTATGCTTGGTTACCAAATACATTTCCTGTATTGCATGGGGGTGCAACATACTTCCACACGCATTCTGGCCAGGTTTGTGGGCTCTCCTACAGTGTTGCAGAAGGAGGTGAAATAATGCACAGTCATAAAAACTGCTCTAATGGAACATGTAAAATTTTTAAAATCTGGGAATGCAATGATTGTGTTTTATTATTTAGGTTTCACTGTAGCATCAGTGTTGTACTGTGGAAGTTTTACATGTTCACTATAACTGCCTCTGAATAAGTTTAAGTCATAGCGCACTTATGTTCTGTTTAGTAAGCATAATAGTATTTGGACTGTACTGTTTGCATTCATTGTGCTTCCATCAATCTTTCTTTAACAAATTGTGAGTTTAGTAGTTGCATGAATGCACCATTTTTTAGCGTTCTGAAACACTGCCGTAATTGGAATGGCTACGTACTTGGCTTGCTGGAATATGAACACAAGCTAGCCTTCTCGGGGTTAAATGGCTATGTGGCCCTCCAAACAACTCTGTGCTATGTCACAGCTACTTTGGGCAGCCGAACAAGGTTTATCACAGAAGTTTCAAGACAAAAAAAACTATTCCAAGGACTCATCCTCGCTGCTCACTCTTGGATTATGTGAGCCATTAGATGAAAGAGGAGAGGAAGAACATGGTGTCCTTTAATATAGGGTATCCCTAAAATTTCCCCATCATTCATTGTCATGTTAGTTGTTTGCAGAAAGGCACTTAGAAAATCTTTCTCTTATACTTTGCATGACACATTGGTGATATGGAATGCCATGGCTCCATGCAATGCATAGTGATGCCATGACCAGTCCTTGTACGTGCAATGGACTTCTTGGGTGCAATCTTGTACGCGTTCCAAAATAGAACGGAGGCGGTCCGTTCTTTACGTCACGAAATAGGCGGTATGTTCCATTCCGTTCATACAATAGCAGACAACACGGAATGATTGACAGCAGATATCACGTCACAATTGATGTCATAGCGCTCGGCACAGTTCAAATTGACGAATCATATTTGGCTCGGTGGAACGAACCGCCTCCGTTCTATTTTGGAACGCATACAAGATCGCACCCCTGGTCTACGCAAAGTTTAAGTGTAACTTTCAAAAGAGAAACTAAAGCTGCTGCCTGCCTCATTGCTTTAATTGTATGCTCATAGCCTGTTCTCTAGTTTTGAAAGCTGCTAGGGTATTTTGTAGCATTATAATATTTTAGGATATTTCAGGTGAATGCTATTGTTCAAGTAGCTTATCGTCCAATTTGCACCATGTAAAGACTAAGTTAACCTTCTTGTTAGCTAGCAGATAACACATTCCTAGTAGTTCTTGCAGCATGCATTTATTTCCATCACGGTTAGTTTTGTGCGTTCGAGCTGTAGCTCAAGGCTTCCAATATAAGTTGTGCAAACTGGTTTAGGCAAAATACACTGCTTGTACAGCCAGAGAATTTGAAAACAATCAGGCTGTGAGACTAGTGACTGCAATTTTTTTATTTTCTTTGCTTTAGAGCAAAGCGCTAATGTAAGGACTGACCATTTTATCTTTTATTTTTCCTCCATTAAGCTTCACAACGAGTTTATGCTGCAAACAGGTGTTGACCTGAGTACAACACTGCGACCCCTACTGCGTGCTGTTGCAAAGAAGGTAATTGAAAAAGCCCAGAAGAAACGGCATCTTGAGGCATTTCTTGCGGACTTTAACAGTCGCTTGGAGGCTGCCACCGAGGACAAAAAAAATGGTAAAGAGGCTGTTCTGCTTGATGATTCGAATTCACTAATATATGTTTAATCATGATGATCATGCTGAGGAAAGTGTACTTAATGAGTGAACTGAAGTAAAGGTATGGCGAATGTCATCCGTGTGGGAATAGTATAGACATAGAACATGATAGCTTATGTAGTGGATCAAACTACTCACTGGAGGAGCCATACTTGCCGGTTTACAGAGAGCGTTTGCACTCCTAAGAGTCCTGTTGTTATGAAGATACTGCTTACCTGATCTTAATGCTCCATTAGTGCATCTAACAAATAACCCTTCATAATCTGCTATGTAATGATGACGGAAACTCGCTAACATAAAGAATACTAGGATGTCCACATCGTTTTATAGTAATTGTGAAAATTCCTGTTTTATTAGAAAGATATTTGAAAAATATATTTTCTTTTGTCACTACTCTACTCATTTTCATCTCGGTCTCAGAAATTACTATTCGCACACACCCGCTGTTTAAATATATTTTCCAGACATCTCCAAGTAGGTGCTGTGGGTATAAACATTTAAAAGGCCAAAATTTGCAACAAAACAGAAAGGGATTCTTGAAATTGGTTCTTTTTAATTAGCTGTTTGAAGTATTGACATATGAATCCTAGATAGACATGCCTTTAAGGTGCAATGTATCATTTGTCAGGCCTACTAATGTTATGGCTACTTATCCTGGCGGGGCGACAGTGTATTGCTTTTGTGCTACCCTGTTTGACCTGCTTACATTCAGCACTTTTCCTTCCAGATTTGATGGAGACTGCTGCAATTTGTTTGCTGCCCTGTCTCGTTAAAGAGCGCAAGGAAGCATTTTTGACAACTGTAAGTGCACCTGAACTGTAAGCAGTAAGCGCAGCGAGCTGTGGGATAAACCACGCCACTTTAGCACGGTTATGACTCGGGCTCAATTCACTACTTTATGGCAAGTATTAGCACTCTTAAGTGGAGCTGAAGGACATCTAAGTTACCTCAAAGATTCACTGTTTCCTAGTATTGCTTATGTATAGCTAGTGACAGGTCAAAACAGTAGCAAGGGCTCCTCAGAGACAAAATGTTCATGTGTCAGTGACTTGCCTTGAGGGGAAGCCTTAGTCTGAACATCCTGTCAAAATACATGGGAAGGGGAAAAGTTTTTCTTGGCAACCACTGCTCCAATGTTAGCAAAGGTTGCTCCATTGAAAAGAAAAAGTGAAAATCTAGTGACTAAGCGATTATTTTCTTTTGGTTGTTTATATACTTTATACTTGTGCTCCACAAGTTTAACTGGACAGCACTGCTAAACATAATGGCAAAGACAGAAAATGACAAGACATGTGCTGTACTTGCAAACAAACTTGTTGAAGAGAAGCCTTATGTACATCCAAATGGATCAGTATGCAAGAAAAAGATTGCACATGTAGATGTACAAAGCCAATAAAAAAAATGATAAAAAAGTGATAGAAAGTGATAAAATAAATGGGGAACTAAGTATGAAACAACACAAATGTAAAAAGAAAAGAAACTCGGGAGACAGGTTAAATAATGA
The DNA here is from genome assembly GCF_038994185.2 of Dermacentor albipictus. Lineage (NCBI taxonomy): Eukaryota > Metazoa > Arthropoda > Arachnida > Ixodida > Ixodidae > Dermacentor > Dermacentor albipictus. The sequence goes on from NC_091821.1 coordinate 421,448,063, forward strand.
GAAGAACACATAATGTCATGCTACATTATAACTTGGTGACCAAGGTAGTAAATTTCCTTGGATGAAAGGGTCACTAAAGCCTGGCTAATGCATTATTCCTTTAATCTGTACGCATGGAATGCTTCAATTATTTCTCTTGTTAGTTTGTTGCTATGACATAAGAGGATAATAGTATAATTGAAGGTTGGGTTGCGGCGGCATGAACGACAGTGACTTTGCAAATGGTAAGGCAGTGCAGACAAAGGGAATAAGTGGTTGTGCTCTTTGGTGGTGCACTGGCCACTCTGCAATTAAGGGACACTAACAGCAGATTTACCACTCAATCCTGCCATGCACTGTCAAAAAATCTGCCTCTTCAGCTGGCAGCATCACTGGGCTACCATCGTCGGCACCTTAATAACTTGTAGGCAACAATGTAAGCATGATGAAGCACGTCGCTGGCGTTGCCTCTGTAGCGTGACGTGGTCAGGGGGAACATGCAAGCACCCACTGTGTTTGCTCAGTGGCTATGGTGTTGGCCTGCTGAGCACGAGGTCGCGGGATTGAATCCCGGCGACGGCGGCCACATTTCAATGGGGGCGAAATGCAAAAACACCTGTGTACTTAGAGTTAGGTGCACGTTAAAGAACCCCAGGTAGTCCAAATTTCCTGAGTCCTCCATTACGGCGTGCCTCATAATCAGAAAGTGGTTTTGGCACGTAAAACCCCATAATTGAATTTAACAGGCAAGCAATGCTCATATCATGCCTGAACATGCGTACCACCATACACAATACACACGCATAGAAAAGCTAAAATGCCGACTGGAAAACTGTAGCACTGACTACCGCTAGACAGCTGAGACCTCTCGCACGTGTGAGTGATGATGGTAACCATAATGATAAACAAGCGGTGCTCTTTTTTAGTTGGGTGCTGCAAGGTAACAGTGAAAATCGTGATGTAAAGGCGCCTTCAATCATGGAGGGGCCTATATAACAGCCTATAATGGCGGCCTTTGCTCCGGCTGCTGCACTGCCCACATGGCAAACTCTCGGAGCTGGCATCTGTAGGCAAAGACAGCAACCGAAATTTTGGAAGTAAACACTTCTTATACGAGAAAAATATGGTGCACAGCAAACTATTCGTTCATATGGCGTTGGGACACATTCGCACCCTTTTCATCTGAACTCGGCATGCTCAAGAGATTTTATTTGAACCAAGGCCCATGCAGTAATAATTCAACATATGTTCTTGAGCCTTGTCAGAATTAGTTGCTGCCACACATAAAATGCTGCAGTGTCTAAAAATGATGAGCTCATGCTTGTTTCACCTTGCAGATATTTTAACATGCAAGTTCATTTACTTGCAAGGGTATCTTCACTTATTGCTAATGCTTTTAAAATCAGTGCATCTAACAAATTGTGTCACTCGGTATTTGCAAATTCTTTCTTCGCAGGATAGGAGCACTGCGCACAGAGTGCCTACCGTGATATGCAGTGTTGATGCATGGGACTCGACACCCTTTACGGTCTCTCTGGAGGATATTGCGATAGAAGAGAACACGCTGCCAGAAGCCCTGTCAACATTGTTCACCCTTTATTGGGCGTTCGACATCGTGTTTCCGAAAGGGGTGCACAAAACGCTAGAAGTCATCGCTAAACTTTTGGATGTACCAAGCAACACGCACATGTCACCCCTAGCGCGTGTCGCGTACACCGTGCTAAAAGCATGCTTCAATTGAGAATTCATGCATTCATAGTTGCAAAAGTGTCCTCTGTTAAAGACATATGTATTGCTTTATTTACCTACTTCTGGGCCAGGCGCGCATTTTAATCAGGCTCCTTTATTTTTTTTTGCCTGTCTTGTATATTATGTATTAATAAAACATTTTATTGCATTTTTCATTATAGTCATTTCTTGCCTCTTATTTCCGGTGTCTGCCGAAGTAGCAGAACACTTTGGAGATATTCATAGCACATTTTTAATGCAGAAATTGCATTGCACGTCGTCGTATACGAGGCATTCCGAGGGACAAAATGGCAAGTTTAGTCCACTAGGTGTAATTCCTGAACTTGATCCCTGGGGATGAACAAATCATCCCAAATGGATCATCCTCGCTGTTAATCTGTGTGGACTAACCGTTCATCTCGTGGGGTGCAATGGTATGCGGACTAACCGTTCATCTCGTGAGGTGCAATGGCATGTGGACTAACCGTTCATCTCGTGAGGTGCAATGGCATGTGGACTAACCGTTCATCTTGTGAGGTGCAACAGCATTGGGACTAACGGTTAAACCTGGTACCGTTAGTCCATTGAGACTATCGGTTAGACATGGCCCCGTTAGTCCCAAAAGGGATTAATGGTTGTGGCAGCTCATTTAGTCCCTTAAGGGATGAACCACACACCCTTTTGACTCTCTTTTGCCTTAGAGTGTACGTTTATTGAGAAAAGCATGGCTCGTTTTAGCCTCTACGCTGGGCAATCTTTCCATCAGCCATGATATGTCCATTCATGTTCTGAGTAGTTGTCTGTCCCTTTAAAGGTCACCTTGTGGAAGCACTCCTCAAAAACAGCGCGACACTTTTTATTGCACCTATGATTCAGTTTACATAACGGTCTGATCAAAAGCGACTGCTCAGCGCGGAAGGCGCTTGTTAACGAAAAATTATATGATGGTCATCAATTTTTTTAGGCGACATGACTTTAAAGGTTAAGTGTTCGACTTACTTATATATCCGAGTTGACTTTTGAGTGTTTGAGTTTTGTTTGAGTGTTTTTATGCGATTTTTTCTCATAGGCCTTCATTATTTGCGTTTAATTGTGATAAAGAGTAGCTGGCGCGAACAAAAAAAAAAGGGGGGGGGAGGGGGGGCACGAACGTTTTCTAAACGTCATAGATTAAATAAAAAGAATGCAAGCGTTAACGAGTGCATTATTACCACATATACCCCCAGATGCGACACGTTGCGAACCGCAGCGGCGGTGCGGCCACTTCTAAAATCACGACAAGCTCACGCGCGTTTACAAATAATGTAGCATATACCACTATAGCGGAACCACAAGTGCATGCAATCCACGAATTAAAAGCTCTAGTGGAGATAGCCCACACGAACCGAGAGAGAGAGAGAGAGAGAGAGAGAGAGCGTAAACTTTTATTTTCAAATCAACAAGATTCGAGTCCGGCGTCTTCTTAGTCCGCAATCCGATATATTTTCGTTTCAGTTTCGCTCCGAAAAAAAAAAGAAGAAATAATAACAAAGTCGTAACTTTTCGGTTCAGTCTCGGTTCGCGCAGAAGTAACCTTTCTTTCTTTCTTTCGTTCTCTTGGGGCAGGGAGAGGGGGGGGGGGGGGAGCAGGGTTTGGTTTAGTTTCGGTTTGGTACCGGGATCGATATCGATAGCAGGCGCTCGGTGAAGACGCCGACATGTTCGGTGTGAACAATTCGATTCGCTCGAATTTCAGGCGAGCAGCGCCTAGCCATGGGCTTCTGCTTTATGGAGAGAGGCCTCAAGGACCGACTCGTTCGCACGGTCGAATCCAGCCGGGACTACATTCGGAAGCGCGAGCCGATCGTGATCCAGGAGCCGATAGCCGACGGCCCGCTGCTGTCCGTGCGGAACGTGCGCGTCTACGGCGTGCACAGCGTGGGCATCGAGGGTGCCTCGATGCGATGCAACAGCAGCTTCCTCGAGCTGGAGGCGCACCTCGTCTTCCAGAGACTGGAGGTCTGTCTGTTTTGGTCTGTGTTAATTAGTGCCCGCTTTGTGGTCAAACACCTTGTAGTGTACATTGTGAACCGACTACCGGCGAAACCGTGATTGCGTGCAGCTGTACTTGGCGTGTCATCGTGGAACGCACAATTAGCCGCATAGCGAACTAGCCATGGATGTGATTGATCACTGTGGAGGCTGTTCGACGCGGCGTCACTTTAATTCTTGCTGCAGAGTCGAAACTCGGCAGAACAACGTGCGTAGTGTACTGTGTTTTACTTTAGTCTTTAGATTTGTCCTGTTGCTCTTCCTTTCCTCTTTCCTCCCATCCTTCCTATCTTCCATCTCTGTGTTGCTGTCACCCCCCTTCAGAAAAGTAGGCAGGCGTTGTGCCCCTTCCGGTGGCAGTTGCTAGCGTGCTCCTCGCTTTCCCTTTCCTGTTAAGTGTGTATATGTGTTCAAAGCAAATAATAATAATAATAATAATAATAATTGTGGGCTGGTATACAATCGTTTCTCCTGTGCAAGCGGCTTCCAGCGAACGTTGGCGAATTCGCCTCCCCTCTCCCTCTTATTATGATACCGTTTATGTCACGCGGTATTACGCTTATTCGTTCATTCAGCAGTTCCTAATAAAAATGAAATGATTGAGCGGCAAAACAAAACAAAAACAATAATGAAATAAATGAGACGCGTACAAGATAGAGCATGGCACAGGTGCTCAACATCTAACAGTCCGGCATTCAGCAGTTTGTGTGCCGCAGAAGCCGGTGACCTAATACTTAGCCATATTTCCAATTACACAGGGGTATATCAGTCTCTCGCCTTTGCCAGAACAAATATGCCGAGTCAATCGATGTTCTACAGGTGTCATAAATTGTTGGTTTCTTTTCTCGCCTTGCACTAATCCCGCAAGTTCCAACGTATTAATTCTTGCTACGCTGATTTACTAAGTTTCAAAATCTCATTTAAGCCAGGAAAACTTAACGCAAGGCCCATATAGTAGCATTTTTGAAGCGCTGAAACGAGTTTTTATTTGTGTATAATTCCGCAAATAATTACCAAGGTATTATTATGCTAAGTAATTTTGCTCAAGTTACGTTTCGTTCTTGAACAGGCAGGGATGTTAGCCAGGCTGAATCCGGTTGGCTACCGTGTACTGGGGAAGGCGTAATTATATAAAGGGTAAAACAAAGCACACAAAAGAATGCCAATAAGCGGGAAAACTTTACAGCACGCACACAAAGCCAGTAACGCTTTCGCGACGTTGTTATTGGAGCATTGTCATTTGTTGGGCGTGTTGGTAAATTGAAAGCATATTTAGCGCCAGCAAACAAGGACGGAAGGGAGACGACAACACAATGTTGTTATTGGCCCGGAATCTCCTCCGTGAAAGATCTGTCACTGAAGAGGCGCGAGTGACCATGTATGAAGGGCAGTCGCGCAACAAGTGTTTTGAGGTTTCTTATCCATCATCCAGTGATTTGTGGAACATATAGAAATTACAGTGTTTGTAGGAGTGTGTGAAAGGGAAGAGGAAGGAGGAAGGGGGAGGGAAGGGCACATTCTCTGCAGCGGGCGTCGTAATTGCACATCTTTCGTTCGATGATGGCCACATAGTCCAGGCGCCATCGAACGATGCAGTTACGACACCCCCGGCATAAGCTGATCAGCAGTCTGCGTTCGCAGGTGGGTCGGTCTTCTGCCTCCCAAGAGCTGGCCGGGCACAAACTGCTTAGCATTGTTGATGTTGCGAGAACTGGCGTGTTTGGCGTGACGCATATATGGCCGCGGAGGCCAGCTGACAGAGACGTCTCTTGACGCAGTTGGCTCGCGTCACCACTCGCTTGTCTGCCATTATTCCTGTCCTCTAGGTCCTCTTCGACTTCACGGCGTCCAACGGCGTTTCTCTGGCGGGCGACTTGTACCTGGTGGCCGAGCCTTGCGAATTCGAGGCCACCGTGCTGTTGCCAGCCGAGAAAGGATCGCGCGTGCTGCTTACTTCACTGCGCGTGCGCGAGCTTCGAGTCTCCGGCCTGAACGTGAGCGGGCCGCTGTCGCTGGCCTTGGCGGACGCGGGCAGCCCGAGCGGCCTGTTCACGGTGCGACCGGACCACAAGTTCTTCACGCGCGCATTGGTTGGCTTCGTTCAGAGGTGCTTGGACCGAGTCGAGTGGAAGGTGTAACAAAACTTTGAGATAATTTGTTTTGTTCGTGTGTCGGGTATTTTTTTAAATTATTATTGGAGAGGACATAAAAGTTTGGTTGCCTTCCTAAGCGAGACGACCCTTCCCTTTCTGCTATACTGTGAGGTGGGCTTTTCGAAATCTTTTGTCACTCGTATTGAGAAGGCGGACAACGCCGCGTGTTACGACCGCGCTGTCGCTATGGAAACTGTGGAGCACGCTCTTGTGGCTGTTCTTGTTACAGTGATGCACAGAGACGATCACTCGCGACTATGCTTACTTGCGTTGATGACCAAATGGATTTACGAAGAGACAATTTCGGAATGTCGAGCTCAAGAGTCGTCGCAGCAGAAGGTGAAGAGGGCGCTTCAGGGCAACAGACTTGTACACATGCTTTTAACACTGACGTATGCTGGATAACAGTTGACAGCTGTACGCGTGTGTAGTATGTGTAGTGTCTCTCATCTCTATTTAGGTCTTTATAGCTTCCCTCGCCCTATTTGTAGATCAGCAAGCATGGATCCGAGCTCACTGACTTATCTGCATTTCTTGTTTCAAAAGCATTCTTTGTGGTTTGATGTGAACCTGATTCATCTTTCGAATTTAACGTGCCATGCGGTCTCAGTAAGCAAGTGTCACTGTGTTGTCCGAGTAAATGATAGTATCTCTCGTCTGCACATGGCACTTGGTCGTTGTCGATGATTGGCCAAGTCCGCTTAGTGCCCTCCAAATGAGCGCGTAAGTCCATTTCTGGCGTCGCAGACGGCACTGCGCCACCGAAACGGACCTCCAAGGCGTAACGCCACTGCCTACCGCACCAAGGTTGTATGCGGGTACATTTCAAGAGACGTGTCATAGAAATACCATCAAGCCGATGCGCGGTCATGCTGGAAACGCCGCAAGGAGCGGGCCCATTAGCTGGCAAGCGAACGATGACTCAATCACCGCTCCGAACCCATGGGCGCACTACCGGACGTTCTACAGCAAGACCAAACATGGGGACTGCGCAGCCTCCAAACACGCCGCAGAGAAAACCCCCTGGCTGCTATCCATGATCCAGACAACCGTCTCACCAGAGGGCCAGCACGAGGAGCACAAGTCTTTTAAACCAAGGCAAGAACTGGGTATATACGCCGTGATAGACGACATCATGCATTGCCTTACTGCAGTGATGATGGTAACGCAATGACCCTGAGTGTACCTCGCAATTGCGGACGATCGAGACCATTGAGCTGCGGAAGTTGCTCTGCAAGTGAAATGGTATTAACGCGCAAGGTAGGTAACACCAAGTGTTCATCAACTCGTGTGGGTATGCGAACGACTCGAGTCATCCCGGAAAAAACACCGGCTTAAGGGGGTTTACATTTTCCGAGAACACGGTCAAACAGACACTTTACTCACTTTGGAGCTTCGCAGTTTGAAGCTACTATAATGAGCCAGAACTCCCTTACCTAGTTCCTCAAAAAGGCCTGGAGCCACTGTTTAAACCTTTTTTTCCCCCTCTCTAATAGGAAACACCTAGTGTCCATAATTCATGCTGCATCAGGGTCAAACTGGCTTACACCGACTACACTTCAAATACAAAGTTCGGATATTAGGCTCGCTGATGTGTCCAGTGTGCAATAGGATTTACAGCGTGTATTATGTGACTTTGTTCGTTACTTATCAAACTATCTCTGAAGGATGCGCGATATACATATGTACCACCGCTCGGGCTTGACACTGCGGGGCATCCTTGGCCCGCGAAGAAACACTGCTCGCGCATTGGGCGCAACGAAATAGCTTCTAATTTTTGTCAAGAGCTAAAGGCCTTCATACTTCACGAATAGTTTGAGTGTGTGTGCATGTTTGTGGATATCTGTGCCGCTTGCACGTATGGGTAATCACTGTGCGTATCATGTTTCTTAACCAACATTATGAATCGAGTAGCGTATGCCAGGCCATTCCGTTCAAATATCTCCCGCTCTTCATTAAAAACAGCACCTCTCTATTATTTCATTAGTCTTTCTTTATACAGATTTTTTTCTCTAAACATCCAGCCTTCGAGAAAAAGGACGAAGCCTTGGTTCGGCCTGAAGCTATAGGCCGAACTGGGCTTTTTTTTATCTTCTTTCTTTCTATCTATTTTTTCCCTATAACATTGCGGTGAAGGAATGCGTTTGCATCGTCCGCTTCAAATATAGTTCAATGTTACGTACAGTGAGATGACGAAAGTCCTTTAACAAGTATAAAATAGACGCATTTAAAAAAAGCTACATGCTTCTGTCATAATACATATGTGACAGCAAAATCAAAATCAAATATGCCGTACCAACAAGCCGCTATAGCTATCCACATCAAGATCACAAGAACCGGTTCTTTTTTAAAATATATGTTTAGCTATCCGCCCATTCCTTAGAACCTTTCCTTCACTTTTTTTTCTTCTGCATTGACATGCCGGTGAATGTATGCGCCGCCAAAACAATCTGCTTTTCAACAACGATGTTTCTCTCGTACCCTCTTGGTGTATTTCGCGCTGTCGTAATATATCAGTCGGGTAGTCGACAAATAATATCAATCACAATTAGTTAACTCAGCTATTAATCTGAAACTTGATCGACCTATCCGCGCTCAACCTTTCCTAGTCACGCTGCGCCTAAATCCGTCTACTATTATTTCGCTTTTGTAGCCAACAAGGGACGCGACGGCCTGTTCAGCTGAGTCCATGACCACCAATTCAGATGAGGTGGCCACGGTGTTACTGAGGAAGTTTGTAATTGCACAAACCGCCGAATGTGTCTTGCGTGTCCCCAAAACTGACGTTGCAGCTCAAGGAATCTATTTTGAATTTGAAGGCGTCGTGCTGTCGGGCCTGACAGAAGCAGTGGAGCGCGGAAACCTAATTGAACTCGACAGACTGGGACTTCAGCCTGTATTGAGCGAGGTTGGTCCTTTTTGCCGCTTGTCCTGCTTGTCCTGCTTGTACTGCTTGTCCAGCTTGCGCGTGCACTGAGCGAGGAGTGTTGAGCTTAAAGAGCAGTCGGCAACAGAAAAATGAGTAGATGTCAGCTGCAGATAAGTGAGTAAATGCACATTTTATTTGCGCTGTGTTGCGCAAACATTTCCGTCATTAGCGTTTCGTCTTGCGTAACGCTTACATTTAATATTTGCGCAGACATCAAAGAAAGTTTCGATTCACAACTATCCCCGCATAAGCGCGGAATCCGCGCATTTGGTAACGGACCCGAAGAATGGAAACCTCCGCATGACCACTAGTGATTGTAATTAAACGTGTCTTCAGCAATACGGTGGGCCGCAACGTTGCTTGAATGTTAATCGCATTAACGTCGACAGCCGTCTTGAGATCGGTTTCGCTGTAATTTTCCCTCAAGAGGCGAGCGCACCCACGAATCTGCACTAGCGACACTCTAGAATGATTTTCTCCTAATAAATTAGGTTACATTACAGGGTTCAACGTCCCAACACAGCCGATGTTTATGAGAGGAACTATTGTGGAGAATGATTTCGATCAACTCAAGTTCTTTAGAGGCCAACTTCAACAAAACATCACTTTGGCTGGATTGGTTATAAATGAACAGCCTGTTCTATTAAAACAATAGCCTCAAAGCTGCGCGACCTGGTAATTGTCTAAGAAAAATAATCAATTTTATCCACAGCCTTTGAAAAGCACCTTGGGAGACGACGCGTGCGCAATGGATATGACGGATATCCGGCACGTCACTTCCGATATTTTCAGGGCGGCGTTGGTATCCGCCTAATATAAAATTTCATGCCGAGGAGCCGCGCTGGTTCTCAACGTTCTGAGTCGTGCGTCACTTCCTGCGAGTGGTATAATGGCGGCGTTTATGAATTTTTTTTTTTCAGCTTCGATACCACACACGTCTTCTTGCGAACTTTTCGCATCCACTTTTTGCATTGAGACGTGCTCTACACTCGTGCACTATCTGAAACTGGGTTTTTTTTTTTGTTTTCGCAGTCCAAGATGTACGTATTTGCAGTTGGCCTTTAACGCATGTCCAAAGCACGATACAACACGAGTGTTGCTCTGTTTTGCGCTCGTCGGGCTGCAGCCGTCGGGGACGGAAATCGAGGCCACGTGATTGTGCTTGGCCCTTTCTTTACCAACGGCAATAAACGTTGCTGTCAGTGCACGTGTTTTGTTGCCATATTTCAGGCCTGGTGAAAAAATTGCAAATTTGACGTGAACATGAATCAACCGTTTAACACCCTAAAAAAAACAACAACAAGAAGACGGCCAACTCTGTTGAACTGCGTGCATTCAAAGTGAATGGGAGCCAAAAAATCTGCATTTTTAGTGGTGACAAAGGGTTAATTATCATAATGCCACAGCCACGAAGCGAACTCAATGTACGAGCAGATGTGCGATGTCTGCTTTGGTTGTGCCCTGGAACCCGTGAAGTCAAGTAACTCGACAAAACGCAAGCGGTCGCGTTTCGGCGACTTCAGACAAATACATACCCACACCCAAAATACATTAACAAAATCACAGGGGGCAGGGAAAGCGACAAATGTAGGCTCTGTTCAGAAACAGGAACACTCACACACATAATGTGGGAATGCACCTCGCTCCCGTTCTCTCATCCCTCCGTCAGCAGCGAGACTGACTGGACAGCCTGGCTCAGTTCCGGGGACGTCGACCGACAACTTGAACTGGTGGATTGGGCGGAAAAGGCCAAGCAGGCCCAGGGCCTTACTTGAGCCCTAACCCTCAGCCACGTACCTCTTTACCCTTCCCCCTTTCAATAAAGTTTATCACCACCACAAGTCAGGACCAAAATGCTGATAGAGGCCAGACTGAAGCCATACTAGTAGCCCAGATATGTACCGGGGCAGCTACGACAGTTAATTTGAGTATGGACGAGCTTTCAGAGATAATGCTATACAGTTCTTGCAAAACGTAGATTCCGCATGTTCTTTTTTTATTATTTCTTTCACTTCATTTTCTTTTCTTAATATGCCTTGCAACATAAGAAAGAAAGAAAGAAAGAAAGAAAGAAAGAAAGAAAGAAAGAAAGAAAGAAAGAAAGGAAGAAAGGAAGTGTCACGATGGCAGGTAGCGGTATTTTGCGTCAAATAAAGGAAATTGTTGATTTTGTCACATTACGTGCTTATCTGTATGCAAAAAAGGATAGGAAGCCCGCGAGCGCCGTAAATCCTGTATCCAATACCACCATATTCATGCGTCATAAAAGATCGTGCCACCTTTTTTTTTTATGGGACCCTATTGGAAAGCTACATTATGTCATGTTCCCGTGTTACATATATACATATATGAGGTATGGTGCTAATGTTCCTTTGCGTTCGTTTCCTTGTTTTAGTTTCTTCTTCTTTAAGTGTGTTTGGAAGATGTTTTTTCTTGGCAAAGCTCTGCTATTCATACGGCGCATTACTTTTTTATAAAACGAAGCGGATTCGATGTTTAACGGCTTACGCAACGTCCTTCGCTCGAGTTATGCTTTCTGCGCAGCCTTTTCTTCACGCTTTCGAAATGCTCTACCGCAAGCAGTATATACGATGCATGGTCTATATTGGCTCCGATGAACGAAAATAACATGTCAAGTAAACCAAACGAAAGACACGACTGAACAGAAAAGGTATTTAACGCATTTCGAGCATTCATATAACTGGGATACGAAAACACGGCAGGGCAAGCATTTTTTTTTCTCGCATATGGAGCACGTATACACGAAGCTGCGATAAATTTCTCAGCCATCACCTCTTAGTTTGCGCAGCCGCCGTTGCATTTTCAGTGTCGGCGGAGTACGCACGTTCAGGGGGGTTTATTGTTGGGGCGTCTGAATCAATACAACTTTTTCTTCATGAACACAGTTTCTGTCATACCACGCGGGCAAGGCGCAAGAATGTCGGTTGAATAAATGAAGTAACTCTCTTCGGTGCAGTAGACATTAACAATGACACTTTTAAATATGAGACCCTGCGACTTCCCGAACATTGACATTTGCGCCGGCAAACTGCCTTTTCTTGAATTAAGTTGTTGGTGTTTATACTCAGTGCCGTACTATGCGTGCAGTGCTGCGGAAGCTAGAGAACGATCACCAAAGTCTATCGATTCGCGCGCTTTCATCCGTATTTCGCTGCGCGCCAACGGCTTTTTGCTCGTGAGGATGCCACCGACTGGCTGATAAAAAACACACACACAAAAAAAAACAAAATGAAAGGAAATAACAACGAAAAGTAAATCGGTCTAACGTAACGTATTAGCAGCCGTACAAATACCCGGTTTGTTTCTTATTAAGGAAATTATTTTTTCAATTAATAGTGAATCTAAATAAAGAACAGTCTCACCTACTTGCTGGCGAGGACACTGGAATATTTGTTATTGCCTAGGCAGGGCCCTGCAGAAAGTCTCTCTACACCATCCGCAATGTTGCACGCGATGTATGAAACGGAATGTTGTCTTAAATGCGCATGTCGCCATTTCTTTAGCATTCCCGCGACGCCTCTATACCATGTGTCTCAGCTAACATTAGCCTTGCTGTTCAAAGAAAAACAAGATCTAAAAAAAATGCGACGATTACGATACTGCCCAATGCGAAATTTGAACGCAGCTCGACACGTGTTTTGTTTTCATTTCGCGATATATTGAGGCAGAGAATTTGAGACCGAGATCACCGCACCGACTGGCAGTGGGCCGGTGCCGTCAGCGAATTCGCAGACGCAGGGGCATTATGGGAACGCTGGCATTATGAGCGGCATCGGAGCCAGCTGTGGAAGAAGACGACGGCGAACGCGCGAGCAGTGGCAAGAGTGTGCTCGCTCGCCTACGCCGAGGGACGCCGACTCTTGAGACACGGGAACGGGCGCCTAAGAGCTGCGGTCTAAAAAGTATGCAGATCCCACGCTCTGTGGGAATCGATGTAAGCGAAGCTTTCCGTGCTGGATTATTTGATTGACAATAACTAGTGGTTAGGTTTATGGCTAAAACTTAATTTCTTCAATGTTCAATCTATCACGAGAGTGGCGAGTTGATGTTAAACGTCACCTTGCGTGCACCACTGCTGTTTGTCTGCGTAGTACACAGAACACACAGGGAGAGGAGTTTGCTTGATTCGTTGTTGTGCGCCATATTTCACAAATTCTGAGAGGGTTGAGGCACATCCAACCATGGCAGAACTGTGAAACTTGAATTGGATTATGGGGCTGTACGCGCCAAAACCGCAATCGGATTATGAGGCACGCCGTGTCGCCTTCCTTCGTCCGTTGTTTTATTTGGCACCTTCGTTGTAATCATATTTGCATAGTGTTTATTTTTCGGAAAAAGCAGCAACGTACTGTACCTTACCTTGAACATAAGCTTATCCAGTTTCCCCGCAACCGCTGCAGGGTTTCCTTGCCTTCTCACGTCACCTCCCCCCCCCCCCCCCACCCTCCCTTGTATGGGAACTGCCTCTTCTCCCTCTCTACAGTTCTATCTACGCGCCCTCTGGACTCGTATCTTAGTAGAAAGAGAATTGCTGCAGTTTCTGCAATGCTTCTGAGGCGAGTCAAGAATAATTACAGCTGCCAAGAGGCTAATATGTGTCGACGGCCTAGGAGCTCCAGAGGGTATTGTGCACATTCGACGTGGTGGGGTGAAAACGAGTTCCGCCCGTCGCCTTTCCTCTCCGAATCGCTCCTGTCATGTACACACACGCTCTGAACCACCCCTCGATGCGGTGTGGCGGACAGCAGCAACAGCAGCAGCAGTAGCAGTGGGAAAGTCGAAGGAAGAGGCAAAGAAAGCTTCGCTTTAAAATCGCGGTACAAGATACTATTATAAGATCTGCGGCGTTCGGTGGCCAGAGGCCTGACGTCCGGTCACCGTAGGTCTTAGAAATGTATCTTGCACCTTGTATTTTTTCTTACAGCGAAGGTGTTAAAGGGAACTGTCTCCAGGATCGTGTGCGTGTGTTAAGACAAAACTATCATTGTCACGATCGGTTCCAGTGTCTTCTTCCCCAGCTGGCTCCTTGGCGCCCATCAGCGCTACAGCGCGAACGCGCTCGTGCCAGTACTCCCGCGTTCGTCGTCATCGTTAATTAATTAGTAAGTAGGTAATTAGTTAAGGACCACGAAGACGTAACCAATTTTACAGCCAAGCTGTTAAGGGCTAGTTCCCCGATTATCGTTCCGTGTGTAGACAGAAAACACCCCATACGTGTGCCGATCCCGAAGATAATACAATACCGGGCCGACCCGCGGCGGAGGTGAAGCATGCAGGCGTTAAGCACTCCGCATACGTGGGCCGATCCCGTAGATAGTAAAATACTGGGCCGACCCACCGCGGAGGTGAAACAAGCTTTAAGCACTCCCCATATACGTGGGCCGATCGCGAAGATAGTGAAATGCTGGGCAGACCCGCGGTGGAGGTGCAGTTAGCCATTAAGGGGCCCACATACACAGCTTCGCTGGTCATCCATCTTCACACAGTCGAATGACACTGTCTTTTTTTAACGCGGCAGTGTTAACGGCAGCAGTGTTAATGGCCCCGTGTCGCTGAAAATCCGGCGTCGGCGTCCCACGTCGATCGTTGTTTCGACTAAAATTACTTCGAACCACGCACACCCAGTCACGCAGGCCCTCCATGTAGGGCGAGCAAGTTACTGAAATAATTGAATTTGTTAAGGTAAAATACATAAGAAAAGTTGTGATATAGGACTTACGCACAACCTACAGATATTATAGCGTCGGATTGTACTTTGAATATACGAGAAAACAATTCTGTTATGCAGAAACTCAAAACACAAACCGCCCTTCCAGCGTTTCAGCCATTCATAGAGTGGTTATGGTCTCCAAGACTGGCCCGCGCCGGCGCGCGCAAATCTCAAGGGCCATAAAGTGGCGCTCCCAATTACTTGCAACACCTCCAGATGGCGCTCACCTGCGCTCTAACCCAGTGGTCTATTTAGGCACCACTGGCCTCCTTGTATCCCTTGGGTTCAGCGAGAGCAAGGGAAAAGTAAACATGTCCGCAATTCAGATTAGTAAGAGGCGAGTGGATCGGATCGGAAAACATTTATTGGGCTCTAGAAAAGAGATCTTCGCGGCTTCAGACAGCCTCCTCCATCTTCTGATGGATTCTTCTGTCTGCAATCACAGGGTTGGTGCCCTAGTCCAAGGCTCCACTGAGTATGGCCAACCCGCGAGCTCGCTCTATTAGGCGCTTTTGGCCGTTCAAGCTTACGCTGGAAAGCATACTCTCCCACTGTTCCGCACTCGGGTTTTTAATTTTATAGATAGTTGGGGACTCAATATTTTGAGAGGCCCATGATATGTGGTTTAGATCTGGTTTCTCTCCGCACCATGGGCACTTAGCCTCATATTGTGTAAGGAAAATTTTATTCAGAAGGTTTAGATTTGGGAAAGTACCCGTCTGCAGTTGTCGCCATGCAACAGCATCCTCTCTGCTTAGATCCTTATCCGGGGGTGGGTACTTCAGTCTGACCCCTTTATAATAATTTAGGATATCTGAGTAGCCCATGGGTACTGACTCGGGTTCCTCAAGGCTGGATGTGTCGGACGCCCGGTTGGTATGCCCTCGAGCTATCCTATCCGCCTCTTGGTTCCCTGTTATGCCAGTGTGCCCTGGTACCCAGAATATGGTATGCTGAACTTTGTTTCCCGGATCGCATGAACAGAGTATGTGGCGTGCTCTGCGCCCAATTCTGCCGTTTGTATAATTACGGCATGCTACTTGAGAGTCTGGTATTATTGTTAGGGACCTGCCAGAAGATTGTTGGAAGTAGGGAAATGACAGAAAACTGAGACGTACAAAAACAAAGTTCGCAATAGGGGATCAGAAAATTTGGTTGTGGGAGTTCATAGTGTTTTTCTTTCTTTTTGTCTTCTTTAACCTAGGTAGGACATTAAGCAGTATGACAGCAAGAGCTTGGTGGCGCAACCCACCGCCCCGTTCCAAAGGGGCCTCTCATACCATCCATCCATCCATCGCGGCCCATGCAGGAGGCCGCGTTCCTACCAGAAAGCTCGGAATTTGGAGGCCTCAGTTTACACGTCCACGATACGTGGGCTAGAGCAGGCTGCTCGCCCCACAAAGGGCAGCTATGCCCATAGGAGTAGAGAGCAGGGTGTATCTTACCAAGTATTTGGAGGTGTGGATATGTCTGCACGAAGAAAATCTGCAGCCTTCACAATGCCCGTTGTATCTTTATTTGTCGTGGTTCATATCTGGGGAGGAATTTTTGCTGACACGTGCATCTAACAGGCTGGATAACAACAGATTGCAGCCTAAATGCTTGAAATAAGGTTCGACGCTTATTTTGGAAAATACTTTCTGGGCTTCTTATCTCCAAAATATGTTAGAAGTTCAGATGAAGGGGAAAAGTCGTGCAAGAACCTTGTGTCACTGTTGTTGCTAAAACTAAATAGCCTTACTTTGAAGAAGGTATTCAATGGTCTCCGTCTTCACTCTGTTTAGTACCGTGTGAGCCTAATATAAGTCACCTTTCTTGAGATTGGTATTTTGGGAAATAAATATTCTCACTATTTGTCTCGTGAGGAAAATATAACAGCTCCCCCTGTTACGTTTCGCCTCCGACGTGCCGTATAGCCGGCGCGGATGTAACGGACGCCGGGGCTTCGTTCACAGCGGCGGACATTTTGGCCAGTTCAGCGCTGCCCCAACGCCTCCTGACAAGCGCGTCCAGGCATGTTTCAATGCCACGTGTCTTCGTGTGTGTGCGTGTGTGTGTGCATGTTGTTGCCCACGCTTGTCAAAGCGCGGCAGCCGGGGAGAGGAGCTCCCCAACTGTGAAGCGAGGAGGTCTGACCGGCGCCGGCCCGGCAGATACGTCACTTCTTGTCACAACGTGTCCGTGCGCCGCCGTCATGTGCGCCTCTTCCGAGCCGTTCCTTCTTGCCCTCGACTCCGAGAGTATAAAAGCAGCTGCCCCCGGACGCCAAGGGAGAAGCTTCGATTTATTCAGTCGAGTAACGTGGCCTCCCGTTTCTCCACTTCAGTCGAAGTGACCGGCCGCTCTTTTGCGATGCTAGAATAAACAAGTTGTTCTGTTAGAAGTCGACTCATCCTTTGCCAGGACCTTCGGATGCTTCCAGCTGTGCCCCAGGCCGCCAGGCCAACGCTACCCTTGGGGCTTGCCACCCATTTGCAACACCCCCCTCCAGCTCGCTGTTAATGGTCACTATAAAACATTCTGCAGAAACTATCATAGGATGAATGTTGGTGCTGATGACATTAGCGCACCACGCTAGTTAGGTCGCGATACCTCTCGAACCATCCTACATGACGAAGCCTTATACGATGCGGCGATAAACGAATGCAGCCGTACAACTTTCAAAGATTGCTTGGAGGCGCTTGAGTAGCGGCGCGCGAGCACGCATCTATTTCTTATTTTGCGTATTTCCCAGGCTTTTGCTTTGTCTTGGGGGAAAAAATACAATCAGGCACAATTCACCACGAAATAAATATTTGATTCGGTGGTTATTTAAGGTGCCCTACAACTTTGTTGACATGTTGTTGACAACTTTGTGACAATTGACATGTTTGCGAATCAAGCAATAATTGAAAAGTTCACTGCTCAAAAGCAATTAATTAGTGAATATTTCGTGATGAAAAACTACTGGCTGTAAGTGCACACGACAGCCGCTACGATGCAGTCCGTACGATTTCTCTAGAGCTCTTGTTATTCTTTTAAAAAATCTTGGTCCAGGTTAACTGGAACACTCGGTATAAAAGTGAGTACCTTGATTGGGTTATACATTTGGCGACTGCCCAGCCTGCAGTGCTCCCCCGACCTTCTGAAATGGAGAGGCGCACCGTGGCACACAAAACTGGTCTCCTGACTATAGTTTCGAGATTCACAAGCACCACTTGAACGAAGTACGAACTCGGCACACGTGCATGCAATTACGAGTTTTCCACCGCGAGAGCTCCCTCAAAAACAACACAGAAGACTTGAGCACCACGGCCCTTCGGACGAGATGATTGCTTTAATGTAACAGCCAAGAGAGAGAGAGAGAGAGAGTAAACTTTATAGAAAAGAGCGCACGAGCGTAGGTAGAACAGCCAAGGTCGACATAGTCCAGTGAACTTGATATGCTGATGCTCTAACCATTTGACTACCAGCCCTCATCGTGAGAACTCGCGCTCCCGCGATTTTGGTGAAAAAACAATGTCACATGAATTCGTGAGAACCTGGCTTTGCAGAATCGAGTATTTTCTCGATCGCGCTCACGGCATCAAGCGAAGCGCGATCATCTTTGCCAGACTGACGCAGTTTAAAGGGTGCGGTGCAGGCGGCGCCACAACATACGGGGACAGTTGCCACCCACGCAATTTCAAGCACGTGTGCGCTTCGCTTTTCAGCAGTTCGAGCACGTGGATTGCCTTTATTTTGCCGCCTGATTCTTTTTTTTTCCACGTCTGGCCAGCGCGTTCACCTATATTACAAGCTCACGCAAGGGTCTTCGTGCAGCAGCTCTTTCAGTCAAAACTCGTTGCTTCGCTACCGCGAAAAAGAAAAAGAAAGGCTGATTCTGAAAACCAAGATGCCGAGTCCACCCTCAGGCGAAGAGCCGTTGCCGTCGAAGCAGAAAGAGCTCGTGGAGCGCGGCATGCGGCACGGCCCGGAGCGCCGGTAGCACGAGCAGGGCCTGTCCGAACCGGGCCGGGCTGTGGGGCCTCGCGTGGCGCATGTACTGCTGCAGCGCCAGGTGAGACTGCTCCAGCAGGCACTCCACCTGGCCCGAGGCGCACAGCTCGCGCTGACAGTCTGCGGCACATGTAGAGAGAGAGAGAAGAAAAAGGAGAAGGGTAGTTTGATTTTCGTGATCGAAGAGTCACAGCTGGTGGAAGTCGCTGCAGCCTTGTGTAGTTACGTGGAAGAGACACCACTACATGGGAGCTGTTGCGCGCGTCAACTCTGCTTACTTTGGCTCTTTATCACTCTGTCTGTCATCCCCTCTCACTCGTGCAGGCTATATAGCCAACCGTACGTCCGTCAGGTTAACCTACCTGCCTTTCCTTGTTCACTCTCTCTCTCTCTCTCTCTCTGAGGGTGCTATTGTTATCGTTCAAATCACGTGGTATCGACGGATTTGCCATCTTGTCAACTCTGATTGGCTCAGAGGGAAGGTATGCGCACTCTCCCTTACTGGCCCAAAAAGCCAACACGGCGGAATTCGTCTGTCCGGAATAGAACCACGTATAAATTTCCACCACTAGGGGCTCATACTGCATCCTAATAATACGGTACACGAGCTTTCTTTTTATTTTATTTCTTTTTTCTTTTTCTTTTGCATCCTCATCGAAACGCTACCATTCCCTCGGTGCATAAAAACGAGATGAAACTGATGTTGTTAAGGTAAGCAAATGACCTCGTGGAAGAGGAGATAGAAGAGAGGAGAGGCAGGGAAGTTAACCGTACTCACGCCCTGCTTGCAACCCTGAGCTGCGGGAAAAATAGAGGAGAGAACGAGCACTAGCTGCGGGCACATATGTGGCTGTGCCCACCGGGTTTCTGCAAGTTCGGGGAGGCCCACCAACTTGAGAAATATTAGACTTGAGAATATGTTTATTTATGAAAGCAGTCTCTAGTCCAGTCGGCTTTATGTTGTCATGATAGGGTGGCGCTGGAAGTAGTAATAGAAAACTAACCATGTATAGGGTAACGTGAATCAGTGTGGACTGAAATATCACCTTTTCAAAACATGATTTATTTTTATTTATTTACACAAAATACCCCTAAAGGCCCTCACGGCTGCGGGTATTATATAGAGGGGGGGGGGGGGGGAAGGAGGGAAGGGGTACAGGCAATTGATAAAAAATACAATACACCACAAGTTCCTTGAAAACACATTTTCGCACACATCATGATACATTAGAATATAAGTACCAAATACTGTTAATTCCGATAAGCACAAAGAAAAGAAGCAATAACATGATCAAATCAGTAGTCAAAAAATTATGTCAATTATACATCTTCCAAACAGCATAAAATGATATGAAACAACAAAATCTACATTATAAGAAATACAAAGTAAGAAGAAACAGTTCAAACATGAGATAATATATGCACCATGTTGAGCAGTAGTTAAGGCAGACAACAGAGTGCAAAACTTATCAGGATCAGTGGCAGTAGCAACACGTGTAGGCAGAGCATTCCAGTCAGTTATGGTGCCTGGTATTAAAGAATGTGCGTAATTAAGTGTACGACATGACAAGCGCTGAACCTTAAATAGATGGTCGCGTCGGTCAAAGACGGAAGAAGGCAAACGAAAAAAGTCATTATGAAATGTTGAGTGATGGTACAGCTAATAAAAAAGTGATAAACGTACAGCTTTTCGGCGGTGACATAGTTCTTGCAGGCCCGCGCGTTTCTTTAATGCTCTGGTATGCCGTGAGTAATTAGAGTAAATAAAACGAACAGCGCGGTTCTGCAATGATTCAATGTATTTATTAAATATGCTTGATGAGGGTCATAAATAACTGAAGCATATTCAATTTTAGGTCTAATTAGTGTACGGAAGGCCCGTAATCGAAGGTGAGAAGGAGCATGCTTCAAGTTTGGTTAAGCAAAGGGCCAAGCACGCTCCCTTGTGAGACGCCGGAGTGTACTTGGCTGAAGGATGAGTTATAGTTATGATCTGCATTCCTTCAGCGGAACATGGCGGTGGTGAGAGCCGAGATGACCTTCTCTTTTTCAAATCTCCCGCTCCAGTTGCGGCGGCGCTGACGTTTATGTGACTTCAGTAATGCGGCTGTTTAGTCTTGTCGGTGCAACATATTGGTGAAATGCAGCGCAGATATACACGACAGCATAAACGAGACTACAGACATGCGTTATGATAATCTTATGAGGCGATAAGAGCTTCATACGAGAAAATTTTTCGTGCGCGAAATGTCAACAGAAGTGGCTGGTTTTGTTTTTATTATATATATTTTAAAATTGCGCTTGAATGATATAACAAATGTATCTTCTTTGCCAGACGACAACAGAATATATGACGTCATGGAGGGCTAATGAAAGAATTCCGAAGCGGTTTCGCCATCCATCCCTTGTTTTGCCGTATTTTCTGTCAGTCTAAGCTTCCTTGTCAACTCCGAAAGGGCGATCCACCACTTTAGTTTAACTTATTCGTTGTTCCCTTATATGTAAGTAAACTGGCATCTGTGCCCACGACAAAGAGTTGTCACTTGAAATCGGCCGATCCGTTGCAAGCGCCTCTTCCAGCTCACCTTTCCTGCAGAGCAGTATGGTTTCCAGGAGCGTCCTCTCGATGGGATCAAGGGCCAACGATTTGCACTGGGCTATGGCTTGTTGGATTTGCCGGACGCTGGTTTGAAGCTCAGCCTGCAGGTCAAAGATGCATGGGGAGGGTTATCGTTACGGATTTCGAACACGCGTCGAACAGTCCTCGATACCCGATTCCTATGCGATTCGAGAATTCGCTATGCAACGTCGTCGAATATTGGTTTCTGTTCAAATAATATAACTGACACCAGCAGTCGTTTTAATCTCGAGGAAGAAGGACCAATGCAGGTGGAGAGCGCTCCCAATGATACTACTGTGGATCGCTTCTGCACGGTATTTTCCAGTCGCTAAATAAACGCGTTTTTCCCCAGGCAGCCTATGAATTAGCTTATTGAACATATTGTTGTTGAACAATTTGTTGTCTCGACTTGAGCACAGCAATTTCTTCATTTGGCCAATCCTACCATATGTTTGCATCCTTGAAGATGATGCGCACTGCTATACAGTGTAAGACTTGGTAACTCCTTCAAGAAACACAACACTCTGTAGGACGTGCACGTAGCGTGCTGCTCGTGTATTTTATTAGTGTCATTGACATTGATGCACCCTATATGATGATATTTCAGCTTTTGTTCATTTACGAGCTTCTGGGTTTGCCTCGCATACAGTTGGTAAAGGCATTACTTGGGTCAAATAACGTAAAACCACCCTAACCATTTTTCTTTTCTTTCTCTTTTTTTTGCCCAGTGCGCTCAATTTAAACTATATATTCCATTTTGTGTAGGAAATATTCGGCATTCAATTCGATATTCATTTTTCATTTTTCTCAAGTATTAGTATCAGAATTGATTTGAAAATTTTGCTATTCGCACACGCCTAGTTTGCGTGAGTCTACTAACGGCGCTTTGTCCCGAAGCTGCTGTCACACCTTCGTGCTGTTTCTTCGCCATGCTGAATCACCAGCTACAGTTCATACTATGTGCGCTTTTTTGCTGACGTGATATGGGTCACTACAATCGACAGCGCCATGCCTCCGAATCAAAATATTCCAGCTGTTCTGTAGCATTCAGCGTCGTAACCTAGCCTTTGACGTCTGGCCCCACTGATGCAGATATCACAGTTTTCCAATACCGTCGTCAACGGTTTCAGTATTCTTATACAGAAAGCAAGGAATCTACCCGCGACAGCGCCATGCCTTTGAAGCGAAGACCTACAGAACTGTCCTGTCGTGTTCAACGTCGTAGTCTTACAGTTGATGTCTATACAACAGTGACACATAGGTCGTGTATACTTTTCGAATATGCTTTGAATGGTTTCACTGTCCCGACAGAGAGCAAGAACTATAGAAGTATTGAATAGTTGTACAGCGACGTTTCCCTCTCGGGACCTCAGGCCCCAAAAGTTGCCTGCATTGGGACCATTTATAATGTTGTAATGTCGATACTTTTTTTCTCGTCGCCCGCACCGATTTTCTTGCCGCGTCACTCTTCGTGAATTGCTTTTTGTTTGCTTCACGCTGATTATAATTTCTAGTACACGCGCTAATGTTTGCGGAGCAGAATACAATAGTGCGTGCCTGTGTTGGCTTCACAGGAATGGCGGCCGCGAGCACTTTGTTTAAAAACATTTCTCACTGATTTAATTCACTGATGGAGCTCGACATTCCAAACAAACAAATGGGCCATCAGAAACACCGCATAAAGGGCTTTAGAATAATGTTGTGCAATTCTAGTTCAACCAGTGCCTAAATTTAGATGTAAGAATGTTTTTGCATTTTGGCTCCATCGGAATGCGACCTCCGTGTTTGGAAACCAAGCCTAGCATAGAACAGGCTCCTCCCGTATGTAGCTAGGCCTGTACAGGCCTTTTCTATATGTCTAGGAAAGGCCTAGACTTAGCATGGACCTTTCTTGATAACTTCGTTAACTGAATTTGCCCTTATCTTTACAACCGCAATCAGTGTGTCCAAGTAGATGACTGCATGTCCTGTCTACTGCCCGTGTTATCGGGAGCCTCTCAGTATCGCGTTCTGTGACCTGTCCTTTCTTTTTGGTCTGTATATACCGGGTGTTCAAAATTAAGCTTTATGGTTTCTTAAAATTAGGCACGGGGAGGCACGCGAAGACCACCTGTGCAAATAAGTTATGTGGCCAAGGGAACACAA
Source organism: Dermacentor albipictus (assembly GCF_038994185.2). Taxonomy (NCBI): domain Eukaryota; kingdom Metazoa; phylum Arthropoda; class Arachnida; order Ixodida; family Ixodidae; genus Dermacentor; species Dermacentor albipictus. The sequence continues at coordinate 421,471,357 of NC_091821.1, forward strand.
AGTGAGATTATAATTATCGCTGTACGATTAATTAATGTTGAATAATAAACTTTTTATTGAAGGCAGTGAGTGCGTATATTTGTATTCAAAAGTTAGAAGCAGTCGTGTTTCTACCCACTTTCACTTGCAAGAATTCTTCCAGCATGTCTGTGCACCGAGATATCCGACTTCAAATGTTAATTGTCATTCGCATGATTACGCATGCAAGAGAGTGAGGATTGGCGCAAAGCTCCTCCCTGATGTGACGCGGCTGTTGCGGGTGGCGTTTAGTCTGACAACAGGGCGGAGGCATGGGCAAAGGTGATAACTGTTCTCCTTCCCCTCTCGGCTGGCGAAATCAAGATATGACAGCGCCGTGTGCCGTGCAGTTGTTGCTCTTGATTTCACGAAAACTTACAGTACTTGCAAATCAGCAGTCACTTCATTTGTGTAGCCCAGGGAAGGACCGTGCCCGCTCGTCTAGTCACCATTACGCACGCGCATTGCCCTCCGGCTTCTCCGCTCGCGCCATTATCTCTGGCATGGCAGCTGCCGCCATCGTTACAGGCTGCGCGGTCGCGTGTTACGACAGCGGTTCCGGGTTTTTCGATGTTTTATTTTGCCAGCCGAGAGAGGAAGGGCGACAGTTATCATATTTGCCAATGCATCCGCCCCGTTGTCAGACTGAACGCCGCACGCAACAGCCGCGTCACATCAGGGAGGAGCTTCGCGCCAATCCTCACTCTCTTGCATGCGTAATCACGCGAATGACAATTAAAATTTGGAGTCGGATATCTCGGTGCACAGACATGCTGGAAGAATTCTTGCAAGTGATAGTGGGTAGAAACACGACTGCCTCTAACTTTTGAATACAAACATACACACTTACTGCAGTCAACAAAACGTTAATTATTCAGTTCTAGTTAACTGGGCTGCTGACGGCGATAACTATAATCTCATTTTGTGTCCCCCTGGCCACATAACTCATTTGCACAGGTAGTCTTCGTGTGCCTCCCAGTGCCTAAATTTAACAAAAGCATAAAGCCTAATTTTTAACACCCTGTATAATACCGTTACACCGATTGACACATGTGTCGTAAATATAAGAGCTTTTGCATATGACTGCATGCATCTTAATAACCATTCATACCTCGAACAACCAGCAGTGCCATCAATTTAACCTGCATGTCATTTTCGAGTTGTGTGAATATTTGTCTATGAATCCAAACAGTGATAAATCCTTCTCACGCATATTGCAAACAAGGAACCTCCTCTTCAGCATATGTATTCCCTTGACAGCTGTACTTTGAATGATTTTGATGAGCGCATACATTTAGGTGTTACGACTACAAATCGCCTAACGTGGTCGAGCCATATTACCAAAACCTGCTCATCCGTCTCTAAACAGCTCAAATTGTTGAAGTAAACAAATTGATATATTATGCATAAGTGCGCATTTCCTTAAAAACACACACAAGAAAGCGCGTGCGAATACATTCACGCATATACGTGCTCTGTGATTGATCTTTTATGGATACAATAGTGTCTTGGGGAACTTGGGGAAGCAACAGCAATACTACCTGCGCAAGCAAGGTGACATAGAATGACAGTAACCCATGCTGAGTTTCAAGCCGAATTGTATAGCTAGAGTGTACTAGGATTGCGGCTCACTCTACATAGCCGAAACGACATTGGTCCAGGCATACTATGCATCTTTGCCGGCTCCCTCAAGGCATGATCGCGAATATTTTCTACATTATGAGCGCTGAAAAAAATTGCAATTTAGATTAATGGACGATGCAGATATTTGTTCCATATGCAATAAAGAAAATAAGAAAAAAAATAAGGCGTGGCTCAAAAGTAACCAGGTTGTGGCCTCACCCCCTTCCCCTTTTCTTGTTGTCCATCCTTAAGGTCCTTCTACAAGCAATAACCACTACTATCCGACTTCAAGTACATACACGCGCAGCCATCAGCGAATGCAAGGGTCTAGTTCTCGCGCATGTTTCAGCACCCCAGCCATCAACTTCTTTCCCTGTCACTTCCTGCCCATAATTTGGTTGCCTGCCATATTGTTACAAACCGACCGTTCTATCACTTTGTTCAATCATTAATACCTCTGTTGGCACCTTGTAACGAGAAGTTCACCCAAATTTATAAGCGTGCAGAACTGCAGTGCAGACGCACAACCGTAGGAGAGGTATAATGAATCTTCTTTTTTTTTTCTTTGATCAGACAGAACACTCGAGTAATTAAGAAAAGTACGTTTCTCGGGCATGGTGGTGCACTACGTCGCAATATGTTGCCACCAGCACTGCTGCTCCCGTCTGCGTCACCACTATTCCGAGCTTGCGCAGTAGATACAGTTGTCCACACTTCTGCCTAGAGCGCCGAATCGGTGAGCTGCGATGCAAGAAAATTGATATCTGTGGCGTTGCTCACCGGTTAGAGAGACAAATATTGCGAACGCCGTACACCACAAGAACTCGCGGGCCGCGAAGTTTTCAGCTGGGTACCTAGCTTGACCCAGACTCCTGCAGCGCTCTGCTTAAACCGATAGCAGCTGCTGTGAACTTATCTCCTATTTTTTTTTTTTTTTTGCTCTGCAGCGCAGTGCCCGAGCGCTCTAGACAGAAATGTACTTGGTGGTGCAACGCACCACCCCTTTCCGAAGGGGATGCTCGTATCATCTATCTATCCATCCATCCATACTGCACATTTGTCTACGGACAGGGCTAGGACTCTCACCACAGTAAATCACCACGCGTATCTAAACACAAGGATGCGCACCCCAAGAGCGGTGGAGGCGGCCACGTGACCCATGAGCAACAGCACGTCCAGCGGCCAATGGGCGGCCTGCAGCAGGAAGAGCTGGGGCCACGCCTCGTCCAGAATCGCGGCCTGGTCCCCCGCGGGCAGCGTGCGGAACAACTCGTTGGCCCGCGCCCGGCGTAGCGCCACCAGCAGCACCTGAGCTGCCACCTCGTGGAGCAGCAGCTCTTCGCCGCCGCTCGGCCGGTGGTGCTGCTGCTGCCGGTCCGGTGACGGGGCGCAGGGCATCGGCACGGCTGCTGCGCACGTGCCAACGTGTTCACGGCAGGAAATAGACGCCGCTCTTGGTTTTCACATCATCATAACTACAGCGGTAGATATCGACCGCGGCCGTCGTTTTAAGACGCTCGGCTCTTAACAGAAACAAGTTGGTGACTGCAGCGCTGTGACGCGAAGTTTTCTCGCTGGTGAAAGTCCAGGCTCCTCAGTGCCGCTTTGCAAATTAGCCTCCGTAAATATTGGGCACTAACGATATAATCGCGCCCTTTATTTTAATATTTATTTTCAAAAGAGAAGCGGATGAGGTTGGCCTGAGGTTCACTCCTCCAGCCTGCTCTCTCTCTCTCTCTTTGGACCTTGGGAGAGGAAAGGGGAGAGAAAGCAACACTGGGCCCGACTAAGCCTTAAGCTTGGTCGGTGCTTGGCACGGAGCACCTTCATCGCTATTAAGACACTTTCGAAATCATTTATTATTTACTATTAAGGCATTTCGAAATCGCGAAAGAAAATATGAAAAAATTGCTTTTTTTCCTGGAAATTTCGGAAACACTGGAAAAATGTGCCATACTTACTTAGCTTACGGAACTAGAACCAACAGTTGTTATGGGTAAAGGAAAAGGCATGTTTCCGAAACTTAGGGCAAGAGGTTGACATTCTATAACAAATAACCTCCATTTTTTTTTACTTGGGCCGAGATTCTTGTTAGCTTTCATAATCCTCGTTTACCATCCATAAAAGCTGCTCTTTTGCTCTCTTAGAGGAGGACTGGCGTAGACTGCCTTGTACACTTTTGGAACATCAGCTTTTCGGATGACGGATTCTGTGTGGCCAGCAGACGTGCGTTCGCCATTACAAGAACAACGTCAAACATGTGCGTGCCTTTAGATGCACGGAACAGCGAGAAAGTGGCAGCTGTAAGTAGATGTTCTTACGCTACAACCAGCTTGAAACAGTTTACAATAGTCAGCTATTCTTTCACCGTTATTCACTTTGTGAGGAAAGTTTGGTAAATGGTTGCAGAAATAAAGACAGATCTTTCTCTGATAATTTGACAACGATGAAGCGCAACACGCCGGACAAAAAGAAGACGATACGGGCGACCGGACAAGTGCTACCAGCAACTGCATTAGCTGTAACATTTGTCCATTGGGTCCCGCGTATCGCGCTTCATTGTTTTCAGGCATAAGCTCCACCAACTGGCCCAAAAGTCCGCGCTTCCAAATTTCTCTACTGAATTGCTCCTCGAAATATCAGTGCCGGTGCGTATGACATCACGAATTCTGTTTTCTTGTTGTTGTTGTTGTTGTTGTTGTTCTCGTATTGCGTCGTTTTGGATCCAGATAAGTTCTCAAAGCCTGCTAGGTCGAGCCGTTTGTTCCTTTAGAACGCAGTGGAGTCTTTCTTTAGTGACAAAAACTATAATGAAAAAAAATCAACTATAAATCCATGCAAAGGCTATCGACCCATTACGCTATGACTATAGGGAACATCTAGGCAGCGTCACCAGCCTTCGGTCTTGCGTATTTTCTGCATTACCATAAGCATCTACCTCACGGTAAAAGGGAGACGTTTTGCCATTTGTGAAATGTAATGAGCTCATGGAGCCAGTTTAACTTTTTTTTTGTTATTGTATCTATAAGTATCAAAATTGTCCGTCTGATGTGAAACCTAGTGAATGAAATTAGATGTCGGAACCAACGTCTTTAATATCTTGCTCTAGAAGTGCGTCAATTCGAGTAGCGCAGCAAAGTAGCCATCTAAGGAAGGATGACCGCAAAATCTGCGTGAACATTAAGAGCCAAGGGAAACAAGGACCGCGCGTAGATCCTTGCCAAACGAGCCAGAAAGCAGAATAAATTCTACATATATACACTGGAGCATAGAGAAGCGCATTTTATACCACCATGAGGAAAACACAGATGGAACTACTGCAGGATGGTGACGCTTGCTTTGATAAAAAATTATATATAAAAAAACACGCAAGTGCAGAGTATGGCTACTCACAAATGATGCACAGAATGTCCATCTTTCTGCTTCCGTGTACTTTAACACTCATAGTTGGGACAACGGAAACTCGCGTTCTGGCCATCGACCAAGACATCCATGGGCAGACTAGGAAATGGATGCTGTTCTAGATAACTGTGAATAAGAGTGTTACTGAGGCTGTCCTTCCAGTCGTTTTTCGACAGTAAAAGGTCGGATCCCACGTGCCCCGCGATAAATAAATGACGCATTTCCCTCGTCATGACGTCATAAATCTCGATAACCTTTGTATGGATCTGTAGTTAGCTATTTTTTCATTAAAGGAGGACTCCGTTGCGTTCTAAGGGAACAAACGGCTTGATCTAGCAAGTTTCGAGAACTTATCTATGCCCCACGGTTTTCTGGCTCGTTCTGAGAAGGAAACGATCTACGAGAGGTCCTTGTTTCCGTTGGCTCTCAATTTCGACGTAAGTATAGCGGTCATCCTCCTTTGGAGGGCTGTCTGGCCGCGCTACTCGAATTGACGCACTTCTAGAGCGAGATTTTGATGCCGCTGGTTCTCTGAGGAGCAAAAGGTGCAGAAGCAGCAGGCCACCAGCATCAAATATGTTGCTCAAACTTGATGAAACAATGTGTTGCCTAAACGTTTACACTCGCTAAGTGACGCCAGCCTAATTTTCGCGTGATTTACATCAATTACCTCAGTTTTGTTAGGTAACTCTCGATCCTTGTTTTTTTCTTCTTTCCGCTTTTTATTGCCCTGAGAAAAAAAAAACGAGAAAATAGTTCTTCCCCAATTTTTTTTTCATGCCCTCACATCTCTACTATCGTGAACTGTTTTTGATAGCAGAAGCACAGTAGAGCAAGTGCTGTGCGCTTTTGTGAGAGCTGAAAACCTTGCTAATGGGGGCGGCCTCTTACAAATCCCTGCCGTCGTTACTCATTTCTCCCTTTCATCCGTCCTACTGCACTTGGAGCTGTACCGACGGGCTGTTGTAGAACAATGTCCACTTTGCTTCGCCCGATGGACACGATAAGCTTCGGTATCAGCGGGTATCGGCATAACCCCGAGATCGGGTGACCCGACCGTGTGTAGTGCCGCCGAATCTCGGAGGCTTCAACATCATCAAATCGATATAGTTCCCTGACACTAGATGGTGGCACCACCTGCATGGCCTGAATGTACGTGTCACAAGCGACGGTTGTTACAAAATATGAACAATTTTCGTTCATCATGCACATAAGATCGTCGATATTGCTCATGCGTAAAAATCTGTTGCCATTTCTGGCAGAGCCGACCGTATACACTTCGTTAAATGTGGCACAGCACCTTTTTTTTTCTTTTTTTGCTGGCGTAACAAAACGAAAGGCAGACCGTTATATTCGTGTACAACAAAACATACATTGTCTTATACTTAATAAAAACCATTACTTTCATGGAATGTGGAAAATAATATAGAAGCGTCTATATGTACCATTTGGGAACCGTTACTGAGCATCTGCGCCGCTGGTGTAGTGGTATCATGCAAGATTCCCATTCTTGCGACCCGGGTTCGATTCCCGGGCGGTGCACGTTAACTTTTTTTTTCTTTTTTTAAAACTTCCAATTCATGATAAGGATATGACGATTCATATGGCTTACAAAGTACTGCATGTGCACGTATTATTGACGTTAGTAAGATTCGTTGCTGCTTATAGGGAGCTGGCAAAGGACGCGCCCTGTCAGTGCGGAGGAGGAGGATGAAGCAAGCTACGGATATCCGTGTAGTCAGTGTAACGCTACAGAACTTCAACTGTGAGCTTTCTTTCAATATCCACTAGACATTAGGAGTGTCGATGAGTGTGCTCTATCTAGCATCGCTGTAAGTATTAATTCTCAGTTCGCTGCTTTGCGCCCTGCAATAATAATAATAATAATAATAATAATAATAATAATAATAATAATAATAATAATAATAATAATAATAATAATAATAATAATAATAATAATAATAAGGAAATTGATTCGCTCACTGTGTTTTCGCACACACACATCTCTTATTCTCATCAAATAAACAGCAGAGCGCGCGCGCACACATACGCACACGTGCAGACACGCACAACACTTCGTGTATCAATCAGGGATGACACGTAGCGCGCTTTACGTTTCACGGCAACGCCCATTTATTCGCGTTATTGCTGGCCATTTGCAGGCGAGAAGTGCGACACCATAGGCGCGACACCATAGAGAAAGAAACTGCGACACCATTAATTTGACTTTACTGTGGTTTTCATGGTATATATATGTACGGTGCTCAGGAATTGAAACACGATACTCGGATCGCATGGCTGCCGGCGCTTTCTCCGCCGAGCGTAGGTGCCGGGGACACCGAGCCGATGCATCGTGGTACACGACAAAATGGAGATCGTTTATGGCGCATTGTGATTGCATTTGGTCCCACTGCGATGGCCGAGCGCACACTGGCGACGCAGAAAAACAAACAAACAAACAAACAAACAAACGGCAGCAGCCACGCGCTCCGAATATTGCTATGGCTGAGCACTCACTGCGGATACTATCGTCACCACGTGATCGGTACCTGCCATGGTTGCTCAGTGGCTATGGTGTTGGGCTGCTGAGCACGAGGTCGCGGGATCGAATCCCGGTCACGGCGGCCGCATTTCGATGGGGGCGAAATGCGAAAGAACACCCGTGCACTTAGATTTAGGTGCACGTTAAAGAACCCCAAGTGATCGAAATTTCCGGAGTCCTCCACTACGGCGTGCCTCACAATCAGAAAGTGGTTTTGGCACGTAAAACTCCATAATTTAATTAATTTAACCACGTGATCTACGCACCGCGGGATTTATGCAACGCGCTTGTATCGCTGCCATGATTAAACCTGTTCGGGGAACATTTAAATTGTCGCTGTCGTCATCAGGATGTTTTAGTACAATGGTTCCCTAGCATGATCGCCCAAGCGACAGCTCTGCGCGTGATACTTAATATGCTCATAGCATACGCAGGCATAAGACCTCATATAGACGTGGTAAGTGAAATGGTAGGGGAGTGAGTGAGTGGTCAAGCGTCTTTAACGAAGACTAAGTGAACAAAAAAAAATCGGAGAAATGTTGCAAAACAGAGAAATCGGTGTAAAACTCTACTAAATTGTTCTACCGCCATCCAACGTGCGCGAAGCGCAGCTTCTGCTCCGGTATAGTTTTTCACAATGTACGCGAGCTCCGAAGAGCAGGAAATTTGGAAGAGCCTGCATAGACAATTACAAGGAAGTGAAATATCTCCTCCTCGTGTTTCTAAGCGACGGTTGAACGTTCGATGACGTACCTCACACGGAATAATTGCCAGCCTAGATCGCCAGGATAGACGGGCCGTTACCTAATGCGCCATTTCAAACGTCACCGTGCACTGACCAGCATTGGTCAGTTAAGCGTGCGCCGGTTTCGGAATCACGGACGCTAATAGAGAGTTTTAGCAGAGCGTTTACGGTCCGCTCCGCTCAGACCGGCCTATCACAACAATTGGCACGCAGGCGCTCAGCAAAAACGCTACCGGGAACACTGACGCGCGTGCGCACAGCACACATAGCGGCAGCGGAACGTGGGACGCTGACCACGTTCCGCTAGGAACCTGATTCAGCGGTGCGTCAGGGGGCGTGTGGATGCTTTCGTAATCGTTTTACCGCCAAGCTGAGAGCACGTCGGTGGCGTCTCTGGGAGACGCGCTTGTTAGATAAGCGAAATCAATGCATTCTATGCAGCCACCGGTGCGCGTGAAACGTGTGCGGAGCGGAGCGCAAGCAAACGCTCTGCTAAAACTGTCTAATAAGAAACAATCTCGGTTCAGCCGGGCAGCCGCCAGGGTGTAAACTTGCACGACTTCAGTGAACCGAATTACTCCCGTACCGTCTGGTGGGAGATCCGGTGGTGCCATGGCATCCCTGTGCTGCGGCAGCACCCTGCGGAAAGCGCTGGCCCCGCCGTCGCTTCCGCCTGCGTTGCAGCCGAAGTCCAGACCGGCCAGCAGTCGTGCCGATGCGAAGAGCGACGACGACGACGACGAGGGGGCTGTCTCGACGGCAGACGCCATGGGCGCGGCTGGAATGTACAGCGGGGGCCTGCTGGAACACAAATGAAAAAAAAAAGCGCGTTCCTTTTGAAGATTTCGAAGCGTAAGGAGTCGCTCTGGCGGGGTCAAGCGCCGACACCTTGCAAGGCTATAGATACAAGGTGTCCCAGCTAACTTTAGCCAGAGTTTAAAAATATGCCGATGCACTCCAAGACGACGCGACCAAATGCATGTTGCTGACTGTTGCATATGGTAAGGCACACTATTTTTACAGCGAAGCTGTATACCTCTACCGTCCAAGGAAATTTTCGTGTCGTAAGCAAAAAACTTCCCATACGTGACGCCGATCCCGGAGATAGTGAAATGCCGGCCCGACCCACGTCGGAGGTGAAGTGGCGTTAAGCACTCCCCATACGTGGGTCGATCTCTCCAATGGGATGTGGCACGATCTCTCCAATATGCTATTCACAGCGTGTTTACAGGAGGTATTCAGAGACTTGGATTGGGAAGAATTGGGGATAAGAGTTAATGCAGAATACCTTAGTAACCTGTGATTCGCTGATGATATTGCCTTGCTTAGTAACTCAGGGGACCAAGTGCAATGCATGCTCACTGACCTGCTGAGGCACAGCCGAAGGGTGGGTCTAAACATCAATCTACAAAAAACTAAAGTAATGTTTAACAGTCTCGGAAGAGAGCAGCAGTTTACGATAGGTAGCGAGGCACTGGAAGTGGCAAGGGAATACATCTACCTAGGGCAGGTAGTGACCGCGGATCCGAATCATGAGACTGAAATAACCAGAAGAATAAGAATGGGCTGGGGTGCGTTTGCCAGGCATTCTCAGATCATGAACAGCAGGTTGCCATTATCCCTCAAAAGAAAAGTGTATAACAGCTGTGTCTTACCAGTACTCAGCTACGGGGCAGAAACCTGGAGGCTTACGAAGAGGGTTCTACTTAAATTGAGGACGACGCAACGAGCTATGGAAAGAAGAATGATGGGTGAAACGTTAAAGGATAAGAAAAGAGCAGATTGGGTGAGGGAACAAACGCGAGTTAATGACACCTTAGTTCAAATCAAGAAAAAAAAGTGGGCATGGACAAGACATGTAATGAGGAGGGAAGATAACCGATGGTCATTAAAGGTTACGGACTGGATTCCAAGAGAAGGGAAGCGGAGCAGGGGGCGGCAGAAAGTTAGGTGGGCGGATGAGATTAAGAAGTTGGCAGGGACAGCATGACCACAATTAGCACATGACCGGGGTAGTTGGAGAAGTATGGTAGAGGCCTTTGCCCTGCAGTGGGCGTAACCAGACTGATAATGATGATGATGATGATACCTGGGTTGATCCACGTATGGGGAGTTCTTAACGCCCGCTTCACCTCCGCCGCGGGTCGGCCCGGCATTGCACTATATCCGGGGTCGGCCCACGTACGGGGAGTTTTTTTCTTACGACACTAAAATTTCCTTGGCCTGTAGAAGTATACAATTTCGCTGTAAAATAGTGCGACTTACTCCATACAGTAATCAGCAACGTGCATTTGGTCGCGTCGTCTCAGAGTGCATCGGCATCTTTTTAAACTGTGGCTAAAGTTAGCTGGGTCACCCTGTACGTGCCCGCATGCTGCAATCCAAACCACGCACACTCGATTGGCACGTGTGTCCGCGGCCAACAGTTTGCGAAACCAGTGTTTCAGAGTTCGGTGTGCCTCCCCACATACCTTAGCAGCAGCGAGCTCGTCGTTGGCACGGCAACCGAAGCCGTCCCCGGAGCCACGCAGGGTGCGGACAGCGCTGTCGCAGGTCCGGTCTGCAGGGCGATGGGCGGAAGCTGAGGGCCGCCTCCGCTACCGGACAGGAGCTGGTGGATCCTGGCCGAAAGACCTCGGCTGGAGCCCGGAGGACGCGCAGGGCGTCCGGACGTGGGCGCACCGGTACCGCCGCCTTCGGCGTTGCTCCTGCTCTTGTTTTTGTTCTTGCGCGGCCCGCGTTCCTCTTGGACGGCTGCATTTCGATGGGTAGAGAGGGTGGGGGGGGGGGGGGCGAGGGGGAGACGAAATTTGATATGTTTAACTTGCACAGAAGACGGCCGTGCTGGAACGCGGGTACAATGTCAGCGTACGAGCGGGGCCGTGCATAGGTCGGTGCTTGTCCCGTCAATTTCGTTTAGCCAATGCGTGCACAAACCATAGCGACCAACTAGCCGGTGGCCCATTCGCCTATAGGGCTTCATAGTGAAGTATTGCGGTGAAGCTGCTGTTGCGACAGTAAATGGCTGAGAGCGGCTCCTCCGAGGCGCCCGCTCAAAATCTAGTAAGTGTCGTTGAAAGAACCGTTGGAGCTAGCGCAATGAAGTTGGAACGTGACGTTTAGTACGGCGAGGGGAATGTGTGGGCATAGAAAGAAAATATAAGTGTGGGAACATTAGGTGTGGTACGACATATGAATTATTGAATTTCTGTTAATTGTACTTGGGAGTTTCAAGAGCATTTAGGTACGCTTTTCGTGTTTTCACCCTTAAAGTCCCTTAACTTGCACATAAAAATTACACAAATAACAAAAAAAGAGACGATGTTGTAGGTCCTAAGCATAACCACACACACACACACACACACACACACACACACACACACACACACACACACACACACACACACACACACACACACACACACACACACACACACACACACACACACACACACACACACACACACACACACGCACACACACACACACACACGCACACACACACATACACACACACACACGCACGCACGCACACACGCACGCACACACACACGTACACGCACACACGCACACACCAATATAACACGTCAATATTTTGGCAATTTCAAATTTCATGATTGATAAGATTTAGATAATTGTGATGTATATCTTTGGCGCGGCCTTAGCGCTCTGAAATTGAGGCCTTAACTTTTGAGTCCTCGTTCAGTTTTTGTAACAAAATATGAGGAGCACGCGCCTTATAAAAAAGAAAGAAATATTGCTCCCAGTCACGCAGAATAAAATACACAAGACCAGAGAGCACTGGGAGACCGCGTTGCTCAGCTTTGCACCGGAAGACCAACTTAAGGCAATACAGCAGGCAGAAGATGCCGCGAGGGCCCAAGGGCTCGGCGCCGTCATCTAGGTAGAGAGGCCTAGGTCTCAAATCTGCTGTCCTAAAATAATGTTTATTCCTCCTCCTCCTCCCAGTCACTAGAATTTCAAATTGTGTTTTAAATACAGCAATTGTCATCAAAAATTGTTTCAGTGTTCGCCTGATCAGAGGAATCTTGCTTTTGATGTGCACTTTTGATGTGGTCTGGAGTGCACATAATTTGTTCTGCAATTGCATAATCTACATCGAGCACTATTTCTAAAGCAACCTTACCCTTTTCCTTTTTCGTTCTGTTTTAGTTCCACCCAGTATAATTACACACGTAGTGAAGACCGTAAGTATGTCGATTCGCAATTAATTTCTTTCCTTCGTAACTAAGAACTATGCGCACTTACAATGTGCTGCGCTTGCTCCTTGGAAGCCACCGGGCAGGCATATGGATGTGCTACGTATATGCATAATGAGGTTAGAATTTCTAAATACAGGAAAACTGGCCACTTCTTTTAGCGTCAGCCAGTTCAGTACCCACCATTTCAGCTGTGGAACACTCTCGTAGCATAATTTGTTGGAAGAATGTTGTATTGTTCTCTTCGTTACTTCAGCGACCGACACAAATATCATTGTGAAACTCGGCATCGGTAAAAAAAATATGCTCGTGCGCGAGTACTACGGTGCGTAGGTTTAAAAGTCGGGAACATACGTTTAGGCTGCGATGTAGCGAATCACGTATTTCTAGCCTGCATCATCTCAGGATATTATACAGGCTTTATTTCACAGTACTAACCCTGATGGCCACCGCCGTTCATCAGCTGTTGACCGCGCCAGCAAGTGCTCTTAACTGCGGCCAGTGAACGCCTGTCAGAATGGCTTAGACACCATATAGCATCGCGAGTCGGATAATTCCTAGGTCTGCAGAATCGATAATTGCGCGAAAGCCCGTAAGATGGCTGTAGATGACGAGCAAATACCGCAGTTTTAAATCTTCGGTGGTGAAGTAGGAGAAAAGCTGACAAGAAAATTGCAAGCCAAATTTGCCATGTAATTTAATCACAGTACACTTCCTCCTCAAAAGGACGAAATGTTGTGCGTACGAATTGAACTCGAGAGTCTTTATTACGCATTAGCTAGCGTCTACGCTCCTATCACAACTCACGCGTGGTCGGTGCGACCGCTTGCTCTGTAAAGCGTGCTTCACGATATGAGAAGCTGTGTTGTTGTGGAGCTATACAACGCTGAACTTTGTGCATTTTTGGGCGTTGTCCTATTTTATGTGATGGCATCCGATTAAAATACGGCAAAACACGAATGAGTGAAATCAGTTAAATCAGAAATAAATACTGCGGAGTGCAACATGTTTTCACAAATAAAATAAATGTGAACAGTTATAACAACGCAACGCTAGCCGTAGAGCTGGTTTATCACGTCACTCGCTACCTGGAAGGGTCACAGTAATCAGCGCGAGTATTAACGCCAGCGTCACGTCACCAGAACGAGCACTGTTTCTCCGGGTTCATCTCCGAATGCCCCGAACAGTTGAAGGCGGCCTTGAACGGCGCGAATTGCGACAGGGCGACGTTGACGCGGAGTCTCGCCGGAACGTTCGTCTTGAAGAGGAGCCGCTCTCGAGACTGCGCGTCGGTCTGCTGCGGCTCGCAAAGCGTCGAAGCCCAATTGATGAAGAAGAGCTGACCGACCGTGAGGCTCTTGGCCTGGCCGGGAATCGAGGCGTCACTGTCGGGCCTGTCGACCAGACGCAAGTAAACGTTGTACAGCGGCTGCAGCGTCGCGTCGTCTTCAACGTTTTCGTCTTGGAACAGCTGCCTGTCGGGAAACAGATCGTCGCGCGCGTAGTGTCGGCTCAGGGAGTCGAAGAACAAGTCTTGCAGGCACTTCGAGCGCTCCTGGAAGCGCAGCTGCGTCACCGACGTCCACCAGTTCCGGATTTCGCCTTGCCCGTCGACGTGCGAGCCGCGTTCGCTGATGGCTGCGAACATGCCTCGCAGCAGCTCGCCCAGGTAGAACTGGGCCGACGCGACGTCGAAACGGGGCGACATGCCGAGCACGAAGGCGACGGTCGCCGGAGACACGGAAACCTCGTTGCGGTCCGGCTCGTAGACGTAGCCGGGCCGGAAGGCGCTCTCCGTCGGGGTGATCGGCTGGTGGAAGCGGCTGAGGTCTCCCGTCTTCCAGTACGCGTCTCTGATGGAGACGAGCATGGTGTAGTAGCTCTCGATGAGGCTCGACTTCTCGAAGATGTTCACGCTCGTAGGAAGCCTGTGAAGGGCGGCGTCCTGATCCTTGGGGACCAAGACGACTTCCATGCGCTCTATCTTGGCGATGGCCACTGCGGCTTCTGCCTCGGACATCCACGGGGCCTTCAAAGCGGCCTTCTTCATCTCTTGCCGAGCAAGCTCCTCCATGCGTCGCAGGTTTTCGGCCGCGACGCCGGAATATATATCAGGCGCCTTGCTCAGTACCAGGAACCATACCAACGACTTGGTGCCGAGTGGATAAAGCCCTTCCAGGAGATTCAAGCAGGCCTCCAACCTCTCGGGAAGACCCACTGCCAAATGATGTTGGTGGCTGAGAGGCACCATGAAGCCAGCCTTGTTCAGCGGAAGCGCAGGCGACAGGTATACGAGCAGCTTGTAACCAATGTAATTTAGCAGCGTGTGCGACCGAGCTTGCGGCAAAATGACCGATAGGCGGTCAAAGTAGACTGGGTCAAGCAGCACGATCTTGTCCTTGGAATGCCGGAAGGCATCTTTAGATAGAAACTGCTCAAAATAAGATTGCCAGTTCCAATGCGGGAGCGATTCGACCTTGGCGACGTATTGGACAACGTGGAGCACAGGCACCCGACGAAGTGCGTGAGAGGCGGCGACGTTCATCTTTTCCTCCAGGTCAATGATGTCTGCGGCGCTGGACTCGGCACCTTTGCCGCCGCGTTTCCACAGAGTCAAGACTTTGAGGATGAAATCGCCATACGCCTCGATGTTTTGTTCGGGAAACACGTCCTTGAACCGCCTGAGCAAGATGGGCGGCGCGTCGACGTGGAGCATGGCGGTGTTGCTCGACGCGCGTTCCCTGACCGTCGTGCTGACGAGAGTCGACAGACCCGCCATCCTCTCGGCTCTCGCGGCGATCGCTTCGACGCCCGTCACGCGCTTGCCTGCGTCGTACGGCCAGCTGTCCAAAAGCAAGTCGCTCAGTATCCGCCGAAACACGTTCCAGTCCGTGTCCCTCGTCGAGCCGGGCACGCAGCGCCGCAGTATCATCGACGCCGCGCTCACGAACGTCGTCCCGTTAGTCGGCTGCCGGCGCAGGTACTCCCAGAAGTCCAGCATGATGGACGCCGTCGCGGCGTACGCGTACGGCTGCGACTCGACGCCGTGGGAGAACCACCGAAGGCTGCACACGTGCGAGTAGAAATCATCGCACGGTGCCACTAAGCCGTTTAGCTTTTCCTTGAGGTAGCGGGCCTGCCACGGGCACGAAGCCTGCTGGCAGCCGCTTTGTAGATCTGGCGGCGCTGTCGGCGGCGGTGAGGCCACGCCAGCCTGTTTGCTCGTTAGGTGGTGCTTCCGCGCTGGAGTGTAGTAGGGGTGCCGCCCGTGACCGCCGGAAACGCCAGGGCCGCCGTCGGCGACGGCGGGGAGGAACTCATTGGACGAGCTCCTCAACAGCCTGATCGTGATTCCTGCGACGAGCATGAGGAGGACGGCTGCGAGCAGCGCAACGAGCCCGTACGAAGCGCGGGCATCCGAAGGACCTGAAGTTTCGGTGTCGTCGATCACCTGCACGCGCTCTTCGCTGGCAAGTGGCACGAAAAGCTGGGGACGCGCGAAATTCGTGGAACGCGCTCCTACGGCGGGCGAAACGACCCCGGCGTGGCGGTTGAGGCGGCGACTGCGGCGCTGGTCGCCCGCTTGAATCAGGAGCTGCTCCGCCGAAGAGGTCCTCCTTCTGGGTGCGTGTCGACGTCGTCTCTTGCGTCTTACGACGGGCTGCCGAGGAACAGGCGGGGCCGGCGGCTGGCCTGCAACGGGAGCCATAGTATCTGGCATCGGCTGCGTTAGGCCTACCGGGCCGACGCCGAAGCTTGGCGAAATCCCAGGCGTTGCAGGATAAATGGCCGAGTTTCCAGGTTGAAATGGGGCCGTTGAATACACTGGAGAAGTGTACCCGCCGTAAGCATATCCTGGATACCCTGGCGCCTGTGCTTGGTTGTAGCCGAAAGAAGCTAGTGGAGTCGGGAGGTAAGCAGGTACCGGAGCCATCGCTGAAAAGGGCATTAATGGTGGCTGGGATGGCGTGAACGAGTTTCCTGGTGCAGCGATCACGTTGCTTTTGCGGCGTTTTTGGGGTGGCGAGCTGCCTGTAGGGGCCGTAGAGCCGAAACCCTTCATGGCGGGCTGGTTCGAAGGCGCTGTGAAAACTGTAGTGGCGGCCGGGGCGCGTGTCCTTAGATGATGATGATGATGACGACAAAGATGATGATGTGCTTCTAGCTACGGCACGTACCCACAGCGGTGCCCTCAGAGCGAGCCGCGAAGTCTTCCTTTTCTCTCCACGGCGACCGCATTTCGATGGGGGCAAAATGCAAAAAACACCCGTGTATACTTATATTTAGGAGCACGTTAAAGAACCCCAGGTGGTCAAAATAAATCCGGAGTTCCTCACCACGGCGTGCCTCATAATCAAATCATCGTTTTGGCACGCAAAGACCCCGTAATTTAATTATGTTTAATTTCGTTTTCTGAAAGCTGGCTCGATACTTGAGAACCTTTAGTGGCAGTTAAACAAAAGTAAAGGCCAAGATTAGGTTATAAGCTCCTGTACCACCAACGAAGAAAAACGAAACAAAACGCAGCTTCCTGTTTACGCGCACGCGGAGGAAGGAGTGCGAGTTCACTGTGCGCACAGCGTGGCTATGGTGTGGGGCTGCTGAGCACGAGGTCGCGGGATCGAATCCCGGCCACGGCGGCCGCATTTCGATGGGGGCGAAAACACCCGTGTACATAGACTTAGGTGCACGTTAAAGAACCCCAAGTGGTCGAAATTTCCGGAGTCCTCCACTACGGCGTGCCTCATAATCAAAAAGTGGTATTGGCACGTAAAACCCCATAATTTTTTTGTGCGCACAGCTCTTCAAGATGTTAGTAAACTCACGGGAGCGTCAACCGACACCATTTCGGGAGGCGCAGCTGCGGGATAAAAGAGCGACAGCAGGCGCATGCGCACAGCGCACACTCTTGTACGAGCCTCGTGTTTCAGGCTATATGGGGTTCTTTTTAGACTGAATAGAACATTTAGAAATCACACGTGGCAGATAGCACGACCCTGCTCCATGAACGAAAAAGATTACTCAAAGACGCCATCTTTACTTCCACGATAAAAATAAAATGTGCAATTGACAAATTAACAGAATTTCGCTCATTAGATTTTTTAATAACTGCTTCGTGGCTCTTATTGCAATTTAAGGATAGCAGCCGATGATTTTGCAAGGCATATCGATTTGGAAATAATTCTACGTATGGCATCGGTTTCGAGATATGTACCGTCGAACTTGCGGCAGAAATTCACTGCTGTCCTGCTTATACTTTTTAAGGAAAAGGCTGTTTGATGCAATGGTGCGCAAAAGTAAGTGGATTTAAGAGGAAGCTTTAGCTTGGGTGCTCCTATCTAAATACATGTAAAAGGAGAATTCGTTTTTCTGGGCAACCACTGCACCAAATTTGACGAGGTTTGCTGCATTTAAAAGAAAAACTTAATATCTAGTGACTGTTGGTTTCGAATTTTTGAGCTAGATCGTCAATTTTTTATAAAATTGCCAAAAATTGATAATTTTCAGAAAACGAAGCTATCAAGTTTACAACTCTGTAACTCAACAACGAAAAATGATAATACAGTTCTGTGAATTGTATCTAATAGTACATATAAAGCGGACAAAATTGATGTGTTACACTAGAATATAAAAAAAAATTAGTAATAAGGAAATACAACTTTTGAAGAACCCTTGTAACCAACGTAATAAAATCACGTAAGATGTAACATGACATAACGAATTTGTCCGCTTTGAATGATCTAATGGATGGCGTTTACAGAACCGCGATATCACTTCTTTATGCAGAGCTATGAATTTGTAAACTTCGTGCTTCTATTTTTTTTTCAAAAGGCCAAATATATGAAAATCTTGTTAAGAAAATTCAAGGCCTAAATCGAAATCCCGCTTCCAACAGTCACTAGAAGTTAACTTTCCCTTTCACATGCAACAAATTTCATTAAAATCGGTCCAGGGGCTATCTCACAAAAACATTTTTGCGTTTTACATGCATTTGAATAGGCCGAGTCGGAGTTGGGCCCGAGCTACAGCTTCCTCTTAACGCCACTGTATTTAGTCGCACATATTGGGAATGAATATGTCGAAACTGGTGTCATCCTGATGATTCATTCCATGTGTATACAGCTCGCAAACTCGTCGGCGACAATTCGCAAATTTCATTGTGCGAGATAAATTGATAAGTTAGAGACCCAATTAGTCTAACTTTGCTAATTAGCTGATTACGCATTTTGATTTGTGATGCAGCTTATGTCCGCCTCTTCGAGTTATCCAGTTCAAGAATTAGAATAGTGCTGTCACATGCGTTATTTTTTGAAATTCTGCATAGCAATAAAAAAAATGATATTACGTTTAGCTTCACATAACCCATGCAGTTTAACCGCTTCCAATGTAAACAGAAACGCGCAAGAACCCGCCGCGGTGGCTTCGTGGCTATGGTGTTGGGCTGCTGAGCACGAGGTCTCTGGATCGAATCCCGGCCACGGCGGCGGAAC